>NC_047528.1:87717643-88055139 GCF_012275295.1 Melopsittacus undulatus | reverse complement strand
ATTCATTTACCTATCATATACCACTTATAATGTATTTTCCACACTGTGTCTTATGCCTCATAATACATCATTTGCATTCTTTCTCTCCTTTTTTTTTTTTTTTTGCACAGATGCCACACTCCACACAAGCTTTCATGCAGAGCTGCCATTGGGAGCAACCCAAACCTTTTCCAGAGTGTCACAGTTTGTAAGTCAATAAAGTGCCTGTGACCTTCCAATCATTTCCACTATTGGTCATTGCTTTTTATTTACCAGTATGTACTGAGCTGCCATTCACCTGGCCTTGTTAGAGTCTTTGCCATGTTTTTCCTTGATTTTGGCCCAGTACTTGATACATATATATGTGTATGTGTGTTCTGCAGATGCTCCTACATAAGCACATAGCCTTGAATTCATTCCTATCAACAGCCCTGCTTGAAGACATGAGACACTCCACCTCAGTTTCTGCCAGGCCATCTGGCTTGGTTGCTCTTAACCTTCATTCCATGCTTCTGTACTGTGCAGTGTAGAGCTGTTACCAGAGCTCATGCAGGCATATCTGCCTTTGAACTTTTTAGCTCAGGTGAAGCTGGCAGCGTAGGTAGTGTGGGAGGCTGTGAGCTCTCCTGGTTTGCACAGCCTCTGTTAGGTAGCTGCGATGATCTTTGTGCTGATACACCTACCTTCCTGTGATACAGGAACAACACTAGCAAAAAATGACTTGTCTAAAGCTCCTCAACCTTCAGCCACACCTCTGAATGCAACTTCTTCATGGCCTTTGTGTCCCAGCCATGAGGACAGTTTCTCTGGAATTGCGGTCTTCCGCATGTCTTAAACAGAGTTTCTGGGAAAAAAACAAAACACTTTATGAAAGGCTTTTGGACCATTCTAGTGCATTATATCCACTGAGGTAACTCCACTGATTCCAGCTTTATAGGTCTCCATCTAACAAAACTCATAAACAGTTGCTTAGTATTAAGCTACTGCTAGTGTGTTTCCTATGCTCAAGTGCAAATGCATGCTCCTATGCTGTACTCAGCAGCAGCTCTCTGTTTAAGTTGCTGGCTGAAGAAATAGGCTATTTATGGGATGTAAGTCTTTACACTTTAATTTCTAAAGAAAGTCCTTTCTGTAGCATGCAGAACAGGTACAGGTTCTGTGGTCCTGTGCTATGAAGCCTACTTACTGATAGCTGGAAATGTTGACTGCACTATCTTTATAAACTCAGGTCAAAACCACCTTTCAGATTAAGCAATAATTTTACCAAGATTAAAGGGAAGGGAGAGAACACATGGCCAGTTAGTCACCAGAGGTACACACGTATTCATAGAGTAAATCCCCAACCTGCTATAGTAATGCACTTAGTTACTGGAAATGCATGTGAGATTATTTTCATGAGCAAGGATGAAAGAACTTGTTTAACCTTTGTACAGCATTTTCCACCCACACAGAAAAGTGACATCAGATGCTTTGTAGAGATGAAAAACAAGTCAGTATTTGGGAGTCCTCTGAACAAGAGACAGAGATACCCCATCACCCGTAAGTTTGTTCACTTAACTTGCTTACGGTTCACTTGCATGTTTATGGTGAGTCACTTAAAATTTCTCATTACCTATTTCTAGACGTTAATGACTCCGATGCAAACAACGAACCAACCCTTCAGCTCTGTGTGTGAAGCACTGGACAGGAAGCACTTGCTAGAAGGTATTTTATGTTTGTGTATGCAGTATCATGTAAGGCTTTTGCATTTAAACATACTTGCCAATATGCTGCTGATTGCATCATTGTCGTTGAAGATAGATTTTCACAAGGTCAGTCATTAGTTGGCCCTTAAGTAAGATCATAAAGCCTTGGGATAGCAGTTTAAATGTGCATCACTGAGACAGCTAAGATGCAGGCTGGACATGTCTGCCTCTATGGAACAAACAAGTGAGAGGATTCCAGTCCTCTTTAGTGTCACCTAAAAAGTATTGCAGGATTTCTGAAGTTCAAGGTTCCTAATCTTTTCATAGCATCTCTGTGCTAATATTGTATTACTTTCAAAACAGGTTTGGGTGTAGTTCCTGCATGTCCCAGCATACAAGAAGAAAGGATTTTGTTTTAATTGACATTTTTGACTGATGTGAGCACAGTTATTCCTCTTTCCTCCCTCCTGACCCCTGAAAGTGTTTGAAAAATAAACTTTGAAGTCCTGGGAGAAGTAGCATGTCTTTGTGAAGGGAGAAGGTGGGGGTGGCGGAGGTGGTGGAAGGAGTTCAGTTTGTCAACATGACAGCCAGGAAGCAAGTTATTTATAACGTTTGTGGTAGAGAGGGGACCAGCCCACATGTTTTCAAAAAAGAGCTTAACTGATCACATGGTACAGATAATTCTGTTATTTGTAAATAAGTTTCATATGCTGTCTTGGTGGACAGAGGAAGTAGTGGAAAAGGGGATCATGGTACAGGGCATGGCCAGTCTGTCTCAGCATGACTACAGCTGGGTGCTACCCATATGCCACTGCCCAGATCAATCTGGATGGACTTCAGTCATGCTCCTGAAAGGGACTTTGCTGCCCCTAGAGAAAGTATGAATGGAGGCACACAGGAACTGATGCTTTCTCAGAATTCAAAAGTCATGTACTTAAAACACAGCTCTGACAATGCACAGCCGAAATTTTGAATGACTTGTTAAACCACAGAATATCTAATTTTTAGCTGGTTTTCATGTCTCTCTCAAAGAGGAAGTTAAATGTGAGAGACACATGACCATGAGACTGTACTTGGCTGGACTGACATCAAAAGAAGTAAATTTTGGACACACAAAGATTTTTTTTAATTACTGCTTCAGTACAGTCACATTTAGATTTTTTTTTTTTTGAAGTATAGAGCATATATTGAGCTATTCTTGTGGACTGAATGACACTCTAAATCCCATGATATATGCATGACATAGACTTGACACTGATGCTACATTCTTTCAGTTCAACAGCTGTGTGAAGGCTGTATCATCTTGAGCTTAAAAAGGTCAAAAAATTAGCTGCATCTCAAGCAAGACAGCCTGCAATTTAATGCTTGGCCATGCAAATTCAAATCACATGTGTGCACATTTATATGCGTGCATGTGTGTGTGTGTATATGTATATGCATACACACAAACTGATATATATATGCAATAGTATTATTCAACACAGGTATGTTTTAATTTAATTTTCTCATAGTAAACAAGCCCCCTAACAAGTCCATCTCATTTGTTTTCCCGTAAGCAGCAGTAAAAGGCCTAAGCATATGATAGCAGATTAAATCTTGGGGAATATGCAAGAATCTGTACCATAATTTGTACTTGAAAAGTAGATAGAAGATAACTTTTTAATAAAATAAAGGCATAAAAATCCACACTGATACCTAGCTTGTTAAAGAAAAAGCAAGATGTTGCGAGAAGTGTTGCTTTAGCAACCTGCCTGATTCTGTCCATTTACTGGTTAGAAAACTAAAATTACTTCAGGTCATGCCCTACCTTTCTTATTCTTGGAGTCCTCCTGCCGGGTCCCACAGAGGTCTGGCGGTGCAGCAGTTGAGGGTCCGGCTGGGGACATGTTATGCACCCCAGGGAAGCAACTTGACAGGTAGCATGGAGTGAAATTCCTGGATGAAATTCTGGCCCTATTAAGGTTGTCAGCTGTTCTGGGACTGGCTGCAATGGAGCCAGAATTTAATCCTCTTTCTTCAGAAGAGAAGCTAGAAATCAGAATTAATACCTTGGTACAGAACTGCAGGAGTTTTATATTTTTAGTACTGGAGACTTGCTCTTGGCCTGGAAGATCAAAGGATGAACCAGAAAAGGAAATGATGGAACAAAAATCAGTGGTTATTTTGATGATTTCCTAGAGTTCCAGAGAGGTAGGTAATTCAGATCGGTGGTAACTTATATGTACATTACTTGTGAGATTTACTAGAGCTCTCCCACACCTGAGATTAACAGCTTTCCCACACCTGAAATTAAGAGAATGTATTTGACAACTTTTGCTCTCATTACAAAATAGCAAGGCAAAACAAAACAGAATACACCCACGGCAAGCTTGGAAAGCTGTATTTTGAAATCTCAAAGTTTTAAAAGGAATAAACATTTGGAAAAGATCTTTTAGAAGACAGACACCTAGGTACCCTAAAATGCAGGACACCCTGTGCTTTTCCATTTTACAATGATGGGTATTGCTGCACCCTCAGTACCATTGTTGAGTGTCTTAGCTCTTAGTTATCAGAACATGACACTGGTATGGCACTAAGAGGAGCACTTACTTAAAAGTTAGAATTTGTATCCCATCTATGAAGTCTTACAAATACGGAGACAGTGGGATTCCCACTAGATTAATACATATATGAAAACAGATATTCTAGCAAGCAAGTGTTTCACTTCTTGGGCCAATGAGACAGAACAAAAACCTATTTAGGAATGCATAGAGAGTGAAATTATATAATGGTATCTACAAACTTCCATTTCATCCTTCATCTTATTTTTTAAGTTTAATATTTCTATTCCTGGATTGAGACAATGTATCTGCAAAAGCTGTCCTGGCTACAAAATACAAAGAATGGCTCTAGTAAACTGCAAGATGTCAAAGCCTGTTGTTCTTCTCTGGACAGTTTGTTCAATGTAACAGTGCAGCTCTTCCCAGTGGGTCACAGTGTTTTCTCTTGGAAGCACAGGAAGTTTCTTGACCTTAATACTCTCCCTCATTTAATCAGGCTAATCTCTATCCTATGTCCTTTTGATACCTTAAATAATTAACAGCAAGCAACATCACCTGGGTCTCCCAGCTATGATTTCTGGCTGATATATTTCCCAGAATAAATTCAGGCAGTCAAATCCCAGCTTCCTGCTCCAGTTCCATTGTAATAATGCAATTTTATACTCTCAAAATGTTGGATAGCAATTTCTTGGGATTTTATCTATGTTTTGAACCATGATCAACAAATGATGAACTGATACCACCTGCAGATACTATCAGTCTAACATGTTACAACCGTTATGATTAATTCTTTAAATTAATTGAAAAAAAATTACAGGATTTTCTTTATCTTAATTTATTTCTAAATGATGCATAATTGTCTAAAATTGGGAAAATGTTTAAACTGACAAAAAAACAAATGGAGACAAATGTCTCAAATTCATGATTTCTAAGAGAGGAAATGCTACAGTAAGACTGGCAGTGGATGAATCTTTAAATTTGTACGATTTACTTATACAAAGGCCCATAATATCTTTAACAGCATTAGTCAATGCATTTCAAGCTAGTATGTTCTTTTTAGACCAAGTATGGCTCCGAAACAGAAGTCTGTGCTTCCTAGGTTTCAAAAATGTTTGGCTTCAAAGTTCTGGGTCTCTATGCATTATGTGGATTTCAAGTAGAAATGGATCAGAAATTCTATTGAGAGCAGTTTCAGCAACAGTGATACCTACATGAAGCTGCGTGCTAGTATTGATCAGGCTGTGTTGCAACTATTGTGAAACTGGAATATTTGTTTTGAAAAGGCACAAATTCTGAAGCTGGAAAGTATCAGTCACTTTTTTTTTTAACAAATCATTTCTAGCACTGAAGCACTAATTATTTTTTTCTTATTTCTTCTTTTTTTTTTTCCCTGAACAAAACACAGGGTTGGCTTTTTAATAGAAAAATAAAATTAGCCTCAAATTCATATTTTCTCATTTATGTATTTATAAGGCAAAGGTGGCATTTAATCAGGAAAAGAAGTGACTGGAGCTTTTCATTCACAATCTACCAAGTCATTGTGCTGCCTGGCTACCCTGCAGAAATCCCTCATGCCTCCCATGCACCAGGCAGCAGCCAATGAGCCCATTAGGTAGTTCTTCTTGCTCAGATGACCAGATGGGTAACAGTTAATCCTGTCATTTAAAACAGAACTGACAATTCAACAGTAATTTCTACAGCTGTGTGAGAGTTCATTATGCCAAGGGACTGCATCTACAATGCACAATGAAAGAGAATCTGGGGAGGATTTGAATAAAAAGGAGTTAAGCTCTGTGGAGGGACAACATGGAAGATCAAATGGAATTGAGAGCACGAAGGCTGCCTTTGTGTAAATATGAATGTATGAAAAGAGATTGTGGATGGAACTGTATTTCATTAGGGAAGTGGACTCCCAAAGCACAGGCACTGTGGGCTAAGGTTCCCTATCAGGCTTGAATTTTGCCAATGTACAGCACAGCGTGAGGAAGTTTCAGTCAGAGCTGTGGTACAGAGAAGCAGCTCAGGAGGCCAAATAAACTAAGAGAGTACAAAACAACTACAGAAAGCACACATTATAATATATATATATTTTTTTTTATCTAATGATCCTAGAAGACAAACTCTCTGTTCAAGATAATCCAACAAAGCAGATTTCAACCATGCTGTGCTACCACCCTCAGAAAGTCCTTGTCCAGACGTTGGTTGATTGTTAGTATTAAAAAAGGTGCCACCCCCGAATGGGCTGAAATATACAGGCTGAAAACAGTAATTCAAAATGATACAACAATATATATTAGGCTTCTGGGGACCTGTAGAGTACCCTGATGTTGCATGACCTAGTCTAACAAGAGATATATGCAAACAAAACTTCCATGTAGAGTCCTCAGAAGGCAAAGAGCACATTAAACCACGTCAATGCCTCCATGAGCAACTTCTAAAATGTTAACAAGCAGCTTGCTTAAAGAGCAGTGGCAATGATAAGAGAGACAGAGAGTGTAATTGGCTAAAAATAATTCTACTGACAGAATGCTCTTTGAACTACTCACTATAGCTTCACAACAAGTTATTTGTAACTTCAGGCTGTATTTAGCGAAGTTTCATTTGAAACAATAAAAGATGAGCAGATATAATCCTGTATGTCTGCTAAGTAAATAGAACTGACAAAAGGAACGTATGATGACCAGCAGTGTTACCAGTTTCTGATCTTTTGGAAAAACAGAATGGATAAATTGAGAGGTTTGAAAAGTGTCTGATAGTGTGTTACTGAATGGGGGGATGAGTGGCTTGTGGTAGTTGTTGGTTTTAAATTGTATTAAAATAAGTTTTCAAGCATGATTCATATGGTGGCTGTGTCCTTCCTGGGCTGAAAGGAAGAAGAGTCAGTCCCACCTGCAGCCCTTCAGCTTCCATCATGTTTGTCAGGGTCTGTGGGATACAGGGTTGCAGTCCACAGAGAGGCATTGAAAATGAGATTCTCAGGAGGCATCACAAGAGCCTGGCTTCAAACCAGGCAGTTCAATGTACTATCTCACTGTGCCACAGCTGTGCTTGAACAGGCATCTCTTAAGGTACATGGACCTCCCTGAACTGAAATGGATCCCCAAATGATGTAAGGGATGTGCTGCTGATGCATGACCCTTCAGCACACCACTAGCCCTGCCATTTTTTCACCCCTCTGGCCCAGGATTTGCTCTCCCAAAGTGGGAAAATCAGATGGCCATGGTGCCCTGTGGCTCCTGAGAAATAATCTTCCCATCTTGGATCATCCAGGACTATGCTTTAATTAGACACTAATAGTATTGTTTGAAAAAGCCTGTGACATGTTTGCCATGGCTGATGTTAAGAGAAACAAGAGAATTACAAGACCGGCTCTTGCATACGGCTTTTGTTTATTGTCCCTATGCAACCCAGAGCCTTCAGAGAGTAGCTGTGCTGTTTGTTTATTATTGTTATTAGCTTTTATTGGATTCAATGCAACCTACCTCAGAGTGCCTCCTGGTTTTCAATTTCTGGTCTGACACCATTATTTGTACTGAGGAAAAGTTCAATATATTGTAGAAATGATTATAAAGTAAATTATTATAGGATAAATTATTAACATTTTTATATAACATGTGAAGAAATAATAACCAATTGTTGAAAAATAGTAAATGTGAAAACTTTTTCAGCTGGCTGAAGGGATAGGAAGCAATTTTAGCAGCTATGGAAACGTTTGCATTTGTGGTATCTACAGGAAAACTGAGGGGGATTTTCATACAAACTAAGCAATACTTTGATTCAGACACAGTTTTGAAGTGAAGATCTGTAGCAGTTCTACCAATTGTTTGATACTGCACCTACCTACCACTGTATATGAAACACTTTTTTTTTTATAAATGTAAAAAAGCTATAGAGATATTTGTTTGCTGTGCAATTAAATAGCTAATGCTGACATTTCAATTATCATCATTAACCTTCGGCTTGGATACCCTACTGAAATGAATGGGACCAGCTTACAGCCATGCAGAGACACCTCACTTCAGGCTGTCTGGAGCTGTGCATAATTCCCCATGCCGGGCTCCTGTTCAGCTGATGTCTGGAAGGTTGCTTCTGTTACAAAAGATGGAAATGATGGCTTAGTTCCTAGTGCAGTTCCTCTTTTCACCAGACTAAAAAAACAATTCAAAAAATTTCAGGTGCTGAGAGCTCTGATGACAGGTTGCATTCACTTCATTTCTTCAAAGGAGACCCATGTCCCCCTGTTGTCAACTTCTTCCACACTCTCTCTAAAAGCTTCCTCCTCTGTGCCTCTCCTGTATCCTCTATCCCCAAACCTTTGCTCCCACATCTTGCTGCATGTCTGCCACACCAGGGCCCTGTCCTGCTCTGACACATGACCTGGTGCATCTGCTGAGTGGAGCGAGATTGCAATGACAGAGAGTCAGGAATGCATGACTCCTGTGGCATACTTACCTGAGTCCTGCAGGACAGCCTGTGGCTCACAATGTGGCCTAAAGCCACCAACTCTGCCCTGCTCCATGCCTGCCTGACCATGATCATGTTCCCCTGGCCGAGCACAGGCATGGTGATAAGGATGGTACTGAAGGTGGAGAAAGAACAGCCAGCTGAGAAAAGGGTAGGTAGGCACATCCAAAGCAGAGTTGGCAGCTTTGTAAACAGACACAGGTGACACCAGAAATGTAGATGTCCAGATGGATTACCAAACACATCTCAAAGGTTTCATCAGGAAAATGCAAGAAACTTTTTTCAAGAATGGAGAATTTACAGCAGTTTTGTTCTGTATGGTAAGATTATATAGTCAGGAAAGCAGATGAAAAATTGCAGATTTTTATAAAGTACCTCATATTTATGCATATCAGAAGCTACCACTCTACTCACATGCAGTCCAATTGCACTTCCCAGCTATGGAGATGCCATCCACACAAGAGCAAGATGGTGAATAAATGCACTGAAAGCTGCCTGGCAAGCCTGTGCAAAGGGGACTTAGTATAGCTGCAAACCCTCTTCACTCAGGATGCCTGTCACTCCCTCTCCTTTCTCTGTGGCTTTTATTCCTAGTTCCCTTCCTGCAGCAATGGGAAGAGCATAGGCTGACTACAGTTTGTGTATGCTTAGCAGTGCCAGCCTGGGTCATCTGGGAGATTTTACATTACCATCCTAGCCAGCTATCTGTTCTGCAAGGTAATCCAGGCTGCCTTTATCTGGGTGAAGAAATGGCCAGCAGCTCTGCACGAACCACTTGGGTTCTAGCTAACCTCCTTGGCTCCAGCTCAAACCCAACAATGAATGAACAGTGTGGGTATGCCTGCATTGTGCTTCCAATACCTGCAATGACCCCAATGTGCAATTTGTCCCAGCACCTGATCCTAGAGAATAGAGAATTGATTGTAATGCAGAATTACACTGCAAGCGTTGCATTGGCAGGACTGCGAGTGTGGAGTATCAAATTCAAAGTGACAATAACCTTTTCCTCCCTTTCTTTCTTTACCATATGAACATTTTTCTCATTTTGCAGTCTGGCAAAACTGATGCAGAGATAGTTCAGGTGACTTATACAAAGTCACTAATCAGGCAAGTATCAGTCAAAATATAGCCTAAGTTATTTGAATCCCCTTATAAACAGCTTTTGTCTCCTATTTTGGCCTGACTTAGCATCATCTCACCTCCCAAGGACTTTTGAGTGTATATTGTCTCCAACAACACATGACAGGGGCCATGTGATATTTGCCAGACTCCTGAAAACTTAATGCAGAAATCTAGTAGTAATTCTGACATACACATTTTGTCTACACATGAAATCAAACCTCACTCTAGTACACAGTCATAGTAAGTCAGGTTTATCCCCATCATAACTCTGTTGGCTTTAATGAAGCAGCATCAGAAAGTAGGTTTGGCTATGAAATGTTGAAGTAAGTTTTGGAAACATGTTTTTCAGCCCATGTGCACTATTTTCCACAGTGGAAAGAATACATTATTTGGCCATTAAATGAAACAGAAACACCAACATTTTTAGTGTAATATTGAATAAAGTAAGCTTTTTCTTCATAAGTTCTCTTCGTGTGTTGAAGGCAAGTGAATTGGCTGTGTTTAAAAATGTGGCCAAGCACATCTGAAAAGCAATTAAAGAATATATAAAATTACTCAAACGAGGACATTTTAGCATTGCTGGCAAATTAGGCCAGAATTCACTATAAGTCCAAGTGGACTTCTGTTTGTTTGGTTTCGGATGTTGTTTCTTTTCTTCTTTTGTTGTTGTTGTTCTGGCGTAAGTTGGTTTTTCTACTGTAGGTTTGTGGTTTGGGTTGTTTTTTTCTTTTTGTGGGTTTTTTGGGGGGAGGGTTTGGTTGGGTTTTTTTGGTTGGTTGGATGATTTGGGTGTTTTTTTGGGGGATTTGGGTTTTTTTCTTTTTTTTGGGGGGGGATGTTGGGTTTTTTGTTTGTTTGTTTTGGTTTTGTTTGTTTTTTGTTTTTTAAAATCCAGCTCAGGTTTTTCAGAACATGTGGAACATGGCTGAAAGAAAATCCTATCACAGCATTTTTTCACTGTGAGGGAGGTCACGATGGCAGAAATTTCACAAGAACAAATGACATCACCAGATTTCCACCTTTCAATTGGTTTGGAGCCAAAACAGTCACAGATTTTTCGCTTTCTGCTGTAGCTTTTAAATAGTGATTTTTCTTTAATAATAACACTAGTATGATATTAATTAGATAAAACAAAACTGGTTCTGATCAAATTTTATTTTCTCCATCTTACCATTAGTCATGTCTATATTTTGCACATTGAATCACATTTGAACTCAGAAAAGGTATCTCTAGTGAAATATTAAATAAATGACAAAGATGTATGAAAAAGTTTTTATGTACTTTTATGAGTTGTAAAACCAAAGCAAATTGGTAAAGGAGTATTCAGTTCCTCTACTTAAATACCTATAGAAAATAAGATAAATATAAATATGTTTGACAGTGAATATGTCCAGTGGGAACATTGCCTTGTGTTTCACGTTATAGTGGCTAAACATTAAGTCAAGCCTTTAACTTGAATTTAATGTACTAAAGCAATAACAATCAAGGCACAAGGCATTTCCTGGGACTTAATGACTGACTGGGAGAGTTGATGGACCAATGTGAAGCTGAGGGCCATTAACCTCGGCTAGACATTAATTTCCCTGAAAATTCCCTATGCTGAAGTTGTTAGTGCTTTTTATTATCTTTTTATATATTAAGTACATATCTAAACATTTCACCTCCTGTCCAAGCAATTTTTTAAAAGGTAAGGAAGGAAACATTTAGGCAACAATGCTGTTACCTTTTAGCTTTCCTACAAATTAAAAAAAATATGGCAAAACTAAAGAAGAAACAAACCATTTTGGAAGCAAAATACAAATTCCATAAATGAACACTGTAAGGATTGTTTGTGAACTCTAGTACAGTTGTGCACAGGCAGACTGTCAGCTTCTGCAGTCAGTGGTGCTTGCGTGGCTGCAATGGAGCTGCTGGCAGTAATGCACCTCCTCATTTCTTCCAGAGGTTCCATAAAGTCAGGTCTCTGACATCCTCTGCCCATTGCTGCCTGTTCATTGCAGTATCTCACTTTTGCACATTTCCCCAGGAGCAGAAAGTACCAAGACCCCTCCAAAATAATTCTGACACTTGAAACAGAAAATGTTGATTCAAAATCAACACTTATCAAGAGCCAGCAAGAGAAAGGAGGTGATGTTTCCCCTTACTCAGCACTGCTGGGGCCACACCTGAAGTGCTGTGTCCAGTTCTGGGCTCCCCAGTATGAGAGACATGGATATACTAGAAAGAGTCTATTAAAGGGCCACAAAGATGATGAAGGGACTGGAGCATCTCACCTGTGAGCAAAGTGAGAGAGCTGGGACTGTTCAGCCTGGAGAAGGCTCAGGGGGATCTCATAAACATATGTAAGTAGCTGAAGGGAAAAAGACAGAGCCAGGCTCCTTTTGATGGTGCCCAGTGACAGAACAGAGGCAGTGGGCACAGATTGAAACATAACAGTCTCCATCAGAACACTGGGAAACATTTTTTCACTGTGAGGGTGACTGAGCACTTGCAATTTCCAAAAGCAGTTGTGATTTTTTGCTCTTACTGGTTTGGGTTTTGTTCTTTTGTTTGGTTTTGTTGGTTTGTTTTAGGTTGTGATCTTTTTTGGTGATGTTGGTTGGTTTTGGGTTTTTTGCATGGATTGATTTTCTTATTTGATAAAGTGGTTACCAACTAGTGCCTTGTAACTTGGCCAACCTGTTTTCAGAAGTCACTCATTCGTTTTATAATTGGCAATAAAATGTTCCATCTCCTCCTGCAGCTTGTTTAAAATCAGTTATTGCTAACAACAAATGAAAACTCAGTGTGTGGAAGTGTTAGAAAAGGATGTTGAACCATGTGTAGGGAATTTGATTCATCTTGATATTTTTGTGCACCTGTGAAGTAATTGGGGCATATGAGTCCATGATTAAATGTACATGGTAAAATAATTTCAACCCTGTATTAGACCTAGTGATGAAATTACTTCACATAAGGAATACCCTCTATATTAACATATTTAAAATACAACCCTTCAGCATGGGGGAGTAAAGGATGATCAGCAAAGGGCCACTCTTAAATCTTAAGTCCAACTTCTGTTTAGGTAGCATTAATACATGGGGTTTTTTTCCATAGCTCTGCTGATTTGCATCAGGGATGCAGCCCTCACAAGCAAGCAGGGAATGCAACCCTGGCTCGATCTGACCAGAAACAAAATAGGAGATACCACCTCTCTCTTGGCCCCATTCTGACTGAAAATAAGAAAGAGGAAGTCTAAAGAGGATCCTAAACCAAAAGCACTGATAGATACATGAAGCAGACTCCAGGGAAGTTGTGACCCAACTGTCAATCTGAACTTTGTGGCTGATGCTTCCCTCTCAAACAGGCTAAATTAAAATCTAAACTCAGAAACTGAGGTTGAATTGACAGAGAGGAAAAGACAACTCAGATATACACTGTGTCACCTCAAACAGTTGCAAATTATCCAGTATGAAACTATATAAAGCTCTATCAGTGCCTTCTCTTTTTGGCAAAACACCATACATTTGACAAAACTGTTTCCACTAGCTGAAACAATTGCCACGGAGGAGGCTGTATTTTATCATTTGGGATGTCACTGCAGCTGTAAGAGTTCTATTAGATTATCTTGGCTCACTGTTTGGTATTTATTCTTACCATTCTTACCATTCAGATGCTTGTAGCTTGGAAGATATCTATTGAATGGTGGTAAGTGCTTGGTACTCACACAAGTGGTATCACTGCATTGGAGTTAACTTGGTTTCACAACTTGTGAATTCAGAGCATTATCACAAAGAGAGCTGAGAGTTTATTTATATCAAATTGATCCATAATTAAGTTTGGCACTTGCTTATATAGAATTTGGGATTTCTCTTGTGCTTTCTATCAAAAGATGTTCTACAATTCTTCCTTAGGCAGTTAATCATATGATTATCCTATTCATTGCTTATTATAAAATAGTCACTTTATAAATGTATATATTGCGTGGGGAGTTAGAGGCAGAATCATTGGAAATAAATTTTAAGAATATATTCTAGAGACTTGTAAAGAGATCCAAACTGCTGGAAGGAAACGAACTGAAGTGTTATGAGCTATATTCACTGCAGAGAGCAGAAAGAGGAGCCCTGTAACTTCTCTTCCAGCTGGCTGTGGAGTTGCTAAAGAAGTGTCACCAGGCAGAGATGTGACTCATTAGTATGGCAGCTCTTTGGTTAATCAATTAAGAAATTATATGGATTCGCACAACAGTTTTTAAAAATACATGTCAGTTTTATTGCTGCTGCTTTTAATAAGCAGCGGTGTCTCTAACTAGGTCTGGTCAAAAGAAGGAGTTGCATTAGAAAACAGGTTAATAAATTCAGATAAATCTGACTTCAGCTGTTGATGTGAACAAAAATGGATATATTTCCAAGGGAATTACGTGGTCATGGCCATCTAATCTGTAAATCCATGGTTAGCTATGATCAGTTGCAAAGTAGATAAAAATTTCTAATGATCTCACAGTTTGCCAGAATGGAGGTTTTCCACTGTAGATGGAAAACACAGATTTTTGAAAATCTGTAGTGGAAACTCTATGCAAACTGTGTTGCTTTTTGGCTTCCTCTTACAGATGGTTCCAGCGAACCCCATGTATTTTTCTCTGAAAAAAAAAAGTTACTTGAGACCTCGCAAATCCACTGCGAGAAAAGTGTGGTAAGGGCTTGAGCAGAGCTATGGTGAAGACCATTCTAAGAAATAATATCAATTCTACTACATGTGTCCAATTTACAAGCTGCACGGATCGTGAACTTGTTGCACAGACTGCAAAAGAAACACTTTAGATAACAGCAGATGAGTTTTACTAAATGGTTATGTTTCCATGGAATTGACACTCTAGCCTTACTTTGTTTGAGATGGGTGGCTGTTAAGATGATCATATTCATTGTGAAGAGTCCAGAAATAGTCAGTAATGAAGAAACTGATATGAAGGAAAATCTCTCTCTTTCCTGAGCTGGTAATTGGAGTTTGCATACCTGAAACAATGATTTTGGAAGGATTGTAACATCAAATTGTAACAGCCAACTTCACTAAAGCCTCCTATCTTAAAATGTTCATTAAGAAAAACAATATTTTATGACTGAACGTAACTCTCAGATATTCTTTTTCAAACAAGTAGAAAAAGATTTTTGAGGGCTCTAGTAATAAGATGATTATTTAACCTGGGATAAAAGATGTAACATGAGGATATCGGTTGGTGTTATAGGCAACCAGTACTCATTACCAGTGATTTTAGATAAAGCAGATTCTTTTTAGGGAGAACTTGTTCTAGGGGAGCTTCTGGGTTTTCAAGCCCTGGCTGGAGACACAGCCTTTGAGATGTCATCTGCTTAGACGTAGTATGCAGGATTATAGCGTCTTCTTACCCTTGCAGACACTTCTTTCACTCCCACCATGAACCATTGCTTCCCACTGCTTGCTCCGTCCCTTTGTTCTGAATACTGTGTCAGGGAACTTCTCCAGTTCTGCAGTTCTCTGGAGTGAATTTCAGTGCTTGCTGACGAATTAATGTCTTTAAGCAGATGTTAGTACTAAATTAATAGTTTTAACTAGAACAGAATTTTTACTCCTGATTGCCATAGCTCTGCCCATTTTTCTGTTGTCTCTCATGTCCATTTGGGAATGCTGCAGAGCTTTCACAGAGGTTCAAGATATTAAAGTACCCTCACTGCACTGTGTTGTTTTTCACTATACATAGCAAATTGAGCAAGAGGGGTGCCTGAGATTAGGATGACTTTCCAGCTGCTTGCAATACTTTTTGCAATGCATAGTTCATAAGGGCTATTTAACACAGATTTCTGATTAAATGTTTCATATGACTTTTTTTTCAGCTACTATGGGAAATAAATAAATGGCTTGACTATAAGAAAATCTTTTATTGGTAAATGTCCTTCTGAAAGTGTTTTAACTCCTTACTACTACTCAGAACCATCATGTGCTATCCTAACTCTGTCTTCAGTTGTGCCTGTTCATCCACAGACATCAAAGAGCCCACACTGCTATTCTTCCTCAACCAGCTGTTGGTTTTATTATGCCAAACTCTGGTTTCCATAGCATAGATGGAAGTCATTATTTTGATTATAAATGGATCAAAATTTGCTTCATCTCTTTCATCCTGACTCTGAAGGAATCTTGCATGTAGAGAAAAAAAAAAGCATACTTTTCTGCAGAAGTAATTTCTTGAAACTACCTTGTTATAAATTAAGAGCTCTGTGCCGAGTGTTCAGGCTTACTTAGTCTATAAACTAAGAGGTATGGGCCAGGCTGAACAATGGAGAAAGCTTTTAATGTGATGGCCTGCACAGCCCATGTTCTCGGAGGTATAAGCACACTTGGGTACCAACTGAAACTAGGACCTGGTCTAGAAAAATGCCAGAGCTTAAAAGCTTTTACCTGATCTGGTCTCAGATGGACAAAACAGAGCTTGGTATGGTAGATTAGACCCACAGGCACAGGATGGTGTTTAGTAAGTTCTAGTGGAAGGAAAGTGAGAGATGATTTACCACCACATAAAGTAAATGGATGGTGCATTGAGGTTTATCAGTAGGAGTACTGAGTCACAGCTCATCATCTGGAAACCTGGAAATTTTCAGTACTACAGCAACCCAGTATGCTGTATGTATTTTGGGAGCAAGGGAAAAGTGACAAGTAATGTTTTTTGGAGCATATTATAAAAGAAGTAGGTTTTATCTTCTGGGTGTTTCCATTCTATAAGTTTTCTTGTCAGATTTTGGAGAACAATATTTCACTTGGCTTTCATTTTGTCTCTGAATCATTGTAACAATGGAGTGTATGCTTGCAAGCTTGAATTGCTGAAGAAAAGAAGGCAGAGCTGTTTGGGAGGTGGGTGGGAAAGAGGAGGGGAGGGCAGAAGAATGAGAAATGACTGATCTAATTTTCTGTACCTCACAAACTCAATGCAAATATGATAGCATTTGACTAATAGTCATTGTGAAGCCACCAAATGCTTGTTTTCTTTGTTTGAGAGCATTTCTCCTATGATGGGCTAGACTTAAGAGCAGCTTTGTTTAAGACGAGAAGAGTGATGACTTTTTTTGGTAAAGGGAACAGCCTGTGCAGTGGACATGCTTCAGTGAGAAAGACAAGAACTTTCTGCTAGAATTTAATACATTTGTAACAGTTACAGGAAAGAGACCTGCAGGCAAAACAATATGTTTATGGGAGATTTAGTGGAATATGACTGAATTCTTCTAGACTGGAGGCATGTCAGTGCAGTCTTTGTGGCCAGTGTACTGCTTGAAGAGACACAGTTGGACTAGCCAGCCTCTGAAGGCAGTGGTAAACCTTCCTGTAGATAACTATAGAATATCAGAGTGATATTCACTGGTCAGTAACTCTTGATATCTGCTGGTTACCTTCAATCAAAATTTAGTTAAGGAGGCAAAATTGGAAAACCTATTACCTTTTTCAATTTATCTCCTGTATTACAATTTCAAAGAGAAAGAGAATAAGCATTCAATCTAGAGATAAAATATTCAATCTAGAGATAAAATATTCTTTATTACTTATTAGATGTAAAAGCTTGTACTATATGGTTAACAAATGCCTCTGTAAGCAGAGATATGGTACCCAAATTTTCAATGTTAACATCTTTTTCTGAATTACTGCACCAGTGTGCCACTAGGTTGTAAGGTTTTGGAGCAGAAGACCAGAACCACTGCATAGAATCACAGAATTATAGAATGGTTTGAGTTGGAAGGTATTTTAAAGATCACCTCGTTCCAACCCTCTGCCACAGAGACACCTTCCACTAGACCAGCTTGCTCAAAGCCCCATCCAGCCCCGCCTTGAACACCACCAGGGATGAGGCAGCCACAGCTTCTCGGGGTAACCTGTGCCAGTGTCCCACCACCTTCATAGTAAAGAATTTTTTTTTTTAATGTCTAACCTAAATCTGCCCTCTTTCAGCTTAAAGCCATTACCTCCTGTTCTGTCACTACATGCCCTCATAAAAAGTCCCTCTCCAGATTTTCTGTAGGTCCCCTTTAGATATTCAAAGACTGCTCTAAAGTCTCCCTGGAGCCTTCTCCAGGCTGAACAACCCCAGCTCTCTCAGCCTGTCTCCACAGGAGAGGTACTCCAGCCCTCTGATTATCTTTGCAGCTTCCTCTGGACTCTTGGAGTAACCTCAAAATGCTTTTTCTAAATGCCTGTATAATTTTTATCCTCATTTCTATAAGTTTATTTATAATTTTTGTTGAAAGCCTTGCTTGATTTTGATCTTTTTTTTACATTATGAATAGCTTGCAGATGTGCTTATATATAATTAATATTTACTCATGTTGTGAAATTATTGTTTAAACTTCTTTCAGACAAGTATGTTCTTTCAGACAAGTCTATGTTGCTATTAACAAATGTATGTTACACTTGCTACTTGTATGCAGACTTCTGGTTTACTCCTCATTAAATATTCACATAGCCTGGTGTCTCGCTCAAGAGACCTAAGAAGCAGAACTGAAAATAGACTTAATTGTGCAGAAGACTAGACAAAGGCAAGTGACTTTATTTTTGTACCTTACTTCTTAGTACCACTAGACTTCAGCATGGTATGACAGTTTATAACATGACTGCATGGATTTCTGGATCACCTTGAAAATATAGGGTTCCAAAAATAGAGAATTATCCCTAAATATTATTAGAATAAGATGTTTGGGAAAGGTAAAGATTGTCTTAGGCAACGTGCAATCTGTCACCATGGAAATAATGAAGGTAACAGATTTATTACACAAATTTGAAAAGAGTATTTTGTTGGTGTGATGCTGCTATCAACATACCCAGCTCCTCCCAACCCCTTTTGAAGTTGGTTGGACTTACTGGATGGTGATAGCACATTCTTTCGGTGTCACTATCACAGCAAAGACCATTTGAACATAAAGATACAAACCCAGTAATTTCAAGACATCGTTTATTTAAAAAATGCAAATAGATCATGCAAAAGACAGAGAATGAGAGAACTGTTAGTAAGGGGTGGACTGATCTTCCATCAGTAAGGGAGCTGGGACTGTACATGCACCACCTCTAATTTAACCGTAGTTCTAGTTACAATACAGACATTTTCAGAACGATTCCTTTTATGTATTTATCTGCTTCTTTTGCAAAATGTGTAAGCATTGCAAAACCGATTCTGAAGATCCGGCCACCTCCAGCTAAGTCACCTCTTGCCCCCATCTGCCCCAGAGCCAACAAGAACCGGGTTTCCAGCATATTCCTTAGCATGTGAGTTATCCGTAAGGGGTCAAGACAGCGCCTGTGCTTTGCTGTCGGAGCGAGGGGCGCACTTGGTACTCCCGCGACGCCCCTCAGACGGGATATGGACATCCCAGCGCTCGGGGCACAGGTGGGGGCCGGCCTAGGTTTGACAGCGCAGCCCACGCCGCCCACCGCCTGCCTCCCCCCGTGGCTCAGCGCGCCCGCCTCGACTCCTGCGGGAGCCGCAGCGCCCCGCGCTACCGGAGGCTGCTCCTCCGATGCGGTGAGCGCGGCCGGGGCGCTACCGGAGGCCCGTGGGCGGGTGGCGGCGTGTGCCGCGGAGCGGGGGGCGGACAGGTGGGCTGGCGGGGGGCGGTGTGAAGGAGCGAGCGAGCGCGGCGGCGTTGGCGTTTATCGGCGGCGGAGCCGGGGGCGGGCCGGCCGTGGGTAGGCAGTGGCGCGGTGTCGGGGGGTGCTGCCCCCTGCGCGGCGGTGGCAGGAGACCCGGCCCCGCGATAAAAAGAGAAGGGGCCGGAGGTGCGCGCTGCGGGTCCGTGCGGTGGCACCGCCAGAAACGTGTCTGGGAGGGAGGGAGTCAGAGCAGGAGAGGGAGGCTGTGCCGAGCGACGAGCCGCCTCCCCCCATCCCTTCCTCCCTCCCTTTCCTACTCCTGCCCGCCCTCCCGCAGGAATCCCAGGCTGGCGGCGCGGCACGGCAGCACCCGGGGCGCGCTGCTCCCCTTGGCTGCGCGGCGGTGGGAGGGAGGGAGGGAGAGAGGGAGGGAGCCGCGCTGGTGAGGAGGAGCCGCCGCCTCATTCTGCGGCACCGGCCGGCGGCGTGAGGAGCGCGGCGAGCGCAGGTGGGTGGGCAGCGCCCGCTACCCGCTGCTCCGCAGCGCAGGACCCTCGGGCTTAGCGGTGCCCCGCTGCCTCCGGCATCGTCCCGGTGGGAGGCACCTGGCCGGGCGGCTCCGTGTGCGTGGTTGGGGTGGGCGGCTCAGTGGGGCTGAGGGGAGGCTGGGGCGTGGGGCTATGAGAGGCTTCGTGGGGCGCGGGCGCCGTGGTGGGCTCGCGGGTTGCCGGGGGGGCGGCGGCTGGTGCCCGTGGACGCCAGTATCGGGGCGGTGCCCGGCTGGGAGGGAGGACGATGGGTCCTCGACGGGTCCCCGCGGCCGTGAGTTCCTTCCCGCCCGAAGGAGGCGGGAGGGTTACCTGGAGGTGCGCGTCGGAACGCAGGCAGCCCCACCAGTGCTCGGGGTTTTATTCATTTATTTATTATTTAATTTATATATATATATATATACATATATATATTAAAAGCAAGTTGTTCTTGGAAACCCGCGTTTAATTTCGGTTTCCATTCCAGGATGAGGTTCCTGGTGAAGGCTGTGGTCGCTGTTGTAGGGCAGCCCAGGGGTGCGGGTCCCCGGCGGCCGCCGACGTCCGTGCTCTCGCTGTGGCTCGATGAACGGAGTTAGCTTCTCTCCTTAATGTGTTGAAAGCATTTTCCCAGACTGGGACATAGTGGGAGCGTTCAGCCGACTGCTTCCAGGGATGCCAGGGGTAATTCAGAACGTGAAGAAGGGGGAATGCATGGGCGCGCAAAAGCCAGTGTTCCCCCTGAGCTTGTACTCTGAAACTTAATTATTTGGTGAACCCCCTGTTCTGAACACCAGAAAGCTTTGCTTTTTCCAGGAAGCCCTGAATTTTCTGGTTTATCATGTTTTCAGGAAAGGGTTAACTTGAAGGCTCTGCTTACTTCGTGTTTTAGGTCTTATTTTGATGTAAACAGTTAATTTAGTAAAATCAATGGCATAGTCCTCCAGGTTCTGTAAACTGGGCATAAGCCAGTTTCATTGTATGAAAAAGTTCAAGATCACTTCTAGCTCTCTGAGATATTCTTCCAAGTACTAGCGTGTTTTTTTTTTGGTTTGTTTTGGTTTTTGTTTGGGGGGTGTGTGTGTTTGTATATATTTCTTTACAACCTGTATAATGTAACTAAGCTTAGCATGGAAATTACATTGCTGCAAAACTGTGTTCATTTTTGTTTTTTTTTCAGATGGAAGATCAAATTAAATTAGTCCTTGTATTTACCAAATAATGAAGTGCAGGTGTATTTTGTGTTGCTGCTTCAGAAGTCACCTTGCTCTGTCAAGGTTATGATGTGTCCACTAAGCAATAGGAATAACTTAAAAATCTGTAAACCCCATATCTGTCTTTGAGAGTTTAAAATGTTCTGTGGGGTTAAACTGAGTTGGGACTGTGATTTTTATTTTTTTTTTACTTCCTTCCTGAAATTTATTAAAGAGAAAAATAACTCAGTTTGAGTATTTTAACACACCTTTTACAAAGGAGAATGCTTTAGAGTGGTTGTACAGAAAAAGAAGTGAGCTGAAACATTGTGGTAATAGGATTTGCAGCATAAAATATAGCTAATTTCTCTTGTATGACTACAGGTGGCAGTGTAGAAGCCAAGAACAAAATTTGGCAGAAATTACTCTGTGTGCAAGAAAATGAAGAGTGTACTCATGACTAAGCACAGGAACCTGGAAAACCACAGGTATGTGAAGTGATTCATACAACTGCCTATAGTGCTCCCAGTATTTACTGTATTCTGGTGTTCCTGGCTCAATAGGTGTTTTGGACCAATTATCACTTAATGTATTCACAGTAAGAGCCTAATCAAAATGTCATGGAAAAATCTATATTTGATCACTAAAAGGAGTAAAAATACTTTGAAGGCAGTATGCAAGAAGAGGTGGAATTTTCCCACTTCTTTATGGTTTATTTTAAAGATAAAGAATTCGAGCACTAGGTTGCATGAAGGTATTTTTTTTCCTTCTAAATAAATAGATTTCATATGATAAACCTAGCAGCATTTATTAGCCTGAATATACTTGAAAAGGAGAAAAAGAAGAAACTTTAGAGATGATAGGAAGATTTGCAGGCCTGGATGTTTTGGATGGCTTTTCAGTATCAGTACTGTTTTTATGAGCAATGAAGAATGGAAAGCTCAAGGAGAATTACAGAATTAAGAAGATGTAACTAAGAAGATTTCATAAAACTGTCCAGTGGTGATGCATGTATGTTGTTAAGGGTTAAATCTTACAAGATTAAAAAAAAATAAAATCTGTAATGTTGTTTTCTGTTTAAAAAAAAAGGTAAAAATAAGCAGTACATAATAAAAGCTCATGATGAGCTTTCATATTTCAATCCAAAGGGAAATACTAAATTACCTTCATAATTATTTTTTCTCATTAATTAGCAATGTTGGAGTGAGGCAGACTTTTTCTTGTATGTTTATATTGGTGTGCACAGCCTCTAGAAATTAGTCCATGGGTCTGCATTCCAGGATTGCTGGGAAGCCATGGAGGATGGGATGAACTCGGAGCTGGAGCTTGAGGATTTTTTTTGGAAGTGATGTGTGGGAAGTTATACTGGTAAGATGTGTCAAAGTGGAATTATCACTGTGTTTATGAATATATTTATACTCTTGCATTTGATGGTTGTTATTCTAGTCTGAGAAGGTTTTTTTATCTAAACCTTTAAATTGCTTCTGTGAGGTTGTGGTTATACCACAAATATCCACAGATGACAAAGTCCCATTGTGTCAGCTATCCTGCAGTAACTGGACCTTGGCCACAGTTTTAGTTCTCCCCAGTTGTGAGGTAGGTTGCAGAAAGAATGATTTATTTCACTGTTAGAATGGCTAAGAGTGTACATCCCATTAGGTATAGCCAACAGCTGTCACCAGTAAACTGTTAAATGATGACAGCTTGGCATCTTGAGATTCTGAAATCCAAATAAAAATTATTATTTTTTTAATCCATTGTTTAAAAAAGCCTTCAAGAAACTACACTTCAGGTATAGTTTTGTGGGCACCTGTACCCTGAAACTGTAAGTTCTGTGTAGAGAGGCTGTATCTCTGTTGGTAAACAGCAAGACCCTAATCTGAGTGAGGTTTTGTGAGTGCCTTCATAAAGCTTTCAAAATACTGTATGCCTTCATAGGGTACCTGAAGAGCTATCGCAGTTCTCAACTCCAATTTAAATATAAAGAAGTAGATAAATCAAGATCTTTGGGGCAGTTCTGCAGGGGACAGCTCTTCTAACCACTTTTGGCCATCATGTCACTGGGTTGTCACCTGTTGCTTCTGAGTGGGGACTCACTCTGGCGTAGCTGTGGAGAAAAAGCATCAGTACTAATTTCTGTACAGCCCTGTAGTTCTTTTATTATTATCTCTTATTGAGCAAAACAGTTAAGTATACTTTAAAACCTTAAATTAATAGACCTTATAAAGTCAGTTGAACTGTTTATGTAGCACAGGTCAGCATATGTTTATGGCTGCTTTGAACATTATTGAGTTCATTAGCTTGTGCTAACACATTTAGAACAGAAAATGAAAATGTTGTTTGTCTTTGGTACAAAATTTTAATGGGGTCTTTCAATACATCAAGTGTTCGAATTTTAAATAAAAAAACCTCTGGTTACTAAGCAGTGTGGTGTTCAAGAGTTCAATTTACAGACACTTGTCTGTGCTAATTATGAAGTATTGACATAAATGAATGAAACTATTTGTTAAAGTGCCTTCTGCAGTGTATAGCAGTTACGTGTTCACAAGATGATTCATAACATTCTGCAATTTGTGATGAGTTTCCCTGCCATTACTGGAGATTACTAAGTATCTAATGTATTTGCAGTATACTTGGTTCCTTTAAATTAGATTTGATGGTGGAAAGGAAAAGAGAACCATTTAGTATCAATTGAAAAATCAGGCCTGTTTTATGAATCAGTTAGTATTGAATTTTGCTTTACTGTATGGTACAATTTATCCTTTACAATAAAATGCAAATGTTTAATCATCTTGCCTATAAATACAGCCATGACAGTGTGTGTGGGAAACCCTCAAGAATTCTTTTGTGTTTAAAGTTGTGTACATTATAACTAATAAAATGTAGCAGACTTGGTGTAAGTGAAAGTAAAATTCTTAGTAAGAAATCTAATTTTGGAATCAAAATATGTAAGGTCCAATTTTGAATTGACGAGTCTTGGTTACAGAGACTACTCTTTGATTTGTTGTGGGATATATTTGTAAGTACAGCTCCTATTAACAGTTCAACAGATGCTGCATCTTAGAAAACTGTTTTGAGCTGTTTTGAATTGAAAGTTGTGGCTGGTTATGTGTCTGCTGTTGTCCTAAGAAAACTGTATTAAGGCCTCGCACAAGCAGTCATTTCATATGATCATAAAGATTGCTGTAATCCATTAGATTATAGAGCATGATTGCCTGGCAGTTATTGGAAATACCTGTTAGCGATACCAGCATCTTACACAAGAAAAATTAAACTTTCTCACTCCTTAGTACCTTTTCAAGATAGGATTATTTTGAAAATGCTTTGTGGAACCTAGAGAATGCGCTAGGTCCATGGATGAATGATGGCAAATGGAAGGCAGATGAAGGATTTTTTTATTTTATTTTTAAGATATTTATTTTTTTAAACCTTAATAGGCCAGTATCAAAGGTAGATTTTTAGAAAGCCACTAGAATGTCTATCAGAAGGATGAGAATGGTCTGAATCAAAGTTGAGGGCAAGGGGAAAGGGGAAGAAGGCACAAAGTGAAAACTTCAGCGAAAATACACTGAGAGTAAGCCTAAAACACAAAGTGTGTTCCAAGGCCATTAGCTTGGACACTTCGGTTTCACAGGCTAGAGGCTGATATCAGGTCTCCAGTTACAAAAGAGTAGCATTTTCTTACTCTCAACAGTATTAATACACCTGTTAAACCAAAGAGATAGTTACAACATTGCAAGATGCCCATTGTAGATTACTATAACTGAAGCGGACTCTTGTCCACTTCAAAAATCACAACATGCTAAGTATATATGTAAGGAAAGTACATTTAATTACAAATGTGTAAACTAAACCTCTAGGCACGTAGTCTCTAAGCAGGCTGCCACTGGGCTTCTATGAGGGGTAACTCCTAATTTGGAGGACATCAAACCTGTAAAGGAGAAAAGATCCTGAAATTTCATCCTGTAGATGAGACCCTGCTCTCACGTGACGGCCAACTATCCTTTTGCTCTGAGAACGCCATTGCATGGTGTTGAGTCTAGGTGGTAGATGAGTATCTCCTGACAACTAAGTGGAGTGCAGCTGGGTTTATGTTGTTGGAAGGGGGCATGCCTTCCAACTACATGCCAAGGAGGCTTACAACAGAAGAAGTCTAGGCTACGTTTTTGTGCTGGAGAAGCAGGTGGGGAAGTGCTGGTGACATAGAAAGGCTCCCAAAATAGTGCTGGAAACATCATCTGAGTAAGTAGATAGAAGGTTAAGAATGAAGACCTCTGCATCATCAGTCTGCACTGTAATCCCAATATTCTGAGTGAGGACAAGCAGAAAGGACACACAGCTCAAGATGACACAGGCTATGGGGTTGAAGGCCTTAACATTGCTGTGCATATGACAGAAGTTGATGAAGGTCATACAGAGAACATGAAAAATTAGGTCAAATATAGGCAGGAGCACAGAAGAATAGGCAGTCAGATGAAAATAGAACTGTTCTATGCAAATGGTAGAAGACTAGAAGATTATGATGGAGGAAGTGAATGGTTAGTTCTAAGGTAAGTTATTGATGGCATAGGTCTACCATAGAGAAGGTAGCCAGCGGGACATTCATTAGAATTTCTATGGAAAACCTGGTCAGGGGAACGGTCAAATGCGTAAAACGCTTGTAGCCAGTGTGGAGAGACTCAGAACAAATGTATATCCCCAAACAAATTCTTCTCTGACCCTCAGCCCATGGTTGAGCAGGCTATAAGAAACAGAAAACTTCAAAAACTTATGTCCAAAAAATAAAAAGGTGAAAATAGGGTAAATTAGTCATAAAATGCACAGTAAAACAAGTTAAAGCCTGATAAGTGGTTTTTAAAGGGCAGAGAAGCTTGTTAAAAGTACTTTTTCAAGTCAGAAACAGGAAGGCCATTGGGTCAATAGATAACTAAGATCTAAAAGAGCTCAAAAAACTTATGCTCACTGTGTAGGACCTCATATTCCCAAAACAAAATCTTTCTCCTGTGGGGAGAGAAGCACAAGCTACCATTGAGGCATCTCTTCCAAATCGAGAGGTGCTGGAATATTTTGGTTTTTAGAACAAAATTATATAAATGAGTTACAGCAGTTTTTACAACAAAAATTGCCAAGTCTGAATGCACCCAAGACCTCTGGAAGAGCTCTCTGTAAAATCGCTGAACTGTTAATGCTGGTGTTTAACAGCACAGTACTGCTGTGTTAGCCGTGAACCTGAGTGTGCCAAAGGTGTTGCCAGTTTCAAAAAGGCATCCAGAAAGACTGTAGAAAAGAACAGGACAAGTATCACTGGCATTCATACCAGTAAATTTGTTGGTAAATACAGTGAAGAAGAAAACTAATGGATTCATGGACAAATTTTATATAGAATCATAGAATCATAGAGTAGTTAGGGTTGGAAAGGACCTTAAGATCATCTAGTTCCAACCCCCCTGCCATGGGCAGGGACACCTCACACTAGACCATATCACCCAAGGCTTCATCCAACCTGGACATGAGAGTCAGAACAATCTCAGAGGTTTGAAAGAGTTCTTTGAAGACACTGTTTAGGTTGTAAGTGTGATTTAGCTGATATAGTACTCTTCAGTTTCAGAAAGTCTTTTGAGAACTATTTGCCAAAGGTGCTGAGCAAAATGAAACTGCTCTGACATAAGAGGAAAGTTCTCTTCTAGACTGATAGTTGGTTGAAAGAAGAGGTGGGAATAAATGACCTGTTTTCACAGAGGGAACAGAGGTCACTGGTGGAGTTGCACATGGATGTGTGCTAGGCTTAACACTAGTCTGTGTAGTCATTGGTGATCTGGACGCATGAGTGCACGATGACTCTAAGTTAATGAGGGTAGCAAAAATGGAAGCTAATTATGTAGAGTCAGAGAGGGATCTTGTGATGCTTAGTAACTGGAGATGAAGCTTGCTGCTGATACTATGAAGTAATGCATGCAGGGGAGAACAATCCTGCTATTATTGAGGCTGTAAGCTATTAGCACCAAAGGAAGTGATGTAGAGAGCTTACTATAGTAAATCCAAACATTGGTTAAGTGTTAGGACTGGTCAAAAAAAAAAACTATCAGGGAAGAATGGCCAACAGAGCTTAAGTCTGCTATGCCAGTCTATAAACTGCCTGTGCTTTTGTCTTGATTCTGGATGCAGTTCTGATCCCCATATTTAAAGGAAGGGTGAGGGAAAAAAAAAGAGAGAGATAATAGAACTAGAAATGGGTGGCAATGATAAAGAACAATTAAATAGATTAAGGATCTTCAGCCTAGCAAAGAAATAGCTAAAGATGAAAATGATAAAAATCTATATAGGATT
Source organism: Melopsittacus undulatus (assembly GCF_012275295.1). Classification (NCBI taxonomy): domain Eukaryota; kingdom Metazoa; phylum Chordata; class Aves; order Psittaciformes; family Psittaculidae; genus Melopsittacus; species Melopsittacus undulatus. The sequence goes on along the minus strand of NC_047528.1, from coordinate 88,027,723 downwards.
GTAATGGAAAAAATGAACAGGGAATGCTCATTAACTGTCTGTTGTAGTACAAGACCCAGAGGGGATCAAATAAAATCATCAAGTGGCAGATTTAGAACAAGTAAGAGGTGACATTTTTTCTTCATGGTGCATAGTTTAACTGTGAGCCACTGTACATACTGAAAGTTTACCTGGCTGTGGGCTTTCCATGCAAAAGGATCAAACCTTGCTTTGAAGAACAGAAAGCTCAGTCCCTGAAGCTTTGGGAGGGATCCTGAGGTGTATCTCTGCAATATCCCTGCAAACAGGGAAATCCCTGCTTTCTCTGGCCTAGTGCTGAGAGACCTCTGCTCTCAGCCTTTGCTAAAGATATGGTATGGGCATAGACATATCTTTGGTCTGACTGAATATGCTATTAGTATGTAAAATGGAGACAAATTGCAGTCCCCTAAAGAAAATGCTGACCATATGCCATTCCAGATGCATGAAAGAATTATTGCTGAAGAAAATGTGTTGATAAGGACAATTTTTCTTTTCTTGGGCTTAATAACTTCCCCCCTCCAAAAAAAAATCTGTTTTCTTTAAAGACTGTACCAGTCCATATTATACCATGTTGATACATGAAATTTAGTGCCTGTGCAATGGAGTTGAAATTCTTCATTCTGAGGTGTCAGTATTCGGCTTTAATTCTGTGCTTGCTCAAAGTAAATTGAGTGTTTGTTATTCCTTGCAGTTTATCTTCATATGGACTGAATTAAAAACCTAAATGCAAAAATAAACTGGAAAAGTTTGGGACAAACTTATTCATATAATGAAATGCTTACCTATATAATAAAATGAAAAATACAGTTCTTGAGTCAGGAACATGGACGATTAAATCTCTTTTCATACAAATATGGTGAGATTTATACTTACGTTCTTTCTTATCCAAGCATACAAGGACTAAAGCTACATTAGACTGGGACTGAATGAAGACTTGGCGAAAATAGCTTATTAAGAGTAAAGGATGACTTGACCGCTAGACATGAAAATTGCATTTAAATATTAAAAGGATGTAGAAGTTAGAAACAAGAATTATGTAGTAATCCAACCAGTAACAAATGAAATGAAATGAAAGAAGACTCTACAGACTGTAAGGCTTATGAGCTTGTGTGAGTACAGCCACCTGTGAGGTACAGAATTGGTGTAAATGCTGTGCTACATCCTACAAGGAGTTACAGGAATGGATGTTGGGTTATACACAAAGGTTTACTCTAACCCAGGAAAATTAGTCTTCTTGGGTTCCCGTGGTCAGTAACAATAAATCAGTATCTCCAGCATGTAATACAGAGAACCCCAAGCTGGTTTGTGCTCTGAATTACCATCTAGAGCAGCCTTTCTCTGTCCACAGTGGCTACACACTGACAAGAGAGACAAAGAGGACTGGCCTCCCTAAGTCAAAGGTGGCCTTTGAATATACCCATTCTTTATGTTAGTGTCAAACCTGATTTATCTAGAGGTTTTAGTAGGTCACTTTTTAAATCCAGTGGTACTGAGATAAAAATACATAGCAGGACAATACTGGCTAAACCCCTTTTTAAAGGTTCCATGAAGAAGTGCTTATTTAGTACTTCAGATTGTCCCACAAAGTTTTCCACACTTGCCTGACAAAGCTGACAGCTGTATTAAAGAAAAAGTAAAATCAATGATTTTTTTTCTGAAATAAGAGGATGAATCATGCAAAAAGAGATCATCCTGAGTTTTTTAAATTACAAAGTTTGAGCAATAGAGCCTGTTTGAAATGAGAGATTAATTAGGTACACCACCAAACATCCCTAACACACTCTTCTTTTTCAGGAATGGGAGAAAAATTGTCCTCTTGTTATCTCTGTTATTCTGGTGATCTGTTCTTTAGAGTATTCCTATTTGTTCAAAACCAGGAAAACATACTTCTAAGAGTATATCTTTCATTTTCTTTTCCAGTAATGACATATGATAGCAAAGGAAATAAAAGTGTAAGAAAAAAAATCTGTTTCTCCTTTGTATTTGGTAATTAATGTAGTTAGGCAGTGAAGCTGAACAACTGGCAGTCTGACATTGAAGGAGATTTTGGCCAGCAAAGATGACAGTAAGTTTTAAGTTTTTCTAGAAGTAATTTGGTACCAGACACCGTGGAACAGAACTTCACTAGTAATGTGTTTGGAGGGTTAGGCATTCACATCTGTTTAAAACCATACTTTAACCATAATGCATAGTCTTAAATAGATAACAGTGCAATAATAAATAATGATAGAACAATGGAAAATATAGCACACTTCTCAAGCAGTATTTATTCCAGTGTTATCTCAGGAAGTGAACCCTGCTGTGGTTTTTTGGTGGGTTTTGTTTTGGTTTTATTCTTTGGAAATAATTTCTTTGGAAACTATTTCAGCTGTACTTTTCTAATGCAAAATCCTCTGAGAAAGCAGGCTGTGAATTTCAGTATTATGACACTCCTGCATTTGTACCTTTTTTTTTGTTTCTAATATCAGCTAGACTTAGTGTATTTCTCTTTATTCTGGGGACATTGCTGGCTCTGTAGTTATTCCCTAAAGCCTTACAAATAGTTGGTTGTAACTTGTTAGTTTTTATCTGGGTGGTTCTTACTGTTCCTGATAATTCAGGTGACTGTGCACTCTATAATAATAATAAATGGGAAGTCAAAATGAAAGGCACATGCTGTCCTCAATTCAGGTTTCAGTTATATGAAATCTCTGTTGCTTACAAATAAAGTTGTAAATTCTTACAGAATCTTCCATAAAACAGAAGACAGAGCCCAAAGCAAAACAAAACAAACAACAACAAAAAAAAAAACCCAAAAATCAGGTCTCTGCTGAGCCCTGTGGCCTGGCACAGACGTAGTTCTGACTTCTCCTCCTACAGCTTTACATCTTGCTGGCTTCTGAGAATGCAAATAAATTGCAAGTTCTCTCGTTTCAGAAACTGGAAACCATTGCTGATTGCCTTTTCTCTTTTTATATATGCCTTCTTTTCTGGTTTTGTTCCTTTGTTTTTTCTTAGCTTCTCTGCAGTTTTACCTTTAATCATCACCTAATTACACAAATGTTACAGAATTAAAAAAAAAAAAACCAACTTATTTTGACCTATCTTGGTGTTTCTGAAAATTCTGTCTCCCTTTCCTTTAGTCTGTGCACAAATAGTTTCTAATTGGAATGAATATTTAACAGCATATTGAAGATACAGATATAATGGCACTATCTTCATTGACACAAATCTGGTCTTTTTATGAAGTTTAAAGAAGTTTTTGTTTTGCTTGTTCAGTCATAACAGACAGCATCTAGGCTAAGGTAGGATTTAAGATCAGTGTCGACACTGGGGTATGTCTAGGTTGTTTCCAGCTTTGGCCAAGCACTTTGGTTTGTCCTTCTGAGACTTAGTTTGTTCTGCTGCCTAGGTAAAGAGCCCATCTGTCTGCTGCAGAGCTGTGACTTCCCTTTGGGGACCAGTTTGCCATCAGTTAGGAGTAGTAGTGCATGGCTTCCATTGGAGCCTTTTATTTCATCTAGCTTTTGGACTGGTGTTGGAAGGCTGGAATTTCAGGGAGCTGCCACATCCAGAGACAGTAGATGTTTGGTGGCAATATGTTTCCTCATCCTTTTTCATCATCTTTATGCTTCTTAATTTTTTACTCCCAAAGACTGCCAGTAATTCACATCTCTCTGCTATGTTCAACTAAAACGCGAGACCTGCTGAACATTGTCCAAATAATCATGTGTAAATCCTTGTCTGTTGACAGCTCCATTGCAGCAGTCAATTTTGGCTTTACTTCATCACTGGAGATTATGATTTGTTAGATGGCAACTGGGAATGACAAGACTAAAACCAGAACTGTAACCTTTCTTTCTACTTGAATTTGTTCTATAGGTGAATACTACACAAGGAAAAACAACTGGTTAGGTGTAATTTTGTGAAATTTATTTTTTTCTTTCTTTTCTTTTTTTTTTTTTCACACTGGGCAGTGAAGGGTAGAGGATTTGGTAAAACCAGTGATGTATTTCATAACTCCACCACACATCACTTTTTCACTTAGACTCTAAATGAAAAAATCAGCCCATTCCAGCATAGAGCCATGGGCTTTTCATGTGAAGCATTATAACTAAGATGGATGGAGATAAGTATGTAAATAAGACTTTGCAGGGCTTGAAATCTTGGTGATTTCTGTAAAGAGTTCTGTGATGTTTGCTGTGTGTGTTCCCTCCATCCCAATGCTCTTAAAATTGGTAAATCAGGACCAGTTTGTTTTGGATGACATACATAGCTCTAGCATTGACAGAACCTTCTATTTAAAATAGTAACTTCAAAGTTTGAGCTCCAATATTGTCCTACACAAGAATTATTGAATTGCTGAATATGAACTGGTGGTGTGCCCATGTGTCCAAGAAGGCCAAAAGCATTCTGGCTTGCATCAGAAGTAGTTTAGCCAGCAGGACCAGAGAGGTGATTGGCCCTCCATATTTGTCAGTGGTAAGGCTGCATCTCTAATACTGTGCTCAGTTTTAGGCCCTACACAAGAAGAAAGACACTGAGGAGCTGGAGCATGTCCAGAGAAGGGTTACAAAGCTGATGAAGGGCCTAGAGAACAAGTCTTGTTGAAGTGGGAACTGGGGTAGTTTAGCCTGGAGAAAAGAAGGCTCAGGGGAGATCTTACTGCTCTCTACAACTACTGAAAGGAGGTTGTAACACGGTGCTTGTCTTTCCTCCCAAGTAACAAGTGATAGGATAAGAAGAAATAGCCTCAAGTTGTGCCAGGGGAAGTTTAGATTGGATATTGTGAAATTTTCTTTCACCAAAAGGTGGAACAGGCTGCCCTGGGAAGTGGTTGAGTCACCGGCCCTAGAGGTATTTAAAAGATGTGTAAAGTGTTGCTTGGGGAACATGGTTTAGTGGTGGACTTGGCAGTGCTGGGTTAATGGTTGGACTCTGATATTAAAGGACTTTTATGACCTAAATGATCTTGTGGATCTTTTTTTTCATAGCCTTTCACTAAAAAGAAACACATGGATGAGGCTTTGAACAACCTGGTCTAGTGGAAGGTGTCCCTGCCCATGGCAGGGGGATAGGAACAAGATGATCTCTAAGGTCCCTTCGAATCCAAACCATTCTATGATACAACTTTTTTTTTTTTAATTTGAAACTTTTGTGTGTCTTTTTTTTTTTTTTTTTTTGCCTAGACAGACCTGGAAAATTTCAATCTAAAAAAGAACTGCTTTGCATTTGTGGGGCTGGAGCATGGTGGGGAGTGGTAGTAGTGCTCATAATGAATTTTGAAGATAGCAGTCATTCAGAAGGTAGCAGTCATTCCAAAAAGTCTGCTATAGGTCCTTTGATTCAGCAAAACTTAGAAAGCTCATAAGAATTTGAAGCCAGATGGAATACTTGCTTAAATAGTTTGCTGAGCTGTTCATAAACTGTGACTGGTTTAACAATTAGTTTGACTCTGATTTCATTTTAATGATTCGAGTTAAAATAAAGTTTTGTCCCACATAAATTTCCTTTTGTTTTACTTCTCATTAATTAATGTCTTGGAACATAGTGAAAAGCTGGTCAAACCTATGGATTATATAAATCTGTGAAGCTGGAAAAATCTTAGGTGGTTAGAATTAAATCCAACTTAGCTGTGAGGCTTTTGGGGAATAATATGATGTAAAAATGAAGTTTTAGAAAGAAAACCATGTACGTGGTACCAAAATCACAGGCATTAAGTAACTTAGTGAGCAGTGGCACTCAGGGAAGAATTTTGAAGCTAGAGGTAGTGGTTAAGTTGTTCAGTGGGAAAGAGGAAAGTGTGCCTAGATTTCTTGTCCATGGTGTTACATTTAATGCAGTCAGAGGTTGTGACAAAAATATATCAAAGTGTCTAGGAGATAAACCACTCTCTCCACTACCCCCCCCCCCCAAAAAAAAAAACAAAACAAAAGAACCCAACAAAAAAACGCTCCCTCCAAAAAAAAAGATAGCCTGGGCAAAAGACATAATGGCTGAATAGCTAAATGGATACTATTGAAAAGGTCCTTTTAACAATCATTTTGTCAATTGGATCTTGCTACACAGGATTCCTGGGGTTTGTCTGAATTTTGACTGGTACTTGCTCACTGAGGGGTTTTTCCTATTATTTTTCAATGGTCATGCTCTGTCAAAATACATCCATCTAATTGCCTGCATTTGAAATGGGAAATATTTTATTCTTATAGTATTTTAAACAGAGGTTCATCAGAACGGATAAAAAGTTTGTCTCTCAGACCAAACATTTCTGAAATAGCACAGGACTTTCCTCAAGTGGCAGTTGCATCTTTTCTTGATTGCGTGATGAAAGAAATGCTGTTGTCTTGTTGTTAAAGTTTATAGATGTTTTTGTTGCCTGCTCCAGTTGCCTCAATGTTCTTTTACCTTTTCCCTTTCCAGCCTGTATTCCTTCCTTTATGAAGAAGTTTCTCTTCTTTTACAAGCTAGTTACATGGTTACCATTTAGTCACCCAAGTTTTCGACCAGCTCTGTTAATAAAGATGTTTGGCCTACATGACACTTCGAAAACTTAGCATGTTTTTCTCTTCCAAGGCAGTCACTTTACTGTGATTTTTTTTTTTTACACTGAATGTTAATCTCTCTCAAGCCTGTTTACTGAAATGTTCATTATTATCATCCTTTTCCTCCCCCTCTCATAAATTCTTATTATGCTTCCATTTTGTCAGGCAGGACTTTTTTTCCCCCTCTTCTAGGCAGCATTATTTTCTGCTGGAGTATTAGTTGAAGGGCATTAGCTTTGATGACTTTGGTGGGGCATTCACAAAGGCTGTCTTTAGTCTCGTGGGAATACTGATGTGTTTCCTCCCTGGCTAATGGAAAATGATGAGGGTTTCTAGGGCAATTCTGAGTTTCCAAGTTAGGCTTTTTTTTCTTTTCTGAATTTCCCTCCAGAGAGAGCCACAGCTTTTGCAGATGGTGACAGCTACAGCATCCCTTCTGCTGTTCTTGCAGTGCTTTAAGCAAAGGGCAGAAGCTCCTTTCTGACTCCTGTAGCTGCAGCAAAGCTGGATTTAATGGCAGCTGGTGAAGAGCTGCATCTCCCTGCCTATGGTGGCTGGATATATTGGGAGAGGAGAAATAAGATGAATGATTGAGATTTATGCAGCCTTGTTAGGTTACAGGTCCTGAGTGTTTATGTTGGCTTAAACTGTGTACACTTGGTACAAAATACACCATACAAGTGTTGTGGTGCTTGAGTTGTTTCTGTTTTCAGTGACTGCTGGAAACCAGAGAATCCAAAGAGTTTAGCTGGTATTTTCTCAGTGTGCCTCTCATGTAATTGGGCTGCAAATACTTGGTGACTGGTGTCACTTGGCTTCATAATATAGTCATCAATTTTCATTGTAGTTCTGAAATCTGTCCTGCTTTGCCATGTAGAAAACTATTTCTGTCTCTACCTGAATTGAACAGACTTTCAAATCTGGTACGTGGCTAAAATATTATGTGGTGCTATTACAAACTTGTCACTAATTAATTAGTTTTAACTCGGGAATTTTGTTCTTGTAGTATGTCTCCATCTTTGTTCCAGTTCTGGAAAAAGTTGAGACTTCTGTGGAGACAAAGCTACCTTTGAGACCTTGGAAGCCGTACTCCTACGAGTCTGCTTGAGGTCTGCTTCCAGCCTACTATTAAATCAATAATATTGTTTGCTACTAAGGATATACAGGATACTTCACACTGCCTATATTTTGGCACTTCTAGAAAAAAATGGTGTCTTTGCTTTAAAATAGCTTTTTGTAGAATAAGGGAGACACCAGATAGATGAAGCCTTGGCTGTGTGCTCTTTTTCTTTCTCTTAATTAATTTTTTTCTCTTCCTCATCATATTCGTTTATTAGTCTACCTAATCTCATTTAGAAAGTTTACCTCAAATGCATATACTTGTATATTTTACAAATGTAAGTTTGGAATTTAGCTGTAATGTTTCTGTTATTTATGTATTTATCATATAACTCATGTAGCAACCTATTGTTGAAACCTGAATGGTTAACTTAATTGCATTAACAAATTTTAATGTGAGTGGGTTTTATGTTTGCAGTTCTTGACCTTGCTAATCTTTGACTGATTCCTCTCCCCCCACCCCCCTGCCCCCACATTTCTACATGTGTTTTAGTTTTCTTTTTTATGTTTTCCTTTTCTATGTCTTTTTTTCTACACATACTGGGAGGGGATTGAGGGTGGAAGAAGTATGCAAAGATTTGCAGAGAATCATTACCTTGTGAAGGATAAAATTAAATTGTTTATTTGATGTTAAGAGTTTGCTTAACACTACACCTAGTATCTATGTTTGGAAGAAGAACATGGGGAATTCCTTCAAAAAGTGACACAAAAGTAGGAAAGGATGTTAACAGACAATGATTAATTACTTTATTGCAAAAGGGGAGCTTTTTGTATTGCTTCTTAGTTTGAAATGAGTTGCTGTATGTTGAGAGGAAGGTAGAGACTGACAGAAGACTTTCCTGTCTTACTAAGCTGTGAGATCAGGAAATAACTAAATTTACCATGGGGAGTTTACCTAACTAACCACAACCTTTTACTAATATGTTCACTTTGTCCTTGCATACAAATTTTGAAATAAAAGTGCCAGTACTCATGTGTCACTGATGGGAAGTAAAAGGCAACATTTTGGTCATAATTGGTAGGAGGTGAGACTGACATTCACATGAATTTTCCCCAATTACAGAATGAGCACAAAATATTTCACAGAAATTAAATTACTACTTAAAATTTCTGTCATGATAACCTGGCATTTGGAAATCCTTGTGCTTTTCCACTCTAATGCTTAGTCTTTAGAAGCTGTTTTCTTCAAATAGGAAATACATTATTTGTTCAAAATACTATTTTTTTTCCTTAGATTTCAGTCTTCAGCTTTATCACAGCCTTCAGAATCTTTTTTTCAAGGCCAGAAATATCCTCATGCTATCTTTTAAAACCTCCTTTATACCAAAGGACACTGCAATGTGCACAGCAATGATTCTGCTGTGTTCAGTATCTTGCAAAGACTTAAGGGGATGATGGAGAATCCATCACTTGGCCTGGTACTCTGTACAAATAAATCGTCCTCACTGATAATTTATACAGACTTAAATCCCTAAATCTCACTTGAAGACAATTTGGGTTTTATCCCTTAAATCACTTGGGCGCTCTTTTTTAGCACTATCTACATATAGTTCCAATGTCTACGTATTCTAATATTGATCTCACCACACATAGAAAAAGGCAAGCTTATTTCTGTTAGGTGTCCGAGGATTGCTCTAAACCTTTTTTGCCATAACACTGCCTGCACGGTGTATGTTAAGTGATTTTGTCAGTGATCTAACACTTCCATGAAAGTAGCTGCTATCCATGTTATGGTCCCGGGTTTCAGACGTGCACCAGCTTTCCCTGTTTTTAGGAGTATGACCTTGCATTTCCATTACAGTTTGCCTTGTGTTCTATGTGTATGCAGCTGGGAATTTGGGGAAATACCAGGCCTGATTGGAGATAAGTCTGCTTACATATTTGAATCGTCTAGCCCTCTTCTAGACTCAATTCTACTGTGTGAGCCTTAAGAGTAAGAACTGTCCTAAATTGTGACTTCTCTAACTCCTTGCATTTTGTGATAATTTAAAAATGAGTCACCTACATGTCATTTAGCATTACACTTTGCACTTGTCAACTGTACTTTCCTCTTACGTAGGAAAAAACTAGAAAATTTTTACTTTGGTTTTTCTTTTCTACAACCTCTAGGAGCTCTTGGGAACTCCCCTGTTGTATTCCCAGCTTACCCCTTCACAATCTGGTTCCATTTTTCTTTTAAGTGAGAATTTTATTTTTTTTCCCCTTAGCTAGAGGACACCCATACAGGCTACTGTTGCTTTCTTCTGTGATCTTGACCACCTGCAGTCATGTATCTGGGGTGCCTTTGTTAAAGGATACAGGTACTAACCTGGCTGGTTGCAAAAGCTGGTTTATCTGGAGACTCCGAAGGGATGAGAGCTGCAGTGCTTGGCATTCAGGACCCATTTTGCCTAATAGGTTGCAGTTGTCAGCTTCCTGACTCTGGAAGGGGGAGAGTTAAAATGCCTCTGACATTTCATGCCTTCTGTTCATATCTGATACATCAGCTACATTTTGGGATGATGTCTTATGAAGTAACTCCATAGTGTCTGGCATCTTGTACTACATCAAGGTTATGCTCTATATTTGTAGAACAACTTTCTGGAGCCTTTCAAAGCCTGCTCAGAGCTGCTTACAAGTCATAGAATCATAGAATGGTTCGGATTGAAAGGGACTTTAAAGTTCATCCAGTTCCAATGCCCCTGCCATGGGCAAGGACACCTCCCACTAGAACAGGTTGCTCAAAGGTTCTTCCAATCTGGCCTTGGACACTGTCGGGGATGGGACAGCTACAGCTTCTTTGGGGAGCCTGTTACAGTGTCCCACCACCCTCACAGTAAAGAATTTTTCCCTTATATATCTAACCTAAATCTACCTTTTTTCAGTTTAAAGCCATTCCCCCTTGTCCTATCACTACATGCTCTTGCAAAAATCCATCTCCAGATTACTTGTAGGCCCCCTTTAGATGCTGGGACATGTACAATTAAACTTTTTTTCAGCCTCTTACATGTTGCAATAATGATTGGCTTTGAAGCCACCAAGTATTCCTGGTGTGTGGTGGTTGCCTGTAACAAATTGTGCCCCCAGAAAAAGGGCTGTAGAGCTTCAGCCTGAAGACCTTTTTCATACAAAAATGTATTTGGTATCCCTATCAATATAAACTAGACTAGGGATGCTCAGCTGCTGAAGTCTGTATGTGGCTTGATAGGATTCTTCGTGTAACCCTTTCTCGCTGAGGCTTCTTCAATGTAGACCATGGATTCAGAGATAGCTGATACCTGTTGCTGCTGCTCTTTCCCTTGCAGGCCCTCTGTTGTCACTCTGTGTATTGCTCCTCAGGAGAACACTATGCCTGCGTATGGGTTGTCACCACCAGCATAATTCAGTTTGTGTGGGTCACTTTCTTCCCTATGTGTGAGTTGTTGCTGGGGATAACTGAGGCTTGCTTACAAGCAGTGTGAATTACCTGGTGAGTACTTGCCCATTTTCTGGCAGTTGTCTTCCCATCCCAGAGGGTAGATAAGGATACAAACTGTGTATATAATGTATGTTTGGGAAGTCTGATGCTTTGAGGGAGCATCCAGGATTTGCACAGGCTGTGTTGTGCTCTTGTGAATTTTCACTGCTATGATGTACAGAGCCCTCATAGGCAAATAAAGGGTGATGCTGTTGGGGTCTCACAAGATGTGTACAGGGCTGGGGCATGAAGCATAACATCGTGGTATTTGACAGTGCCATGCTGTCACATCTCTTGAGTGTGGAGTGGAGTTTGCAGAGGCTGGGTTTCCTCAGCTAGTCCAGTTTGTCTGGGTTCCTCAGCTAGTCCTGTTTGTTAGGTGGCCATAGGCTCTAGTTCTTGAGAAAGTGTTGAAAACTGAAGAATCAACTTATAGTGGGAATACTGGGACTCCCTTATTTGTCCCCCTGGGATAACAAGTTGCTTACCCTAGCAGACCATTTTTGATGGGTAGGGGAGTTCACATCCCCCTGACATGCTGCATTTGTGCTTTGGTTTTGCCCTTCAGGAAAGGGGAACAGAGTTGCAAAGCATGAAACTGATCCTGTCATTGGGAGCTGGGAAGGGACAAAGACAAATGCACAGCAGGGGTCCATCATGCAAGGCATGTTCAGGCGGGATGGACGAGAGTGACAGTAAGCAAGGCACAAGGCCTTACAATCTGGTATGGCTTGGGACTGCAGAACTACTGTCATGGTATAACTGGTCATTGTCTATTCCTGTATAGTTTATTAGTGTGTACGCAGAAGGCCTGGTCAAATGTAACAGAGAAGGAGCAGCTACCTTTCTTGGCAACTGAAAGATGTGAAGATTTCCCAGCTGTGGATAAACTGTTTCTGGAGGAGAGGGCAGTGGAAAAAGATGATAACAATGGAGTGAATACATATGATCAACTCCTGCAGTGTTAAATTGACCTAAAAATAAGCGATGCAAACTTTGAGTTAAACTACTTTGAGTTTTTGAGACTCAAGTTTGCAAAATACTAGAACTCAGAATTAAAAATGGAGTGAAAGTGTGAAAGCTTAGACCTTGTTGTGACTGAGAGGAGATCTGTCTTCAAACTATTAAGGCGTCTGAAAGCAGAAAACCACTGTCAAGAGCTGAACAGGTTGCTTTAGGTAAAATTCTGTAGAATATATTTAAAAATAGTGAACATGCTGATATTTTTCTGGAAATTTGTGTCAGAGCTAACTGTTTAAATTCATAGAAAGGGAAGGAATCACAGTATTGTATACTTGATGAAAAACAAGGAACAATGTAGATCTGGACTGCTATTCCCAATAGGGTTTTTCTTTTTTGTGTTCCCCAGTACATGCTAAAAATATTTTGAATATCTTAACATCTGCATTATTATGAAAAATGGCATGTCTTTGTTTTGTTTCCAGCTGTGTCATTCTTGCATTACATCTTGTTCCATTTGCTCTCTTCAGCTGGGATGTGAAGTCACTTTCTTTTGTCAGCTGTAGGCCTAATTGCTCTGACTCCCGGACTGTACTGTGTACCACTTGGAAGAAGTTATTTCTTTTGTTCTGTCTCAACCCAAACTGTATGTTGGGGAATGTGGACTTACTTGGTTGTGGATGTGTCTTCTGGTTGGCAGAGAGGGGCAGAAAATCGGGTAAAAATAAAGGGAGCTAAGCCTCTTTAAAAATAGAAAACATAACGTTGATGAAAGACTGAGTGTGTCAGTGTATTTTGCATACTACTATGTATTAGCACATCTAATCTTAAATGCACCAGTGAATCCCATTGATTTCAATTGAAGGATGGATGAATGGATAAGGTAGACCCTCTCATGTTTGTCCAACACCCTGGCAGGCTCCATGCAGCAGAGGAGGATGGGTAAGTGATGTCTGGCCGCCGTTCTGATTCATGTGTCAAGGGTAAATAGCAAAACATGCAAGAAAGAAATAGGGCCAGACTTTCTATCAACACAAGAAAGGGCAATATTGAGGCAGAGTGGTAATGAGGACAAGATGGCAGGGGAGGTCATTAGCTGTTGGATGCTGTTGCTTTCCAGTACCCTGCCTGGAACACAAGATTCGTGGGTTCCTTTTTCTTGCCTAGTCTAGGGTACTGCAAAAGATGATGCCTATGCTCTGGTTTCTTGATTGATTCAAGCAACAGAGCTAAGTGTTAATATTCCTGCTCTTTCTCTCAGGTGTGCACTTGTGAATAGGTTGCACAAAAAATGGAATTTGACTTCCTGGTTTGATCTATGATTAATTTTTTTCCTTCTAAAGTTGAAGAAACTTTGCATAGACACAATGCACTTCAAAAGACATGTTAAGGGGGCAGAGCCAGGCCACCAGAACTCAAGGGTTGGCTGAAATCAAAGCTGCATGTGTTACTTTAATTCTGCTTCCTTGGATGTATATGTTTGTGCAGAATCTTCTAATAAATGGTAAGTATTGGGGTGGGTTTTGTTTTTTGGTTTGTTGGTGTTTTTTTTTCCCAGAAGAAACACACCTGTGATGGAACAATGGTGTTTATGGGATGAATCAGGGATAAGCAGTAAGTGAGAAGTTCGCAGATATTCCTGAGAGTTTGTTTGCACAACGCTGTAGCAGACACTTGGCTGCCCTAAGCAATCTTCTTTTCCCAGGGGTTCCTGCCAGCTGCCTCTATCTTCAACTCCCCTCTTCTGGGCAACAGCATTCATGGCAACAGCCTCTGAGACCTAACATATGTTCAGTGCCCTCTCTTAGAAAATCCCTAGGTAGGGGGTTCACTTTTTTGTACCCTTGCAGTGAGCCAGCAGTGTGGCAGCCGTTCCTGGCTTCATACAAGCCTCCCATATACTTCAAAGAAGGTGTTAGGCTATGCAGGCAGCCTTCATTTATCATTTTAAAGTAGCCAGCATCCCACTAATGGTGCATGTACTGTACTTTAGGAACATCTCATCTCTAAATTTCTTCTTGTCACAAGAGTGGGAAAGTGTGAATGACAAGTCATTGGACAAAGACAGAGGAGGGTCTCGTGGTTAAGACATCAGATGGTATGAGAGTGAGCTGAATTTTGGCAGTGCTGCCTATACCACAGAGTTCCTGCATAAGACTGTCATTTTTGTGGCCAGCTGCTCAAATGCTGGTGCATGTCTTGTTTTCTAGATTTCCAAATCAACTCCAGGAGCCACACAGTCATTCAAAGGCAGATTTAGGCAATTTGCTGTGGGAAGTTCAATAAAAGGCACAACCACTTTTAAGGAGTAATAGGGAGTAAGACTTAACTAGTGAGTGTATTACGTGAGACTAGAAGAATCGGACAGTCTGAGGTCTGAAATGGTCATGTGCTTGAATTTGCAGTTTCAGGTCAAACACAACTTATTGGGATTTCCCCCCCTTCGCCTGCTGCTCCCCCTTTTTTATATTCCCCAGAGTGGTGCACTTAAATCACTTAAATAGAAGTGATTGAAACAAAAAAGGGCAATAGATGTGTCAGTTAATCTATACCTCTTTTCTATATTAAGTTAGTTTTAAATAGCATTAAAGGCTCAATTTAGCGGAGCACTTAGTAAGGCATCTAACTGCATATTTGAATTGAGGCCAGGATTGATAAACTTGGATACTGTGTAATAATACATTCTAATAGGAACACTGCATCCACAATGGCTAATGTGTATGTTCCAAACAGGGCTGTGTCTTCATTCTGCTTAGATTTGGGGTTGCAAGTTTTCAAAGCTGGTTTATTTGTGGTTTTGTTTCACATGTTTCCAGTAACAATGGGATACAAATGAAATTTTTTAAGTAATTGATTTACAAGCAAAGCATACTCTCTAATTTCCCCAAATACCTTCTATCTGTCACAGAGCTCACTCCTGTTTTGATTCTTTTAGCAGTTTAATTTTTCCAGTGCTTCTTGGGTCATTTGCTGTGCCTGTACAAGATCCAGTTCAGAGACTTCAGAAAACTGGAAAGGAAAAAACATCCTTCTTAATTTCCACCAACCATTTGTCATTCTTAGTTTATGGGGAAGAATTTAAATTGTCTGAAAGGTAACTGTAATGGGGCCTTTACAATTAAATATTTGCTAGTTGTAAAAAAAGAAAAAAAAAAGGCAAATATATTAAAGATAAGACTCTCATGACCTCCAAAAGATAGACCTGTGCACAGTTATCCTCTTGAAAGAAAGGATAAATATAAAAGGTCTCTAAAACACAGGAAGGAAGAACAAGAGAGGGAAACTTCATGCAAGGAATAAAGAGCATAATTAAGATCTATCTATAGAAGAGACAGAAGATGGTGCCTAAAATATTAAAAGTTTTGAAGTCTTGCTAAACTCACGCCAACTTAAACTGCTGTAAACAGAAACAAAATTAAAAGATACTTTATTTTCACCTTTCAAGTGGAAAAGTATTAAAGTTTTTTATTATTTTATTTTTATAATTATATTTTTAGATTCCTGCAAAAGTTTTCAGTCATTTCTTGTGGCTGGGGAAAGAGCACCTTGGCCAAGTGTTATTATTTTAAAATCTTGTAAATCCTTCGTAAGTGTACAGAAATTAATATATTTTAAAACTGTATTTTCATTACCCTTGTGGATTCAGTGACAATTTTAAAATTGAAAATTAATCTCAGTGGCTCCATTTCCTTGAAGTCTCTCTGTAAAACAAATGAAGAATCATCAAAATGCTATGCTTTTCTAAATGAGGATGGTGACTTCTATAAGAAAGTGTCTTCAGGATATAAAAAAACTTAACCAAAATGTGCACATTGAAAACATAATAGCTATTATAGCAAGGAAGAATATTTTGATTATTTTAGAATAAAATGTAATTGCACTTTTGTTAATAGACCAATGAGGTCAATATGTTCAGAAAATCTTTGATAGGTGTGAGTGGGTTTCCCACCGTATTCTCATAAAGCAAAACAAGTAATGTTTGGTTTTCATGGTGCATTTCATCAACAGGGTAAAAAACTATAATTTTAATCAGAATCTAATAAATCTATTACCTCCTTCATTTATGGAAACGGAAAATTAAGTTATTTCCTTTTTCACTTATAATTTGCGATCCTCAGCTGAAGAATTCTGTCTGGAAATCCTCTCACAAATTTAGCATAACAGCCAATAAAGTACAAAATAGTATTTTACTGTACAGTGATAGGGCACTTTGCTTTAGTATAACAACCTTGATTTTGAGGCTCTGTGAGGACAAAATTGCCATTTCTTTTCTGTATTTCTGTTAATCTTTTAGTAATCATAGTTAAATCACAGGATATATTAATTTCATATTCTCATCTTTTTCTTTAAAAAGAAAGCCTAAGTAAATTTTATTATGACTACTTATAAGTAAATGTCTCTGCTAGGCAAAGTATCAAAATAACAAAGTGTAACTTCCTTTTGTCTCATTTTAGATGTTATCATAAAAGTAATTATATCACTTTATTTCTTTTCTATTTCAAAAAATCTAGACTCTTATTTTATCTTCTATGTGCATAAAGACCTAATTCGTTTTATTAAAAACAAACAGGCAACAATGATGTAAAGTTTTGGGTTTTAGTTGGTTGTTGGGTGTTTTTTTTTTTGGTGTTGTTTTTCATGTTTGTTTTTTGGTTTGGCTTTTTTTTTTTAATCAGGAATGTCATCCTATATTGGCCCATCTGACCGGGATATATTCCTTTAGTGTGCAGCCCCAGCTGGCTCATAGTTGTAGAGGAATTGCATGTGTACACCAAGGTAATTATGTCCATAAATGAGAATATGCTTTAACCCAACAACACTTAAAACAGTCAGCATAGAAAAGTCATCTGTAATTTTCCTTCTCCTTTCTGGAATAATCATTCTAGAATATTTTTTTTCGCTATTGTTTTCTTTTGTAGCAGACTCAAAAAAGCTAGGTAGCTGATATTGGTCTAATGAGTCTTCTCTCCTTCCTTTCCTCTTTCCCTTCCCCTTTTCCTTTCTCTTCCCTTCCTCCTCCCCTCCCCTTTATCCTCCCCTTTTTCCTTCCCCCTTTTCTTCCCCCTTTCCTTTCCTCTCCTTTCCTCCCCTCCCCTCCCCTCCCCTCCCCTCCCCTTCTCTCCCCTCTCTTTTCTTCTTTTATCTTCTTCTTTTATCATCTTTTCTCATCTTCTCTCATGTTCTCTCTTCTTCTCTGTCTTCTCTCTTTGCCTTCATTTTCTCTTCTTTCTCTTCTCAAGCTCTCACAAATGTATTGGACCATTTGAATATTTGTTTGATACATATCCCACATGTTTTATGTGCATGTATATATTTTATATATACACGCACACATATATATAGGGGTGTGAGTATATATTTATATATTTATATATAAAACACCAATCCAACTTTGTTGTTTTTATCATTGTGACTGAGGCAGAATGTTTTTTCCTCAATGGTAATGCCTCTCTCACTAGGTGATTTGTAATTTTAGTTGTTCTATGTATCTAATTCCTCTTCCAGGACTACTCCTACAGAGAACATACTCAGGGAATATTGCTGGGTTTGATTCATATGGACAAATAAAGAACAGCAATGCAAATTTGACAGAGAAGTCAATGTCAAAAGTCTTATTGACTGCAGTGGAATGAGAACGTGTGGGGAGAGGATGTACAGTAATACACTATTATTAAATCACCATTGCCCCCACATGTACTTTGTGCTGCTTCACCACTATTCACTGTGTGTACCCTTACTGTTCACCTTATGAAAACTAACTCAAGTTAAAATACTGTTAAACAGATGTTCAACAAAATCAACCTCAGTTAGTTATAAGCTTCTTTGAAGACCTTGTTTTGTCATGTGCTTTTTAATTTTTGGAAAAAAAAAATCAGTTATAAATTCCACAGTAAAGCAGTGATCAATACAGGCACTGACAGTCAGCTTAGACTTGAGAAACATAGTGGCATTACATGATGAAGAGTGGTGAACTAATATAAGGAATCTGGGGCCGTTTAACTTGGAGTTGCTGTATTTCTAATGCATATCCTTCTGCAAATAACTTCACCTGTAAGTCAAGCTAGTATGGCTGCTTACATGCGTGCCATTAAAAAGTTATGCATGTGACTAAAATCAGCCCTCTGTAGCATAGTCATTAAATCCTTTGGTGCATACTATGACTTTGTTGGGCTATGCGAGTGCTTAGATGACAAAACTAAAGCATATGACTCAGTCCTTGCTGAATTAGTGCTGCCTTTGTGAACCTGAAGTCCAACTGGTTGAGTGTAAATGGTATAGGTGGTGTTCCTCCACATGGCTCCAGTTAAAAATGGGGTAGGTTCGAAGCGTGAACCTAATGTTTTGTTGTGAGCTCAGTGAAAAAATGTGAGATGTTACAAAGCTGCTCATGGCTTTTTATCTAAGGAGATATTGGTGTATTGCTCTGTAGAAAATGATAAAACTAGAAGATATCATCTAGAATTTCAACATCTAGTATTTGTGATATTAAATTATCATACAAAGTAGTGTTATGATTAGAAATATGCAATTTGTTCAGAACATATGTATTAATTTTTTTTTAAAATGGAAAGCCACATACTTGGAAGTTTTTGGATAAGCTAATTTTGCTAAGAGTTGCCAAGAAGAAGTTGACAGTTTGGACCAAGGATTGCTGTGGTTGCTATGTGCAAAAGCCTAGAACAAGCCAGTGGGAAATAATACCAGGGTGGGAAAGTATTGCTATGGTTACAGAGTATGTTCTTTGAAAGAGAGGTGGATAACACAGCAAGAATCACTGAAACTTAGGTAATATATAAAAAGGAGAAAGACTGAAAGATAATAACTGTCTTGTGCTCTTAATGGGCATTTTGTTAGTTTCCAGCAAAGAGGGATTTAATTAAAGTGGGAATAATTTGTGAAAGCTTTGTTAGAAAAAATATACTTAGCTTTTATTTTTTTTGTAAGTGGAATGCTAGAACAATATCTTGCATATTTTGGCTCCATCCCTTTGTTTTTTAAAACAAAAAGGTTTTAATTTTTTTTTGTCAGTTGGATTAAGAGTGCTTTTAAAAAGAATAAAAGCGTAATTAGACCCAAATAATTAACGTAAACTTTCAAGTCAGCTCTTCAATACATTAAAAACTGTAACTTGGGTGCATTTTGCAAAAATATATGTGATACAAAAATTATTATAAAATACAATAAGAACGTAATGATAAAAGCCTACACTAAGTGGTGCAGTAAATCTGAACTATAAAATTCATTCAGGAAACATCCTTTTACACTTACAAACATCCATTAGGGTTTAGCCGTAATCACCTCTGCTGGTTTGGTCCTGCAGATCAGTAAGTACAAGACCACTGTGCAGCTTAGTTTCCATTTTGATGTTTGGGAGGATCCTCTCCTCTCCCCTGCCATGTTTATCATGAGCTACGGTGTGTAGCATCTGGGTGCCATGGGATGGACAGTGCCCAGCTCACCCTGCCCCACCAGTGTTCAGAAATGCTCTGCTGGGAAAGGTGGAGCTGGGGACCAAGCAGTCTGGTTGGAGGGACAGGTCAGGTGTGTGCTCTAGGACCAGGAAAAGGGAAACTCCAAGAAATGGCTTTTTTTTTTCCCATGGCTACTGTACTGTTTGTCCGTCACTCTCCAATAACCATGCCTCTGAACGCTGCATTGTTCAACTGTACTTTGAGACCCACTGCTGAAGTTTATTTGAGTCTGAATGATAGAACCACATGTACAAGACAAAACTCCTGAGCTGCATAACAGTACTGAAGGTTTACACCTGGGCCTGACTGATGTGCCATCTTTATTCCTTGTCCATGCTGAAGACATGGGGTAGAACTGATTGTGCTGGGGGATAAACAATGGAAAGAAGCATAGACAGATCTCTGCTCACAGGAGCCAGCTGTCCTTTAGAGCATGTCCACCATACCACAGAAACTGTTCATGGCACATCTCTGCCTTGGGCACATTTTGTTGAAGGCAAGAAGAGGGAGGATTTAATTTGTGAGCTGAAATATGTTCAGCTAATTGTGACTGTTTTCCATAGTTTTGTGCTGTTTTGCCTGTACTATGAGATGGGGATTTGAAACTTGGAGGTGAGACAATGTCCTTTTACTTTGCTCTTTACTTTATAAGTAAACCTAAATAGGGAAATAACCTGCTTTACCTAGTGGTACAGATCTTCGCTATTACAACTGGGATCAAGGAATCTCTTTATGGTAATATTGCACCTTTGCCAGAAAATTCCTGACTTGTGTGCAGTGGACACATAAGATGGACCGTGAAGTACAAAGGAGGGAAAGAATGGTCCTGATGAGGACTGAGGATACTGGGGCTGGACTAAAGTGTAAAAACTCAGTGTAAAAACACTAAGACAAAGGCCCCAAGGAGACAAGTCCAGAACAAAGACCCAACATAGGGAAAAAGCAAGGGAAATGAGATCAGCTGGGGAGATGAGTAGCCAGTTGGGCAGGAAAACAGGGACTTTAAGCGAGAAATCCCAACAGGGAGTTGAGAACTCAGATTTGGAAACCTAATGGACTAGAGACATGTTTAGAAACAAAATGAGAACTGGGGACAGTGGGAGACCATGATAGTGATGAGGGCCAGTGCTAGGAAGCTAAAGAGTATATGATTAACAGCTCTTGTAAAGAAGAAGCAAAGGTTGCAAAAGCAGAAGACAACAAGGCTGAGGAAATGGGTCAGAAGTTGCATAAAATTCAAGTACACTGATATCTGCTAGGAAGAGACAAAGATTTCTGAGCATACCCCTACCATCACTTCCTAGATGTCTCTCGTAGCTGATCCACTGTCAAAATGATGGCTTACATGGAAGAAAACATCTTACTGATGCAGTTACTCGCTCCATTAGTACAAACAATAGAGTCTGTAGTGTAGGCTCAACTGTTCCATGCTGCTATTCCATGCTGTAGTCAGGCCATTTTCGTACAAGTGTTTTCTCTACATTTTTTCCTGGGGCTTTAAAAATATACTGAATAAAAATACATGGAATAGTAAGTTAGTAAAACAGTAAGATAGGCGCTAAATTATTATCCAAAGTCAGAATTAATTTTGGCAATGCTGTCTTAACTCACTTCAATTCTGATAATGTAGCCATGATAGAGGATCTAGTTACATATTTACGTAACATTTATTCCACAGGATTTCCTTCTACTCACTACTTCAGGTGGCTTTGCATAGGGATGCATCAAATCTTTCAGCTATAGACTCTGTTCTACAACACATCTGTTTCAGATGTGACAAAACATCTGAATGTGTTGTGAATGAGAGAAGTTTGCAAAGAAAGAGTGTCTTAAGGGAAGGACAACTGAGAGCTGCCCAGGGACTCTATCCCTGCCTCTGTATCAGAATTCTGTGAGACATCCTCTGACCAGCCCCTTACCACTGCTGAAAAGATGGTTTTCTACTAATTTATGCCATTTTCAGAAGATCTGACGGTTCTTGATGTTGGCAGTGCTGAGCAGTCTGTTCCGTTGGTGAGGTCAGTGATAGCTGCATTTTGAAGGCCTCTTATTCCTGGCTGAAGACAACTTTAATGAGTGATTACTGCCCCTAGCCAAGAGCCATTGCTGTGGGGATGGCTGAGGTGGCTTTGAAGCAGCTGCTGATCCATTTCAGTTTACAGCTCAGCCTGTTAAGGTCACCTGGCACCTTTTCTCATTTTCTTTGCTATAGATTAAGTTGGATGACGACAGTCATCCAAGCCTTACTCTCTTTAAATCTCAATTTCTCAGGTGTGAAATGAAGGTAATTCTTCATTCTTTTTTCCATAGGGAGATCATGCTTAGAAATATTATGGAAGTCACTTTCATAGTGTGCATACACTGGTGATAAGTCCATGAAGAAATTTGCTGTCTCTCAAAGCTGGAGTTAAATAGGTTACAGCAGGAAAGTCCATGGCCGTGTGAATGGCAGAATAAACTGAAATACCATTTTGCTCATTGAAAAAGCAACTAATGATTTTGTGTAATAAATGGGATGGACCTGTAAAAGGAAAAAAAAAATACCCAAACCAAACCAAAACAAAACTTCCCCTAAACATACTCCCACCCACCTCAATGGAAACACAAAACCCCTAGGTTTTGAACAGTAACTAAAGACTGTTTTCATGTGTGCACATGTAAAGGAAGATGAACTTAAAGTTGCACAGGAGTCCTTTACTCTGGCTCCATCTGTCTTTTGAGTGCTCAGCTTCAGTCTGTTAAAATAGTTTTTTGTGCATCATACACTTTTAGAACTATGAGTATTTTACAGACCTGTATACCTCTTTACCATAAAACCATTAAATAACTGAGAATACTATTTTGGCAATTAAGTTTACCTAACAAACCTCCTAGCAGCCTTCCAATATCTGAAGGAGGCCTACAAGGATGGCGGGAAAGGACTCCATCAGGGACTGTAGCAGTAGGGCAAGGGGTAATGGTTTTAAACTTAAACAGGAGAAGTTCAAGTTAGATATAAGGAAGAAATTCTTTACTGTGAGGGTGGTGAGGCACCGGAACAGGTTGTCCAAAGAAGTGGTAAATGCTCCATCCCTGGCAGTGTTCAAGTCCAGGCTGGACAGAGTCTTGTGCAACATGGTCTAGGGTGAGGCATACCTGCCCATGGCAGGAGGGTTGGATGTAGATGATCTTAAGGTCCTTTCCAACCCTAACTATTCTATAATTCTATGAAAGCTGGTCACCTGGCAAGTCCATGTGTACCTCCACCTGGCTAACAGCCTGAAAGATTTAGAAAGTAATTGAGGTAATCTCTCTAAAAATCATGGGTTTCAATACTATTGTTTAAGTGCAATGGACATTATATCTAAAGACTAGCATAAGCAAATATATTCTGGAGGACTTGTCTTGTTCTTCCTATACACCTTTGCTTGAAAGTTGTGTTTCTTTCAGTTTGCCAAAGTCGTTTCCTTTCTTTTGTTTTCCAGTAATTCTCAAATTAAACAGGACTTGATTTAACTAGTGACATAGTATTGAAAAAGTTAGGCTTCTAGCCATGAAAACTGTGAACAACTATTTGAATTTTAATTAACACATCACATTTGTGGAGGATAAGTTTTTGAACAAAGCTGTTGAAACTTCTTAGAGGGAAAAAATTAATGTCACTTTCTCAAAGACCAAAGAACTTCAACTGTATTTCTTTTTTTAAAGACAACTTCCTGGATAGTATGTAACATGGTTTAATTTTTTTGATACTGCACCAGTAAAAGCAAGTGTAGTTCTTGTGAGAACATCACTGCTTGTTAATTATAGCTGTAAGACAACTTGGGCTAAGAAGTCCAGAGACCAGGGTGATTGATTACTGGTCATCAGTCTGTGTTTATGCTGTTAAGTTTTTGATGTCCTGAATAATCCTGGTGAGATAACACTAAATAAGAACAATCTGTAGGGCATCCCTGAAATACACCTGCTCTTCTACTTGGAAACGGTGTCGGGCTGTTCATTTTGAGTATAATAATTGTTTGAGATTTCATAAGATACTATATGCTGAAAAATACCGAGCAGATGTTCCTACAAATACAAGAGAAATATTCTTCCTGGTTTTGTATACATGCAATAAATACTCACTTATGTAGAAGCAGTCCAGGTATGAAAGAGGTATTTTCATCCTTCTGTTTGTGTGCCTACCTATAGCAGAGTGAGAATGAGATTATTCCCAGACATGTCACATAGTAGCCATTAACCTGCAAAAGGAGGCTTTAAGGATATCTATTCATGGCACAATCACAAAATTAATATTGTATATCAGACAGAAGATCATAACACCAAAAGCCTGAAACTACAGTATGCCACGATAACAGTGCAAAAGAAATTAGAGTCATCATTGGTATTGTGTCCCTTGATTGGCCTTTCTGAGGAAGCAGAGTACATGCCAATATACTTGCGCTGCTGCTAGTCCCTAAGGAGTCAATTCAAAGCTACAGGATCTCTGCACATCTCTGAGCCAAGTGGTCAAGTTCATCTTTTCTTTAGACTTTTTTGTCTGGAGATGCTTTTCATTATTTTATAAAGTGTATTGATAATAAAGAAAAAATACTTGAAAATACCTGGCTTTTTTTTAATTGAAAAGATCATGAGTCTGTAAATATTTCAAAGTATAAAACAGGAATTGAAAATATGGAAGATATTGGAAAAGATCTGAGGAAAATCCAAGCTCTGGTAATATTATTATTTTTGTGTAAAAGAATCTATGAAATTTCCGTGGTGGTATGAGGCACAGGTGCAGGATGCTGTTATGTTTTGGCTGATTTGCTTGTGCTGCCAGTATCTGAAGTGTTCTCAGTGAACTTTGTGATACGGGAAAAGACAGTAGGTCTCCTAGTTTGTTTCACTTTTTATGTGGTGGTAAGAGGGCCTAGATTTCCCTCTGTTCCTTTTTGAATTACAAATAGTTTCTAGTTTATCACTGAACATTAATTGCTCTTGCTTTGGCACAGGCAATATATACATTTGTGTGAATAAAGAGAATTTGTTGTTTTTTAAGAAGGGAAGGATTACTGCAATTAAGGAGGAGAGGAGGAAGTTGGTTGCAAATGGGAGCACAAAGCTCAGGTCAGCTAATTCTTCTTCCCTGTCTCTCTTGACTTCTGTCTTCTCAGAACTGTTTTGTTGTTGATTAAGAGAACAGAAGACTGTCACTTTACGCACATGTCTCATCATACTTACTTAACTATGTATATGAAAAAGAGTCACACTGTAATTTTGGTGCATAGGGTGGATTTCAGTTGCCTACACATCATTGTCTAGTGATCTTGAAGGTGCCACAAAATGTCCCAGGCCTTTGCATTGGGTGTACAAATCTTGAGTCCTTTGAAGTTTGGAGAACTAGCTGCAGGAGGTCAGGGGAGACATGGCACCAGGGACCTGGACTGAAGGAATAAATCACACCGGTAAAATCTGAAAGAATTTGTTGTCACTGGTTTTCTATTGGTGAAGTTGTTTGTTTTGTAACTAGCTATCCCATTTGATAGTTGATTGTCTGATAATAAGACCTGAAAGAAAACATTTTCTACACTCCCTAGCTTCCAATTACAATTTGACACTTCAGAGACTGCAATGGGGTGCTACTAGTTCATCAGTCAAACTCAAAGAGTGCTCTTGCTGCTTCCATTCTGTTTGAGAGCACAAGAACATCATATAAACAAATATCTGAACAAGTTTCCCACTTGTACTTATGTAAATGTCTTATATATTTATTTCTCTAAGTTCACTCTCCCAAAATGCTGTAAGACTGTGGAAGAGGCTGAAAATGTCAAGGTAGCAGAAATAAACTGTCACTAAAATCTTACCTCTTCTGCTCAAGGGGATAACTCTTGTATTTGAGACAGACAAGGAGAGAGTAATGAGCTTGAAGGATTCCTTGTCAAGGAGGAAAGTAATTAAAACCTCTTTCATAAAGTCCAACCTGTAGCTGAAAGAAAGAAACAATGGTGTCCAGTTCTAGGCTCCCCAGTACAAAAGAGACATGCATGTTTGTCCAGAGACATACTGGAGAGAATCAAGTGAAAGGCCACAAAGAAATTAAGGGACTGGAGCATCTTTCCTGTGAGCAAAGGCTGAGAGCTGGGACTGTTAAGCCTAAAGAAGAGAAAGCTCAGGATGAATTCATCAATGTGTTCAAACACCTGAAGGGGTGTTGCTAAGAGAACAGAGACAGGTTCTTTTCAGGGGTGTCCAGGACCAGAGGTATTCTGCGCAAACTGAAATACAGGAAGCTCCATCTGAACATCAGTAACCATTTTTTCACTGCGGGGGTGACTGAGCACTGGCACAGGCTGCCCAGAGACACGGTGGAGTCTCAATCCTTGAAGTTATTCAAAAGCTGCCTGAACTGAATCCTGGGCAGTGTGCTCTAGGTGGTCATGCATGAGAAGGGAGATGGGACCAGATGATCTCCAGGGGTCTCATCCAATTTCAAACATTCTGTGATCCTGTTGTGGTGAGATGCCACCTCTACTGTATTTCTTAACAACAAAGAAGGTAGAAATTACCATTCTACTGACCCTCACTACTGTTGCTTCTGCTCTGTTTATTTAGCTGTAAAAATGTCTTCTAACAGGTATTTTTAATTCATAACAGTTTATATTAATGTATAAAAATTATTTCTTTTAAAAGCCATAGTTAATAGTTCTACTGTTCCTCTGTAGTACTGAAAGGATTGCGAATGATTCCTGTATTTGTGCTGCATAGCAGAGTCTACGTGACTGATGCTTGCTGTTACAAGTTAACAGTAGCTAGTATGGCAGAACACTACTGCTCTGTGCAACTTAAGTCTACTCATTTTATAGCCTCTTAGAAAATAGCTATGATTTCAGGCAAACCAAATATTGAAACTCTCTAAACATGTCTAAGCCCTTAGATACAAATTTGTGTACATTGTCTGACCAGACTTCTGGCATACTGTGGTCATATGGATTATTCTTGGACAGTTGGATAGTTATTTTCCCTCTGATTTCTTTAACTTTTCTTTTGCATTTGATTGCTACCTTACCATTACTTTGATATGTATTTATAAATAAATCTATTCCTTCTTCCTTAGGGCCATAATGTAGTTTTGAGACAGCCATGTATCCTGAACAGTGTACCAACCTGATAGCTATTACTGTACTGAAGTGTCTCTCACTCAGTACAATGCTACTCCTTTCTTTTCCCATCCAGCTTTCCTTGCTTGTCTGAGTAGCAAAATGCTGATTAACTTCCTTGCACTTGGATATTATTTTATTTATTTATTTATTTTTAACCTATCTAGAAGGAGGTAGAACTAGTGGTAAACTTTCTCTTCTGACATTGTTTTCCCTGAAGTAAATTATTTGATGCTACTTGTTCTCAAGAACACTTGTGTTTAGGTAGTGACTTGGTAGTCTGGAAAAGGTTGCCAGTTTAGTGGACGTACTCATGATAGTTTACATCAATGGAGAATTTCTTCCTGTAATGTTGATTCAAGATAGATATTTTGAAGGTCATAAACTTGAAGTGTTTGTAACATTTCTTCTTTAAATGCTTTTTTGGGTGCAATTTTTAAAAAGTTAACTCTCATGTCATATTTGGAAAAGTTTTCATAAGTATTTTGTGGCATTTCCTCCTCTTTCTTCCTGGCACAAGTTATCAAACCGTTAATGGCCATTTGTGCTGAAATAGTCTATCAGTAAACCTGCTTGCTGTGATCTGTGCTATGTTAATTATATCTAACAGCCAAGTGTGGGGTTTTTTATATTTGTTTTGTAGTTCAATTCTCCCCACAGTTCCTCGGGGACTACAAACTAAAAATACGTTTAACTGTACAGATTGTTCTAGTTGCTTAAGAGCATTTCCTCATTCTTGTAAGGACTTGCTGTGGGATCAGCTCTGAGTTGGCTGAATGGCAAATTTCTGGCAGAAAGTCATCCATCCAATACCAGATCAGGAAGGCATCTTTCTCAAGTAGATGCTATTTGAATAAATTCTTTTGAGAACTGAAAGTTTGAAAGTCACAGTCATAAAAGTGGCTACCAAGGCTCTGCAAACAAGGTGACTGGTTTAAAAATAAAAAGCCCCAGGGCATCAGTAATTTGACCAGTGACATCGTCTGGTCTTGCAAAATTACACTTAATGTTATCATTCTGTGCATAATGGTCTACTTTGGGGTCATGTTTTTGTATCTCAGTATTAATAGGCTTTCTACCACATAAGCACTGAACTTGTGGCAGTAGGAACATTGCAGTAAGAATTGCATTTCAGTTCATCCCAATAATCCAAGAGTAGGACACCTAAAAGCGACACATGTGTGTTGATATTTAGGATGTCTTCTGCTCAACATTATGGAATGCTGTGCCTTTGACAAAATCACTTTAAAGATAAAATTTCTTGAATTTAATTGTTTCAAGAACTAGATGTTGTCTCAAATGAAATCTGAGAAGTTTATCAATGTTAGTGTACCAGTTTTTAATGTCTTCAAGAGTTTGAAAATGTATATTATAAATGGATAATTCCAGGCACAGAATGTGCCTTTTCTGCAGCAGTGAAATGTGAACAGATGTACTTTGCTATTCCAAGCCAAATTCCCTAAAAAATGTTATTCAAAACCTAAGTTTGTAAATAATTCTGGTGTAAAGTTGGATTAGTGGATCACATTTTTTCCCTATCCCAGCAGAAAATACTGGTGCACCACTGTTCATTTTATTAGGTTAAAACTTGCCAGACTATTGAACCTTGCGATGCTTGTTAGTGTAAAGCAAGGTAGTTAGTCCTTTTGTTGGGCACAGGGCTAGTAACCAGGGGATGAAGCTCTGTTCTTGCTTCTGTCTGCAAGCCTTCCTGTATGACCTGGAGAAAATAATTTAGTCTTCTTGAAGCATTATGTTCTATAAACAGGAGAAAAGTTCTGCAGGTACTCAGTAGTGAGGCCTTTTAATTCCTAGGTGTTGTGACGATGCTTTGGTATCCTGAAAAGGAAGGTGCCAGATAAAGGCAAAAGACAGACTGCTATGTTCTTCCTTTTCAAGATTCAAAAGCGGAGTTTGGAAAAGCCTCTTGAAGTCCCATTTCCTTAATATATCCATCATCAAACATAAACACTTTTTTTTCCCCCTCCCTCCTCTCTCTGTCTTGCTTTTCAGCTTTCACTTCTTACTTCTCAGGAAAATCTCCTAAACTTGATCCATGTGTATCTGCTAATTACTACTCTGCCATTTTAGAAAAATGAGGAATAACTAAGTAGTTAAAGGAACTGGGCAGTAAAACGAGTAGCTTTTGGACAATTCATGAAATAGTCGGTGCCTTTTAATGGTAGGGTACTTCCTCTGCTCATGAATTATTCATTTTAATGCTTTTGTTATAATGGCGACAGTGTTCACTCTCTCAGGCAGTTCTGGATAGCCTTCCTCTGCTGAAATACTGCACAGCAGTAGCTACCATTTGTTTTATAAGCTAATGAGTCCAAGTCAATAACATAGCAAATATATTTTCACGATCAAGAAAATAAGGGAAGAAAAATAGTATTATAACTAAGAGGGTCTGTTTCATTAAAGGACTCAGTTTGTATCTTTTCTGGGAACTATTTAGGGAAATAATTTAGAATAAACATTTTTACAGATTATTATAGTTTAGTATTAGATGCAGATTATATCTGTAATGAGAACAGACATCAGTGTCTCTATATAATATTGTGCAATAAAAAGTAATTTAAAAACACTCGTATATAAACACATCAAGTTTTTCTTAAAACTCATGTTTAAAGGTCTCTTTGAGACACTTTTTTGAGATGAAACATAACATAACCACATAACCCACACAGAAAATATATCTGAGTCATGTGTGTACAGAAATAAAAGTTTCTTTGTGGTATCTAGTATCAGCCTTTCATTAAAGCATGGACTTTCCTAAAGAGAAATTCCAATGCAGACGGTTAAGGGTTCTCCCCCTCTTCTCTCCCCGCCTCCCTACCCTTTTCTGACACTGACTTAAGCCCCTGAGTTTTGCAGGATGCTTTAGGGACAGTCCCTGTGCAGAGTGGGAAATTCAGGGCCAGAGACTCTGTGGTACTGGTGTCAGTGGACAGAAGCATGTGCTCCAGTAGAGTGCATTCACTCGCTCTGATGTGAGTTAAAAGGGGTGTTTTCTCCTAAACTGCGTATGTCCTCCTAAAATGCCTTCGAGCAATAGATAAGTGCATGTGGGGGACGGAAGCAGTGAGCAGATAGATTAGAGATTAGGTCATTTGGATTAGGACGGAGGGGTTTTTACGCTGAACTCTCTTCTTATTTCTTGCTGATCAGATTCTCCACATACATAGAGGGTTGAAGCTGCGTAAGTAGAGAAAACTCCATAGATGGGTATAGTTGCAGAACTATAAGGAACACTGAAGTTTGAATTGAAAGTATATGTGGTTTCGGGGAATCTGAATCATGCAGTATTACTTTCACTTTTTCTAGGCTTGTATTTCCTACGAACAAACCATCGGGGAGATAGAAGTTCTGATTTAGATAATGTCTTGCAGTCTTTGGAATAACACATTCTGCTGGAGGGGGAGTCCTTTTGGAAAAGGTCGCGTTCCGTGAGCAGGGAGCTTTCTCTACTGCCCACATCCACATTGTTTCTGCCGGGAATGGTGACTTTGGGCCTTTTCCTGTGAAGTTTTCATATATTTAGGTGGCTACCCCACGTAAAATGGAAGCACCGATAGGAACCCCTCCTTTCCTTTTTCCTGTAGCTCTGCTCAGCCCATTCTCGGTTAGCATGGTAGTGGTACAAAGTGTGTGGTCTTTCAGCTCTGACTAATGCATTTTGTGCTGTGTGACTGAAAATGCCTCGTAGTCTGCCAGGGCTGACTGAGGGCTGTGGAATGTGGTGCCTTTTCTCTGTTTCTCTCTGATTTTTTTTTTCTTTCTCTTTCTTTTTTTTTTTTTTTTTTCCCCAGTAGAAGTGTGTAGGCAGCTTGTTGAGAAACCTCGAGATGCAGGGGAAATGCTTGTACGTTGTGGAATGCGGCTTCCCCTGGGAGACCCTGGCCGGGCGGGCGGGCAGTGAATGAGCAAAGTGGAAGAATGAGAAAGGGAGGAGGTTGGAGGCAGGGACAGATAGGAAAGAGTGAGAGAGGAGGAAGGAAGGAGGTGGAAACGGAGGGGCCCATTTCCCTTTTTCTGAAGCAATGACAGCTGGTTCTGTCCTGCCTCACATGACAAAGTGCTGTGGAGAGGAGTATTTAAGCTGGAAGCCAGTGAGCAAGGGTGGTCAGCTGATTTTATTTTAATTTCTTTCCAGGGTTCAGTCAGGTGATCGCTGATGACTAGTCAGTCCACCCAGAAGGGACTTCGGCACCCAGGTAAGAGAGAAGCTGCATACTCTTACATGCAGCTGGGGGGTGCAAGGGGGGAGGTAAACAGCCCTGACATTGTTTGAATAGTTTTAGAAAAAAGCCTGACTTGCTTGGGTGTGTAACCCTGTGATTGTCTCTAATGCATCTACTGCTGCTGTTCAGTCTTGTTCTTGCATTTTTTTACTCTTTTTTTAAATCTGTCTTTAATTAGACCCTTTATTGGGGGAATTAAAAAAAAAAGACCAATTGTGTGCTGCTAAATATAGTCCTGGGTATTACATGAATGTTGCATTTTGTTACTTTCTGAATAAAATAACTTTCCATAATGCAAGTGTGTCAAACTCATATTTAGAGGGGAATTCCCAAATACCTAAGCTATGAGTCATAAAAAGTTAAAGGACTAGCACAAGAGTTCAGGATAAAAAAATCCATTCACCCTTGGGTAGCTGCCTTTGTATGTGGTGATAGTTAAATATGTCTTAGAAAAAACCCAGGGATGTGCAGAAACTGAAGCAGTTACAACTCAGCTGACCATAACCCCAAACATAGGTAGCAGAGGCTACAGATGACTGAGGAGGAGGATTGTTCGAGTGCTCTCGGTTTTATGCATCTTTCATTGTATCTAAGAACCTGGTGAAAGAGTCTTCTCACGTGCTTAGGGTGCTTTGGAGGGCTCTGACTCCCTAATTCGTTTTATATAATGTCTTAGAAAGAAAACAAAGCAAAAACCTACTAATAAGTACACTTACTATAAGAAAGAAATTGCAAAATAAAAATACCTAGTGCATGAGACAGATAAGAGTGCTTTTCAGCTGGTTCTATGCCTAGCTATTGTGCTACACTCCCTTCTATTTGAACAGAACTATGTAATGTGTTCTTCCTTACCTTCTGCTTCTCTTTACTAAAGATATCATATACTCTCTGAAATTCTGAATGACTCATATTAAAAGATGTGCTCAAGAGTTTTTAAGATGAAAAGGAAAGACAAATGTTCCCAGCTCCCACCTGTAGCTCTGAAAAACTCCTCATGGTTTAAGGTTGAAGAAGGCTGTGTTTTGAAAAGCTGTCATACAAATTTCCAGATTTTACTGGTAATCTTATTCCTTCCTACTATTCTGCAGTATTTAAATAAATACTATTTGAGACATACTTTTCCAATCAGTATTTGCAGTGTTTCATAAGATGCTTGTGCTGTACACAAGAGGGATAAAGATGCATGACTTTCCAATTACTTTTAATTTTGTTACATTTCTCTTTTCATTGTTAAATCATCTCTACCCATGGCAAGCTGGCTGTGGGATGTAAGTATTGTCTTACAACAGCTGATGCGTACTGTGGTTTAATCTGGGGAGAGGAGACCCTGGAATAGGGTAGTGGGGTAGGTGGTGGACTTCTGTTGACTTCAGTGGACCTATTATCACACACAAACCTGAGGAAACACCCAGCTTCCAGTGACAGACTGGGAGGATAATTACAAGAAGCACGGGAAGCATCAAAGCGGTTGAGAGTGGTAACATTGTATTTACAGCAAGGGATAAGACCTGTGAAATTACTTTTGTACTAGATCATGGTGCAGAGAGCATTCTTAGATTTCAAACACTCTTTGGCAATAATTCTCTATTAAAGGATTTCAAGATATTTTCCCTTTTTATGGGATGGGAGGAGAAGAGATTTCACAACATGGGGAAAGATTAGTGAAGTGAAACAGTGTCAGGCAGTAATGACTGGTTAGCAGAGACTGCTCTGAAGAGACTGTTCTACTTGCCATGAGGGCCAGCAAGCTTCCCCTTCTCAATGAGAAGTAGGAATTGCACAGGCTTGGGGCTCTGGAGAAATTTGCTATCGAGTCTGAAAGTTCCCCAAGTTCCTGTAAGCTGTTCCACATTGACTTCATCTTCAGCAAAGTGATCTTTTATGAATGGATGCAAATCTTCTTACATTTCATGCAGTTGTCCTTAGGGGAATTCCTGGCAGGTGGGCTTGTCCAGGCTGCACACTGTAGAAATGTAGAAATGCTGTCAGTGCACGTGCATGAACAGGGTAGTTTGTATTCTTACATATGGGTGCTGCTGTGGGGTGAGAGAGGATCAGACATATAAAACTGGAATGGGTAAATATAAAACTATTTTAGAGAATACTGATTTCTTTTCCTCATTTTTGTGATTTTTTTTTTTGCTGTTGTCTTTTATTTTAATCTGTGGGGGTTCTTTAATTTATTGACTGTGAGCACTAGCATCTTTAAACTACTGGCAAGGTATCCCGTCTACTTAAGATATGTCTCAAAGATAGGAAATGTTTTAATTTCAGGTATATTTCTGCATTTTTATTTGTGTTTTTAATAACTTTGCATCTGAATAGAGGTGTTTGTTTGAAATATTTCAAGTTCAGTTCCTAGATTTCCACTTATTGAAGTGAGAATATCTCTTTCAAATAACTTCTGGCTTGTGATCACTTTAGGTCATGTTTATTTAACCCTGGCATTGCCTAATGATCATGATTGCCTTGAAGCTAAGTAGGAAAAAATAAATAACTTGCCTGCAAATGAGGAACTGATTCTGTGTATATGGCATTATGAAGGATAACATCTGCAGTATTTAATTTTCCTTAGAGTAGTGGAAGAAGAATTAAGACTTCAACAGCTGTACTGAGTAAACTTGCAAGAACATGAGCTCTTAACACCTTTAAATACAGGGATGCTTACCTTCATAAATAATATGTTTCAGAATGTGAGGAAAAATCTCAAAAAGGAATAGCTGAATCACATTATTTTAATGAAATTTTTATTATAATGAAGTGGTTTACTATACATTTTCTCATAGTTTATTTTTATTAACTTTGTAGACTGAAGATCACATATTTTGTTTGTTTGGTTTTTATTGCTAGATAAAGGGCAGACCACACTGTTACTGGTTTTAGTAAGACCCCTATAGTTGTATTTAAGGTCTTAATTTAATACCAAACCAGTCATTACTTAAGTGTTATATCCCACTTTTCTTTCAGTTAGACAGTGTTTTAGTTGTTTAAACCCAAACCTCTTCTTTCCCCTCTTTCCTAGTTACGAGTGCAGACATCAGAAATCTGGAATAGTATTTTCCACTTCTGAGTAGCTAAGGAGCTTAGACCTTTTTGTGGTAGCATTCACGTGAATCTCTTAAGGCTTCAGTTGCATACTAAAACTCAAATAACCTCATGAAATTTTACTATTGCCAGGCAAAATCCTTCTTGTGTCTTTAAGATCCGCTTAGACGCCTTATTTGATAGTTTATTGCGCTGTTTTAGCTTCAGAATAGTCCGGAGGCTTACTGATTTAAGTCGCTGTTATTACTGCAAACCCAGCCGTGCAATTATTGGCTTTTCCTAATGGCCCTCAGGCTCCCGCAGCGCTCGCCGTACCCCGAGGCTTGCAGCGGAGCAGGGGCTCGCCGCCCGGCGGAGGCACGACGGTACTGCACCGCACCACTCCGCACCCGCGGGGATTGGCCTCCCCCCACCCCGCACCTTATAGCCCACAGCTTCCCTGGGCTGGTGGCTTTACAGCTCCACCAAGTTCAACATTCCTCTAGCTTCTCGCTTTTTCTCGGGATTTGATGCGTGTTTTCTGTGGTGGAGCAGATTATGTGATATCATATATAGCAGCCTTCCAGTACCTAAAGGGGGCCTGCAAGAGATCTGGAGAGGGACTTTTTACAAGGGCATGTAGTGACAAGAGAAAGGGAGAATGGCTTTAAACCGAATAAGGGTAGATTTAGATGATATATATAAGGGGAAAATTCTTTCCTGTGAGGGTGATGAGGTGCTAGAACAAGTTGCCCAGAGAAGCTGTGGCTGCCCCATCCCTGGCAGTGTTCAAAGCCAGGTTGGATGGGGCTTTGAGCAACCTCATCTAGCGGAAGGTGTCTCTGCCCTTGGAACTAGATGATCTTTGAGGTCCCTTCCAACCCCAAACCATTCTATGATTCTATGATATACTGCAAGCAGTGGCTAATTGTGTGCAAGTATATACTAAAAACCAAAA
Organism: Melopsittacus undulatus; assembly: GCF_012275295.1. Taxonomy (NCBI): domain Eukaryota; kingdom Metazoa; phylum Chordata; class Aves; order Psittaciformes; family Psittaculidae; genus Melopsittacus; species Melopsittacus undulatus. Next base: position 87,992,850 of record NC_047528.1, on the reverse strand, counting down.
AATTCTGGTGTTATTCCAAAATTATGAAAGAAGACTCTTCAGGAGTCTCTAGTTACTGAAATGTGACATTACTATTAGCAAACCAAATTTAGTCTTGATGCAAAAGCATACCAGCAGAATAATTATTAATATGGCTGGATAAATATGAAAGGCTATTTGTAAACTTCTCAGAATCTGTTGGACTATAACAAAGTGTTAGAAATACCTAATACTTCCTAAATCAAGTATTTCATGTTACTATTTAACATCAGTATATTACAGGAACTATTTCCCAAATCAATTTTGCTTTCCCTCTTAGTAGTTGAGAAGAAAAAAAAATCTCTTACAACATTGGTAGAAGTAATAAGCTTCTAAAATAGTCATGAGCTCTGACACTTTATTACTTTTTCTGGTGAATGATTATTCAGAAGCTAAAGTCCTGCCACAACACACAAATCTCAGTTGAAAGCTGTCACTACAGCATGTGCTCTAAACCTCAGTTACGTGGATTGAATATGCAGTCAGTCCACTATAGGGAAGGAATAAGCTAGAAACTGTATTTGACATTAAAACACCCCTGTACTTTTGGAGCATCCTAAGAATAAAGTGGATAATCTATAAAATGCAAGAGCTAGATGTATGGAACTGCTTGCATGGGACTTGTCTCTGGCAGCTTGCCATTCCCTCCCCCCCACCACCACATGTACTGCTTTGACCAGCAATAGCAGATTGCGCTCTGTGGAAGCTGATGAGAAGGATTTTTCTGAGCCTGAACACAGAAGGTGCCATAACAAGCATCGTAAATGTCCCATATTATAAAATGACTAAAGATGAGGGATTATGAAAAGAGTTAGTAAGTCATGCTAATGATGTGCAAAATTCTTCAGCCAAATAGGGTTCAGTTCTTGCTCACAGAAAGCAAAATAAGACTGAAATGAACAAAAATTAAAAATGCTGCAATTTGAATGAAACAAACTGGATCTTGAAAGGGTGTTTTGCTGTTTTCTGTTCATTCTGGTCGTATTTATGGTGAATCACCTCTTCTGACAAATTTATTTGTGCATGCGCTTTTTGAAAACAGTGTTATGGTATGTCATTTGTAAGAACAGAGTATGGGTAAGCCCCAAAATGGTGACCTGCAGCTGAGGCTGGCAACTATATAATCACAAATGGCTTGGTTTGGAAGGGACCTTAAAGATCACTTAGTTCCAAACCCCGGCCATGGGCACGGACACCTTCTGCTATACCAGGTTGCTCAAAGCCTCATTCAGCCTGGCCTTTGAACACTGCCACAGATGGGGCAGCCACATCTCTGGGCAACCTGTGCCAGCACCCTTTACATCTTAACAAGGGGAATCATAAAATACACATTAGAGATGCTCTCCTAAAGGCTGTATTCCAAGCTCTTTACTATTACTGTATGTTCTGAAGTTCACATTTAGTTTATTATTCAATGAGAATTCATAGCAACAGAAGCAACATATTGTGACAAGTTAATGTAGCCTGGTCTGTGCAGTGCCTCAAGATGTTTTCCTGAGGAATTTTATCCTTAAAAATAGAGGCCTGATTTTGTTGCACACCTTCTCTTCTGTCATAGTAATAGAAGCTCAAGACCTACTTTTCCAAATGTTTTCTCATTTACGTAATTATTAAATATCCAAGTGTGCACTGTGTGACAGAAAAGTTTTAATCCTCTAAACTCTGCATTTCATCTGCAATACAAGTTCATTGCTCTTTTAGGAGCTGCTGGGTGGAAACTGCTGCTGTTCCAAGTAGGGTATCCAGTCTTGTTCTCTCTAAACCTATGGGAAGTTTGCTCATGAGGAGAGGCTAGAACTGAAGTGTTGCAATAAATCTTGCAAATAGGTAATTGTAGTTTTAATTGTATTTTAATCCACACATGGTCAAATTGTACAGTTGGTTCTGAGCAATGGCTATGGGATCTTTTATTGACCCCTCCATGAAAAATTTATGGGATTGTGTATTTTTCCAGAGAATTTTGAAGAAACTCATGTCAGTGGTTCACTAAACTTAAAAGGTCTCCTATGGAATGAATTCTTTACTGACGACTGTTGTGAAACCTCTGAAGATGCGATGAAATAGACGTCCACATAGTCCAACCTGTACATCTCCTCACTGAATTCCTTTTCCTTTGAAGAAAAATAAGCCATAGAGTTAAAGCTTGAACATTTGGCCCAGTGGGTAGTGGCTGCACAAACTGCTGTCTAATATGCACGTATTTTACATGCTAAAGCTGAATCTTCTTCACTGGAGACAAAAGCTTTTTCCAGAACTCCTCATAAGTCTCTGATGATGCTGAAGTATCACAGAGTCACAGAATGATTTGGGTTGTAAGGAACCTTAAAGATAATGGAATCACAGCCTAATTAGGGTTGGAAAGAACCTTAAGATCATCTAGTTTCAAACCCCCCTACCATAGGCAGAGAGAACTTTCACTAGACCAGGTTGCTTAAATCCCTGTGCAACCTGGCCTTGAACACTCCCAGTGATGGACCAGTCAGTTTCTCTGGGCAACCTCTGCCAGTGCCTCACCACCCTCACAGTACAGAATTTCTTCATAGTATCTAAGTCTTTAAATTTAAAGCCATGTAAATGTTTCCTGAAAACAGGTCGGGGAAAGGGAAAATCCCCTTTCACCCCCTCCTCCCCATCAAAAACAAAAAGGTTGGAAAAAGAGCTCAGCCCGGCACGTTAACACGGGAACTCAGTGGCTGGGGGCGGTGGCTCTTGTGTGCTTTAGTGCTCATTCGGGTTCGGTCTGTTCCGTGAGAGGCTTTACGGCAGCCCCCGCCGCGCACCGAACCCATGGGAAGAGCACTTCGGCGTTGCCCCCGGGCAGCCCAGGGACCGGAGGGTGGTGGCAGGGCCGGGCAGGGAGGGGCGGCCTGTGGGTGGCAGGATGTCGGGGGCAGCAGGCGGGAAGCGCGGCGCCGGAGCCAGGACCGGGCGGCGGCCAGGGGCAGCTGCGCTCTCTCCCGCGCGGGGCGGGGGCTCGGGCACGGCGGCGGTCGGCGATCGCGGCATTGCATCCGCTTTGCCTCCGACGCCTTTTAAAGGCGCAGCCCCTGCGCCCCGGGGAGTCCGCATCGCGCTGCTCTGTCGGGTTCCGCATCTAAAGTCGTCTCTCTGTATGTATAGGAATAGTTTCGGGCAAAATCTAAAGGTTCCCCGCAGTCACCCGCCACCCCGCAGCTCCTGCACAACATCGGAGCATTTCTTCGGCCAGGGGCTTCCTATTTCCCCTTAACTTAATATAAATTAAGTAAAAGTACTTTCTGGAAGCAGAGCCTTGTAGGTAACACCTCAGGGTAAGAATCGTTCTCTTTCGTCTCGGCCAAGGTAGAGAAAAATGTGTTTCTCTTTTCAATTTTTTATGCCTTGCTGCAGCTCTGGACATGTCTTGTACTCAGTATTTCTGCAAGCATTTGGTTCAGAGTGGTGAGCAGCTCATTGTTTTTGGTGCTTGTTTCCTTCTGAAGCACACAGCATTTTTTAGTTTGAAGAAGTAACAAGAATTTGCCTCGGACTAGTAGAAAGCACTTGCCAGTTTAAAGTTCTTTCAGTTATGAAAGTGCATAATAATAATAATTGCCTACTCTTTGTTCTTTTTGTTCTGTAAAAAGCATAGAAGCTGTTACGGATGAAATACTTGTCAATTTATTCAGTATTATTACTGCGTGGCTTTGAGAAAATGCAGGCAGAGAGTGGGTTACAATACTCGGGTTGGTTTGTTTTCCCTTTTTATTAGGCTTATTCTTCAAGTAATAATGTCCAGTTAGTCAGCTACTGGGTGGACAAGATGAATAGATTCCAACTTTACAAATGTTAATGCACATTGTGACCAGCCTTGAGTAATAATGGATGACAGTATAAACCATTCCAGTACCACTCTGCTTTGTACTTTTGAAGAGAACATATGCATTTCTCAAAAATAGGAAAGAATCTGGTAAATGCAAAAAGCTGCTGCGGTAATGCAGCTTTGCTTTCCCAAGGAAAGCAACAGGCATACTCTTGAGAGGTGGCTTCTCCTCCCAGTTAAGTACCTCAATATGTGTGATACCATACCTTCATTTTGAGATTGGGTGGCTTTCTGCTCTCAAAAAATGTTACCTTTAGTCTTCAGCCATTTTTCAGGAAGGAAAGTGAAGCAGTTGTGGATTTATACGTGCAAAAATGAATGAGCAATGACAATCCTCTAATCTTGTAGCTGTTGAGTTAGTATGAATTATACTTTTCATATGTCCCTGTAAGTATGAGCTGACATTTGTTTATTCCTTGCTAATTTAAGCACAAACATTGTCTCATAAAGTTGTTTAGTCCTTATTGGAATAATATAGGCACTTTATTAACCAATAATGAGAATTTCTCTGCTCTTTATTTTTTAACATAATTATTTAACACATACATCTGACATTTGGAAACTTTAACTGAAATTAGTCTATCTTAAATGAGTTTGCCACTAAGATTTAAATGGGTTCCAGTATATTTGTTTCATACAGTGGAGGAGGAGGGGAAGTAACATTTGAAAGTTGTCACTGCTTGCCTGGAAGTACACAAATGCTACCATATGTCTGGAGGTTTTACATCATTTATTAAGATGAAAAAATAACCTAATCGCTCATACTTTGAATAGGAGTAAAAAATATGAAGAAATTAAGTAGGACTCTCTGAGAACATTCTGAGAACAGTGTTTTGCAGTCCATGTCTAAGAGGTAAGAGTGATCTACACTGGCTCTGGACACAATATTGCAAAATAGCAATACAGCAGGTATTTTGAAGCTGTAGTGTGAGGAGGAATCCTTTAATGTACCAGCACCACTTGTCTTTCAGACTTGACTGAGCAGACTTATTTTAAAATAAGTTTGTTATAGTGTATTTTTAATCTAACCTGCTCCTGAGGACACTTATTTGTGGACGTGTGTAAGTGCTTACCTGTCCTGGGTTTACATGTGGGATAGTTGGAGCTTGCAGAAAATTAAGATTCCTGGGCATAGAATATATAATGCCTTGCCAAACTTTGCTACATCTGTGTCACAAGAGGGATGCTGTGGGACAGAAAGGTGGAAGCAGAGCTCTTGGTCTGCCTAAGTGCACAACCTTTCTTTATGTGTAGGTTTTGAACCAGCAGCCAGCATGCCCTTAATGGCCACCAGTGTGGGTGAGCACGAAGTGTTGACACCACATGTTCAGTAGTGCCTGGGGTTAGCTTTGGGAGGGATTTAGCTAAAGGATTTCCCTTGTGAAAGAGGGTGACTGGGGCACTTTGGGCCGGGAGCATTCAGTAATAGGACTAATGATGTCCCTAACATGAAGCAAAGGAAATACACTGGTTGCTCTCCGGCTGCTTTTGAAGGGTTTAGTAACTGTTTGCACACGTTTTCCCAGTGTAAGTCTGTGAATGAGATCTTTAGGCAGTTGAGCAAACAGAGAGCTTAAAGAGTTTTGATGAGAAGTTACCAGGGTGGTGCTCTTGGGACTACTGGCCAGACAAATGCTTCAAAGATTGTGCAGAGTTCCCAGTTGCTTAAGGAATGATTCAGATTTGTCAATTTAATTGCAGTCATGGTTGTGGCATGACCCCCTTTAAAAATGGGGTGAGTATATGAGAGAGAGGAAATGTTTAGGGATATGGAAGCAAGGAGTCATCCTTGCAAACCTATTACTCCTGAAGCTTTCTTTGTTTTATCTTTAATTGTTGCTTTGCTGTTCATGCTCTCTCCTACATGCACGCATATCCCATGCTACAGGTTGATAGGATTTACATGTGTTTCACAATTGTCCCTGTGTGTTAGGGGTGATAATCAGACATGGAATATTGTTTTCCAGGGCCATATTTGCCAAGGTTGTGTCCCTGAAAAAAATAGGAAGCAAGCAAGAACCCAGCCAACCCAGCCTCTCAAATAGTGGTGATTGCAGAGTGGATAGCATGAGGATAGGTCAATCTCTGTTCTTTCTCCAAGCCCTTCCTAGCCAGATATCCAGCAGATTTTCCTTAGGACAGGCTTAGATTTTCCTTAGGACAAGCTTGTATTTTTCTTAGGTTAAGCTTGGATTTTCCTTAGCTGTCTTAGGGCAGAAGTTTTAGTATTATGCGAGTGTGTTTTGTTTGGAACTGAATATTTCTGTAGGGCTTTTCTGCATGTGTGTGGAGTAGCTCTTCAAAATGTCATTTTGTGGTAATTTTTTGCTAGGGAAGAGGTTCTACCAGAGCAGATTTTCAACCGTAGTCATGTGTCCTAGCAGTCAAGGTATACATGAGGAGATGCACCCAGAGCTGGCTGTTCAGGCAGGTAAGAGTCCCTGGTTAAGTGTCTGATTGCTGGGAACCCTGGTTTTGATTCTTAGTTGGCAGCTTCTGCAGAGGCGACTGGGCTGTTTGTGGAAGCTGAGAACCATGGATTGAGAAACTAAGCATCTCAGCTTTGTGCTGGAGGAGGCTGGCTGTGGCTTGGATTAAGGCTGTACATCTCTCTTCTAGGTGAGGAGCTCTCCAAGCCAGGCTCACAATGTTTTGTTGGGCAGCTCCTTGTAGGTGTGATTAAGCTGGCTCTTTTGAATATTTAAGTGACACATCGGTGTTGGAGAGAGTGCTGTTATGCACCAGGTTCTGCTTCACTGTCTTGCAAGTTACCTGTTGACAGTTTTGGTCAACGTTTTTCGGGGACAGCCTGTGACGTGCAGCTGTCCAGACTGCCTCTGGTGCACCCTGTGCAGAGAAACCAGTTGGATCTTCAACTTCCCATCTGTCTTCCAGTTGGGGCAGTCTCAAAATGTCTCTTATTGTGTATAGTCAAGGAATTCAGCCTTGACAGAGTTCATAGAATCATAGAATAGTTAGGATTGGAAAGGACCTTAAGATCATCTAGTTCCAACCCCCCTGCCATGGGCAGGGACACCTCACACTAAACCATGTCACCCAAAGCTTCATCCAACCTGGCCTTGAACACTGCCAGGGATGGAGCATTCACTACCTCCCTGGGCAACCCATTCCAGTACCTCACCACCCTCACAGTAAAGAATTTCTTCCTTATATACAGTCTAAACCTCTGCTGTTTCAGTTTCAACCTGTTACCCCTTGTCCTATCACTACAGTCCCTAATGAATAGTCCCTCCCCAGCATCCCTGTAGGCCCCCTTCAGATACTGGAAGGCTGCTATGAGGTCTCCACGCAGCCTTCTCTTCTCCAGGCTGAACAGCCCCAACTTCCTCAGCCTGTCTTCATATGGGAGGTGCTCCAGTGCCCTGATCATCCTCGTGGCCCTCCTCTGGACTTGTTCTAACAGTACCATGTCCTTTCTATGTTGAGGACACCAGAACTGCACACAATACTCCAAGTGAGGTTGCTGGGAGCTTGTTAACAGGGTAGTGGAAATGCAGCAGGATGTAACTGTTGTTAGTTCAGTGGTCATAGCGAGTAACTCTGCCACTCTGCCATTACTCTTTAGTGCAATCTGCTTGAAGTCCAGAGTATACTATTGGATGAGGGAACTGATGAATTACTGTGGAGGAGCTATAACCCTACCTCCTAACCCTGCAAATTCTGCCTGCAGGAAAGAGATCCCCTTCTGAATTCCCTGTCAGCTGAGCCCATGAACAGAGTGAGAGCACTGGTCCCCAAGACTTGAACACATCCATGTTCTCAAAGGGGCTCCAGAATTACTTGCTGCAGTAAGTCAAAGGATGGATGAAGAGGAGGACAGGAAATCTGCTGTTATTTTTTATGTGACGTGAAGCTCTTTCTTACCAGCTTTTGGCAAGTGAGAACACAATGTAGATCTGGAAATACAGTTAATTTAAATTCTCCTAAATAAAAACAACATGCTTGTCAATAATGACATTTTGATTTAGCATCCCGTGTTGAGCCAATTGGAAATTAATCTTTTAGGAAAAAGTCTTACCTCAGCATCTCTCCCTTTCTTATCCTTTTTTTTTTCTTTTGTTTTTTATTTTTAATGAGAAAATATTTTGATTTTTTTTTTGAGAAGTGTTGAGTATATTTCTTATCTGTGTGCTCCACACAAAAGTACTGATGTGTTGTCAAAGTCACATGGAGATTGTTCATCCCAGTGGAGTAACTATGAGATACCATACCTATATATTTCACGTGACTTCAGATACGGAGGAATTCCATGTTGGCCAAGCAATACAGCATTTCTCAACCTTTGGGGCAAGCAAAGTTTGTAAGGTATTTTTTATTTTTCCCAAAGTAATAGAGCTTGGTTTGTTTGAACTTTAATAGTTGGGATAGAAAAGGACACCTGGCTACCTCCCATTTTTCAGCTTGAAGAGCTAATATAGAATTACTGCTTGTAAATTTTAAGTGATGTTTAGATTGTTAAAGAACAAAGTGATTGAATTATATGATTTGGATCCTCTGAAGCTTTTCTAAAGATCTGAGTATTGTTTGGTTTCAGTATGCTTGCTTTAGTGTGTTGGTTAGGACTCTTCATAAACAAAATACAAACATTATCTTTATTACTCACAGTGCTGCTGCATACTTGCGGTTTAGCTTTTGCCAACTATTTGCATTGTATAGCCACAGACTCTGGGTGGCATAAACAAAAACAAAGTCTTTGTTTCTATCAGGACTTGTTTTTTCAATTAGGCACATTAGTGTATCATTAGGTAGAGAGGTAAGAGTATGCCTGTGTGTGTGACTCCTCTCTAGTCTGAAGTGGCAGAAAACCACATCAGAATAGATTCACATGCATCTTATTAGCCATAAGCACCCACAGCATGATTAATGCTCTACAGGGGAGACAGACAAGAGCATCTCAGCCCTGAGAAGCTTACGGTCTAACTCTTGTAAGACTTGCCTAGTAAGTTAGGAGGTGTGACATTAATTTGGTATTTACTGATATCATGACCCTCCTCTGGATGTAATTCTGGGGAGCAGAAGCCATTGTATGCATATGAATTAGCCTCTAGTGGCTTCACTGAGCCATGCAAATTAAATGCCTCCTTTAGTTGTGTATCAGGTGCAAGATCAAAATTGCATCTCTTCCATGTTAAGACTTCTCCTGGAACATAAAACCCACCTGCAGTACTATGTTTAGCTCTGGTGCCCCAAACATGAGAGGGGCTGAGGGCTGCAGCACCTCTGCTATGAAGAGAGGCTGAGAGAGCTGGGCTTGTTCAGCCTGGAGAAGAAAAGGCTCTGGGGAGACCTTAGAGCAGTCTTCCAGTACCTAAAGGGAGCCTACAAGAAAACTGGAGAGGGACTTTTCATAAGAGCAAGTAGTGATAGGATAAGGGGTAGTGGCTTTAAACTGCAAGAGGATAGATTTAGATTAGATACAAGGAACAGGTTGCCCACAGAAGCTATGGTTGCCCCATCCCTGAAAGTGTTCAAGGCCAGATTGAATGGGGCTTTGAGCAATGTGGTCTAGATGGAAGGTGTCCCTGCCTGTGGCAGAGGGATTAGAACTAGATGGTCTTTAGGGTGAAGTACCTTTAAACCCTAACAAGTCAACAATTCTGTGTCTTAAAACAAGTTTCAAACAACAGGTTCCAGGAATTAGGCTAACTTAAACGTTCACATGTACATCCGTTATGAACTCACCAAAAATCATAGTCCTGGACTGCCTTTAAACTTAACAGAGCAGGGAAATTGCAGTAGAGGGGCAAGCAATAGTGTGTACCCAAGGCTGTACTATGCCTGTGAGTTTTGAAGGAATAATCTGTATATGTTATTATGAGTTTAGTGGTGTATTACGTTCTTGACTACAAGAGGAATTTCCTCACAGTCATCCACGTCCCCTGAACCTTCCTATCGTTTTCTTTCATAGGATTGGAGAAACAAAATATGCAATCATGGAGAAATATTTGTGCTTCATTTTTTATCATATTCCCATCCAGTGCTTCAAATCATATTTGCAAATGTCAGCATTTTTAAAATGGAATTACCCATCAGTTTTTCTTGAACTATTTTAGCAATTCTAGAAATGTGTGTGATTTTTTTTTTTAACGCAAAACAGAATTTCAGTTTTCAATAGCTGCTTTCAGAAATATCTCTTAAGCCATTGAAGTAAGTAAGTATTAGTAATGTATGTACTAATGTAAAGCCTTTGAGTTTACAGGAGTTTTCCTGCCAAAATCTGTGGTATTTAGATAAGTCTTCAATGATTTTGCTAAGTGTGTATTTTTTTCTGTACTTGGATAAAAATTAGTCTCTACTGTGAATCTGTTTTTTGTAGCCAAAGTGGCTACATAACAGGCTCCCTTTGGAATTTGACACTGAGACAGTAGAGAAAAGCAAGTAGCAAAGATACTTTCTAGCAACTAATTTAAAGCCTCATAGCTAAAATATACAAAATTATATATAATGTTATTCCAAACATCATTATTGGGACTGGGGTATGAGAGCTTTCTGCTTAGTGGCTGGGAATGTTAGTGTTCTGAGCTATATTGATAAAAAGTGATTTTTTTTTTTTCCAAAAAAAACATTATTTTCTTCTCTGAAGGTATCTGTCTAACACCTACCAGAAATGTCAGCTGTTTGGTATGGAAAGCTGGGGATTAACTTTACCAAGTGGCATATATTGTCTGGAGGACATTTAGCAGTCCTACTAAGCTCTGACTTTGTATGTCAAAATAAGGAGGAGCATTTGAGAAGATTGGTTTATGCACAGTAGTTGAGAAATAATTTAACCAGAAATGTAAAAAAACCCAACCAAACCCCAAAACTACAAACTACCACCTGTGGTAATCTATACTGCGGTGTCATAAATAAAGATGACCACAGATAAAGTTGCTGGTTTATCCTTTAATAAAAGCTATTCAGCATCTTCTCTGGCTAACCTCTGGCAACTTGTGTTTCATTTCTTCTTGGAGCTTATTCTTCATTGCAAGTAAAAACTGTAATTAGGGAACATCACTGATTTCTGTCTTGAGGAAAGTGAAGGTGTATTCACTTTCCTTGAGACTGTGAATATAAAAAAAACAACCTGTCTTGTATGCTTATTATATCACCACACCAGTAAGCAGTCTTAAAATGGTGGTGGCTACAGAGTGGCATTGATCTCTTTGCAGGAGAATTTCTATTACTGTGTTTTAAAGAATTTTGAAGGTTTGTTGGAGACTTTCAACTGCTATGGTTTACAGAGTAATTCCAGTGGATGCTGTTGTCTAATAATTCTTCAGTCCTGGGTGATATATTGCAAAGCAGTCTTCTGAGTTATTTTGTTCCTTCTCCATGTATGTCCTGTGTGTGAGGTAAGACTGTGAGATGTTTCTAAGGCTGTGAAAATCTGCATGAGACATGTTTGAATATGCCTCTCGCAAGGCACTGATAAGTCTTCTGGGCTTTCACACTACCTGGCAACTGACAGAGGCTTGGATGAAACTGGGTACTTAGTGATACTGGAAAAAGTAGGGACAGCTTCCACAGGGTAGCAAGGCAGTTGTCTAGCCAGCAAACTTAATGTTTGAGATGGTCAAAGGGGGCCTTCCAGCAGAAGAGTTGAAGGAATTCTCACGTGCTGATGGTTATGAAACTTTCTGAATACCTGTGGGCAGACCATCTCTCCACCAGATCTCTAAAGTGACCATTTAGTTTTGGGATTTAAGTGACAGATTGACTGTTCTTGAAGACCACTCAGAGACATGAGCAGGAGCAAAGCTGGCTTGCATGCTGCCATGGACACCAGTGGCGTGGCATCAGCTGGCAGCAAGCAGGAGCCTCAGCCACTGTTTTTGCTGGAGCCTGTGACCTTCGGCCAGTGCAAGAGCAGGGTGAGGGTAAGACCTCACTCCAGAGCGGGTGTTGGCTTCCTGTTCGCAGGCCAGTTTGAATGGGGATTATAAAACACATGCACGCACACGTTATTCCTCTTGGGGCTTGGCTCAGGTTACCCAAGAGATCTTCTACTTTCTTCCTTCCCCCATATACACCATTGGAAAGTCACAGCTGCGGCAGAGGTCTCCGCAGAAGTTTTCTGTCTGTCTGGGAATCGCATTTTTAAGGCTTGTGGTTCAGCTGAATTCCTGAACATGCTGTATACCAGCCCCTTCTACAAAGATTTTTGCTGGGCACGTGCAAGAGAATTACTATGGGAAAGATCTGGAGTTGTTTAGGGGAAACAATTGATTCCAAATGATGCCTTGCTGTAGCTTTATTATGTTTTTCAAGCAATGAATTAAATACCATTTTCTCCATACTTAGGAACTTGAAGGCAAAGACTCACTACCTTTTCAGTTATCATAATCAGTGGTTGCTTACCTATTACAAAAATACGTATCTCCTTGGTTATTTATTTAGCCAATAATTACTAATGCATGGGTTTGTTTTCAGGTATCTATGTTGAACTCTTTCTAAAGATGTTTTATGTTCTGAGTCCCTTATGGTTTTCCCAGTATGGCATATATACTTAAATGACTATTCCAAAGTGCAAAAAATCCAGTGTCTGAAACCCATTTTTTCATGACTTCATGTCACTTTTACAGGAGAAGACAAAACAATATTGAGTGATTACATTTTTTGTTAAATTAAGTTGGTTTTAATTAGAATGCCTAATAAAGCACCAGTGCTAAAGTGCTAAACCATGTACTCTATGGACCTTCATCCTTAAGCTACCCCTGGTTGACTAGATTACATGTGGTCTAATATCTGTGTTTCATTATTAGGAGCAGTTCTTTTGCTACTGGAGCAAAATGGCATCTAACAGACAAAGCAAAATTTTGTTTAAAGATGCTAAACTTTTGCTGTTACAATAGGAAAAAAAATAAAAGGAATAGGAAAGTAATTGAAAGGTTTTATTTCCTGAGTTTTTTTTTTAATGGATTATATTGATTAACAAAATTGCTGCATCTCATGGCAGAAACTTTTTATAAGAAGGCAGTAATTGTAATTAATTTTTTGTCTGTGCCACATATTTGATGATAGCTCTGATTCATGCTATTATATTCTCTCTTCCTTCACCCACAGCAAAACAAATTTAATTTGATTCATACCCTTAAGAAAAAAAAAAATTACTCACATGGTTATGATTCAGCTCTTGGCATAAAACTCTGTCCTCCTCCATCCTCCCCTTCTCCCACCCAAACCACCCCCACCCTCACCCACTGTATATTTATGTCACTGGTCTGAAGAAGTTGAGTAGCTCTTTAAAAACAGAGCAAACAAAATCCTTCTTTGAGCTGCTGTATTACTTAAGTTGATACGAGTCTAATAAGACTTCCTTTTCACTAGTAGTATGGAGACAGCAACAGTACTCTGTTTTTCATGTTACTTTAGCAGACAACAGTACTGCTAAAGTCTTGAGATGTGCTTGCTTTTAGCAGTTGAGCAAAGCTACAGTGAGCGATGCTAAAATTGCTTAAATACTTGTATTTGTGAGCCTGTCTTAAAAAAAAGGAGAAAACTTTATGGGGGGGGGGGGTGGGGGAGGAGAATGGGGGGATTCTGGTTGAAATGAAGTACCAGAAGAGCTTACCTTAATGTTGTGCTGCTTTCTATATACAAATGTATAGCAGTGTATCCTGTTTCCTACAACTTGTGTCAGATACCTTTTCATATGGGTGGTGACAATCTTCTGTCTTTCCTGAGTGCTGGAAGTATGAAAGTTACCATTCTATTCACCATTGTATGTGAGGAGCCATGGCTCTTAAGAGCTGAAGGTTGAACACAGCTCAAGTTCTGAGATCAGTCACTAGAAATGTGTAAAGGAGATGTTTTATTCATGAAAAAAAGAGATATTTATGGAGATCAGGTATGTAGAGGTGATACAGTCCAACTATCCCAGTGGACATCAGAAGTAGTTCAGTACCTCTGAAAGTTAACATGCATTTATGTGTATAACACTGAGCACAGAGGTTTTCATGCACACTGAAGCTATAAATCAGTCACAGTAGGTACCACAAGTTGTCTAAATTGGTGGGAAAGTGTATTTTCAGCCAATCATGCTAATGCAGCCCTTCCATTCATTCTAAAAAAAAAAGGAGCAGATATCAAAGGGGGGTTGAAAAAGAAGGGATGTCTCAGAGCCTAGATCACTTGTTTACCCAGAAAAGATTAACTTACTAACTTTTTAGTTAAATGATGCATGTTTCATTTAGCTGTGTGTTTACAAGCTTTACTTTTTCAGTAAAGGAATGAGTTATCCAAAGGAAAGGAATAGGATCTATAGGGGGGAAAAGAGGAAATTAATTTCTTCCTCCTCTCTCTAAGATTCTCTGCTTGTACAGGTACTACAAGGAAACTATGGATATATGCATATCCTTGGTCTGTGACATTGTATCTAGTTCTGACATCCCAGTGATGCTGGGTGCTTCCCTGTGGGCTGGGCTCTTCCCCTCTGGCAGAGGTGGGCCTTCAGGGCAGTTAGCATTAAGGGTGGCGACAGTTTACTGTGGAGCTCACCCCCTTCCTCAGGGAAGCGTGAAGGATGGAGTATCTGCTCTTTTCCCCATTCCTGAGGTGACTCCCATATTTTGAGTCCTGGTCACAAAGTACTGTCATGAATAAACTTGGCCAGGTGAGGGAACAGTGGTCTGTCTGTATGGTGTCTTTGTGGACTTTTCCTCTCCCTCTCCTGCATCATTGCTTTGTGCAAGACGGGAAGATGCGAACTGTCTAACTTGGGCTGCCTAACTCCCTAGGGAACCAGAGTGGCCTTCGGCAGCACTGTGGTGTGCTGAAACCTCAACTGGATCAGGCCCTTTTGCCTGTGGCATCAACTGGATGACACCTGTGACAGATATCAGTGATGAGCATCTTAAACAGAATCAGGCAATTTTACCCCTTGCATTTGGACCAAGACAGAAAGGCGAGAAAGTCAAAGGGGAAAAATAGGTAAATTTCCCTGCTGGGAGAGGAGTGTTGCTAAATATCGTAGGAAACAGGCTCTGCCAGAACAACAAACTAAAACAGGTTTCCTGAGGAAACAGTCGACAGAGAGAAACACGGGAGAATAGGTGGGTGCTTTTGTCTGTGAGGGTGCATGGAGTAGGATGGAGAGAACAATTCCATCCCTTTCAACATTCCTTTTCTCTCCCTTCCTGCTCTAATTGGGTTTCTGTGTTAAAATGAAGTACCCTTCTCCCAGAAAGCACGACAGACAGAATCCAACTGAACTTCAGTCATGTTTGCATAGCCAAGTTCTGAAATTAGAACATCAATGCCAGCAATTCAGTGATGCACCTTTCTGTGTTCCATTTCTGCAGTAGGACAAAAGTCTCAGCTTCTGACTCTGATCCCACTTATAAAAGCTAAGATACTAATCACCATAGAATACACAACCAAAAAAAATCTTTCTTAGCAATGAGGTCCACAGTGAAAGCACATCTTCCCTCATGAGGCACCAGCTGCTGTCATTTTTGGATGTTATGTTTTAGCCACATAGAAAACGACTGCAGATCATCCAGCTCAGCATTAGGCTGGAATCAGAAGCACAGCATGCTCCAGGAGATGCAGTGTGGGACAAGGAGCTGAGAGCTCCTTAGGTGCAACTTTGTTCCTGACGGAAATTTCTGTGATGTTAGTCAAGACGTTTTAAGTATTCCTGGCCTGTCTTTTCTCATTTTCTAAAGGAGACCCAAGTCTACCATTTCACAGGGATATTATGAGGATTTACCCTAAAATGTACTTCTGTGGTATTTATAATTGTTAATCAGCTTTTCCATTATGGAGTACTTAAGTTATATGGCTGACTTCAGCCACACGAATTCACACAAATGCTATACATAGAGTACTTTGGAATATTTTGTGTTTGGCTCATCTGAGTCATGGTTTGCACTCAAGAAAAGTAAAATAATTTGGTTATTTTAATCTAAATTATTTTCATGAGGAACCTCATAATAAATGCTTTAGGAAGAACTCAGAGATAAAGCATGATAAAATCATCGGGCTTAAATATCTCATCAAAGGCAGATATGACTGCTATCTACCAACAAGCTGCAGGATGGAAGAACGGGGGCATTTGTGGTATAGCACAGGAAAAGTGCCATTTTAGCAAAGGGAGGACAATGCTGATCATTTGATGTTGTGCCAACAGCTGGCCCTGAATAAGTTTAAGATGGAAATTTTGAAAAAAAGGTCTAAACTATCAGAAGCTACTTCTGGAGCAACCTCCCAGTTGCAAGAGCTTAGGGGAAGCTGCAGCTTTTTTTCAAGATGGAGATACACTCAGGTTCAAAAAATCAACAGAGGAGTGTTGGCTGGTTTGCTTTCCAGTCCCTAATTTCTTCCACTACACCTGTTGTCCCAATCTCTTCATCAGTTGTTATCTACCATTAAACTTCCAGGAAGAGTGGGCAGCTCATCTCCCATTTTTTATGTTAACAGAAAACCCATGGGCATTTTGAGAGAGATTTAGTCACTGCCCCTCAAGAAGCTGGAACGTGTGATTCTCCAGAAGATGACCTGACTATGTTACTTACTGGCTTCATGCTCATGACAGCATAAGGACTAAATTCTTGAAATATTCTGATATCTTTAATTAAGATAACAAACACCACCTAAAGGTTAAGACCTACGATCATTTTCTTTAAGAAAAATTGTGATAGATGAAAAGCCAATACTGAGCTATATACGCACACAGTGTGAGTGTGAAAATTTTATTAGGTCATCTGCCTTTAATTAAATGTAACTTTTTTTGTTATCCTCATGCTATTCTAGGATAGGATGTTTTTGTCATTTTATGGTTTCATTGGGCTGTGGAATATTCCAAACAATTTGAAAATGTGGTTAGATTAGTTTTCCCTTGGGTTTGACCTCAGTAAACTTATCTTGCGGTAAAACTAGATTTCTTTGTCTTTATTTCATTTATTATCTCAAGACAGTTGTTGTGTGTTTGATTAATGTAATATGAAAAGGGGGGAGGAGGAGATTGGGTGTTTTCTGTTCTGTTGGGTTTTTTTTCCCTACCCCTGAGAGCAGTTTTGAGTCATTCCTCCAAGAGGTCCTACTCCCCGTTGCTAAAGAGGGCTGTTGTTCTGTGGAACAGGAGGGTGGGGGAGAGGCAATTTGAGTCATCTCGACTGGTTTGTCCTGGCATATGTTTCCTGCCCATAAATTGGGATTGGCAAGGCTTGTCGGTGGCAGGCAGCCTTGCCGTTGTTCCGGTTGTGCCTCGGATGGCGTTTGCTGCGCCCGTGGGGTGTTCATGGCCTTGCGTGTTTCTTTAGGGTAGGAAAATGGAGATGAAGGGTGGCTCGGTGGCACGTCTCAGGCAGGCGCTGAAGGTACTTGGAGGTGTTGGCTTGTATTCCTGGAGGGTTTGTGGGAAGGTGAGGCTTTCAGTATTGCTTTTAAGTGAGGGTCTGTTTCTTATATATACTCTTAATTTCTTCTTGCAGCAACTCCTCAAGATACAGACGTTCAGTGTTAGTTTGCATGGGCACATTTATCTTGCAGGAGTCGTTCCTCGCGCAGAGAGCTGGTAATTGCAAATTGTTCAGGGCCTTTTGGTAATTCCCCTTTTCCTTGACTTGCGTGATTTTGCACGCCAAAGTTTTTCAGAGCGGTGCCGGTACACAGCTCACCACCAACCTTTGCTTTGCAAGCCGCTTCCAGCTTCTGCTTGAACAACTAGTCGGATACATTTAAGAAACGGGGGTTCTTTCGGTGGTGAGGCGCTGCTTCTTGTTGTGCCACACACCCCCTCCGGCCCAGCCCCTCCGCGAGGGGAAGCGAGCGAGGCCATGGCCGCGCAAACGCAACTTCGGGGGCGAGCGCGGATTAGCGCAACGTGCGCCAGACATTCCTCCCGCGGAGATGCTGGCCGGTGCTGAATGCGGCCGTGTCTGTGTGAGGCGAGGGAGTTTCCTGCTTTAAATCACCAGCAGGCTCCGGCTGGGCGTTCCCGCTCCCGCTCGCTGCCCTTTTTTCCTTCCCCCTCAATGAGTGTCCTTTGTGTAACCCCGCTAATTCAGAAAATTCTCCGCGGTAATTGGAACTGCCCCGTCACGTGGCTGCCGACCGACGATTGGCCGCCCTTAATTGGCGGGTCTCTATAAGAGTGGCGTGCGGCGGTGGCGGGCGCGCAGCGCTGCTCGGTTCTTGTACTGTTGGTCCTCTTTTTCTGCTGCCGCCGACCGGGTGAGGCGGATTGTGGGCTCCGCCGGAGGCTGCGGGGCTCTACCGGAGCCTGCCTATTCAGCCGCCACCCGCCCTGCCTACTCACAGCCCCGGTAACACGGCCGCTCCTTGGTCGGGGCGCTCGGCGGGTCTCGCAGGAGACTCCTGTCATAAGGAGGCGCCGCTCCGCTCGGCACCGGTGAGTGAGGAGCGACCGGGCCCGCTCTAAGGGGATTGTTCGCGTGGTGGGATCGGGTCTGTGCTGCGGCCGTGTGCTCCCGGTTAATCGCGGGCCGTGAGGCCAGCGTATTTATAGGGGAGGGAGGATATCGGGGACTCCCTGGCTTACACCTTTCCCCGCTTCTCGTGGAGGGAGAAGTTTCCCTGGCATTTCTCGGGTCCCCGTCCGGCTAAAAGTCGCCGCGACACGTGTGGCCACGACTTCCTTGTCGCGGTGAGCTCCTGTCCCGGGAAGGTTGGGATCGCGGGTCTCGGTCATCAGGTGTAAACTGCGAGGAGAGAAACGTCTCCTACGAGCAGGGAAAGGCTAGTGCTGCTTCCCCTGGGAGGGGAGTGCTGGAGCGGTAGCTCCTCACCGGTTGCTTAGCTGGTGTTTTTCGGATATGAAAGCTGGAGTGAGTTTAAATCGCGAACTAGGCAGAATAGCTTGCTTTCTGCAGGTTAAAACTAGATACAGCTTCCCACGTGCCTGTTACTTAATATCTTAAGTTGTTTTTTTTTTTAAATATAGTTCAGAGGCATTATTCAAGGTAGAAGTATAGTGATACGTGTGTCAATCTCAATATTTAGGATTTTGGTTTTTACTAGGCTCTTGAATATAGTGTGATCTCGAAAACACTAGATAAACGAAGCCACATTGTGAGCGCATATAAAAATGCGTCTTTCAGTTATATTTAAATAGCATAGAATGCTTTGGGTTGGAAGGGACCTTAAGATCATCTAGTTCTAACTCCTGTGCCATGGGCAAGGGCACTTTCCCCTAGACCAGGTTGCTCAAAGCCTCTTCCAACCTGGCCTTGGTACATTAATTGTAACTGTGAAAACTGTCTGCCAAGATGGATGAGAAAGAGTAGTGCCTGTAATGCATTATAAACCCTGTGTGTTCATCGATAAAGAGTGGATATATTATGTGGAAACTGTAATTTATGTTCCAGGTCTGCTGTTGTGAGCTTTATTTTTGCTTTCTGAGCTGTAACTTGTAAAAGATGCATTTAGAAAGAACTTTGCTTGTAGCTTAAAAGGTGTCATCCAGAGTATGCTCTTCTCTATTGGTTCTGATGTATGAAATGCTGGTTTCTTAATTTTAAATCCCTTGCTTTCATTTGTCATGATTGCCCACGTGAAGATTTTCCAAAAAGGAAAAAAGAAACTTGCTGGAGTTGAGGTTACATTTCTTTCCTGAAGCTTGTCTCAATTGTTCAAAGGCCTTTCTCTCTTTCCTAATACAATGTTCGGAAGCTCTTTGAACAATGCTGTATACAAAAATAGAGCTCAAGGTTGTTGCGTAGCTAAATTTAGTGCAAAAGTGAGTAGGAAATGTCTAATAAGAGAAGCAATAAAAAGAATAGATTTTGAGATAAGCATGTCTTCTAGAGGTGCTATG
The DNA here is from genome assembly GCF_012275295.1 of Melopsittacus undulatus. NCBI lineage: Eukaryota > Metazoa > Chordata > Aves > Psittaciformes > Psittaculidae > Melopsittacus > Melopsittacus undulatus. The sequence continues at coordinate 87,973,210 of NC_047528.1, read as the reverse complement.
CTTTAACAAGTTGGGAAGAGCACAACCCAACTTCTGCTGTCAGAGTCCCCTTCTTAGTTCAGGTGTGGCTGGACACCACCTGAGGAAAAAGCTCTATTTTCAGGCCTGAGCAGTCAGCTCTGAGGTTCTGTGATTGCGGTGGGGCTGGAGAGCAGCTCCCTGCAGCTGGGTACGTTTTTACTTATAGATTTACCAATTAAAATTCCAGAGGAAGAATTCATAAGGTTAGCATTCTTGCCAGAGGTCCCCTTGTTCCCTTCCCCCTGCTCTCCCAAAAAGTAAAAAGTACATGCTATTCTGCTTAAATAGTCAAAGCCTGAAAAATGTAGTTGATTTGTTGTCTATTAATGAAGTGATCAGCCACCTCCCACTGGGTTTCATTCACCTGTTTTGGAATACTTGTATGAGGTGAAGGCTGACTGATTTAAGCTTAAACTGAATTTTTGGGAATTAAACAAACATGTTCCAGCCTATTTCTGTTTAGATCATGTCTGTTACTTGTATTTTGGTTTGTGTCATACTGTTGACTGTTCCAGTTTATTCATTAAAAAAAAACCCTTACATTTTGTAGTATATGATCTCATGCAAAACCACATTTTATGCTCATTCTGTTAGTATGTTTTTGCTGTCTTTTTTTGTGAGCATACTTAATGAAACAAAATCTTGCAGAAAGAAAACACTTAGAATTACAAAATGCTGGGAGGGAGGGAAATCTGAAATTAAAATTGCCACAAGTAAATTTTTCTATGTATCATAATGATAATTTTCATTAGTTATTACAAGTGGTGGTGCTTTACTGATGTAGAGAAGGGTAGGCATGAGCAGTGCATAAAACTAGCCTTTTTTTGCAGTGGCAGCTGTAGTCTATGTCAGCTGGCATCTTAGATATTGAAAGGGTTATGTGGCTGGTTCACTTCTAGCTCTGGTTTATTCAGTTGTTTAGCAGTACTTCAGCAGTGGATGGATTCTATAAAATATCTTGACTGTGTGGATGGCAAGGCAGTATGTATGTATGAAGATGCTTGCCTCTGTGATACAAAAGTGCTGATCAGTGTTACCCATAATTGTCAGATGACAGCAAATTCTGGATCCTTATTAATTTTATTATTCTTAGCCAGTAAGCTGGTGCATGTCATGCTTTGCTCCTGTGTGACATACACACACCCCTGCCTCCTGGATACAGATAGATTTTTCCAACCAAATGGGATTTTGAGTGATGGAAGATAATAAATCATTGTAATAGGTTCAGTGAAATATGGAAACTTCCAGTGCATGGGGTATGCCCCCCCAGCTTGTAGCATCTTGAACTGGTTAGATTACATAGGTCAATTCAATGTCTGAATAGATTATACACCACCACCCTCCTCACCTCCTGCCAAATAGTGTGGCAGTGGGGGGTTGCTTTTGGTAGTGCTGTGGTTTGCCACCTCTTAGAGCATTACTCTTTCCTCTGCTCAGGAATTGTTTTTTGGGATTAGCTGTTAAACTTCGAGATACCCTTAACTTAGAGGAAGCTTTTAACAGGAAAGGATACTTGTTTCCAATCTCTGAAGATATATTACAGTTATTATATAGTAAAGGGAAGGAGTTGCTTCTTAGTTTATTTATCCTGACTGTAGATTTAAGCAGCAAAGTTATTTTTTTCCTTTTTTGTTCTAACTGTGCTGAGGTTTGAAAACTGTATTCTTTATGTGAAAGCCATTCTATATGAATGCAGGAGCATTTTGTTCACCAATCTGTAACTATGATAACTACAGATAGTTCTTCTGCACCTTTACCTGCTAGAAATGCAGCATAATATAGACTGAAATAGTTTTCTTGAAGGGTGATCAGGTTATTACATGTGATTATTCTTACAGATTACCACAACAAGAGCTGCAAAATTGAACTGATTTTACTTGGGTCTTTGGGATTTGTGAGAAAGAGGAAACACCTTTCAAAATGCATATGTAAGAGATGTAGCTCTTGGATAGGCTTGTGATAGGCTGTTAATATTACTTTAAATATCTTACTGAAATTCTTCAACACTAAAAAAATAAAAGGTTAAAACTAAGCTGCTGGATGGGCAGACTGAGGTGGAGTGTATAGCTAAATACTCCTGTCTCCTACGCACATGATAAATGAAATTGTAGTGGGTTCAGTTCATAATGCTAGAACATCATCATCAGCTCATTTCTGTGAATATCTGATATTGCTCATAAAAGCTGATGAGCAGTAAAGATTTAAGTAAGTGATTTACTGGTACAAATACCAGTATCTTAGAAATTCAACAGTCACAGGACAGAAAATCTGGTTTTATGGCTCAATAGATGAAGCAAAGTTTAAAAATGAATTGAATCAAGACACCATGCAGAGTTGCTCTATGGCTTTGAAGTTGATGATGCAGTGATGACCTACAAACAGAGGGTGTAAAAAGAACTATATGGTACATAAGAGGTTCTCTGGACCATCATCCTACCCAAAGGGTTAGGTTAACTGTTTTTAAGCAAATCTTGATGGCTGCATTTCTGACCTCTTCTTAAAGATGACTGATTTGGGCATTTTGTACAATTCCCTTCAGAGAAGCTTGCCTTCTATAGGCTTGCCAGACAAAGATGCTGCCTAACCTGACTACTCCTAGGGATAAATTTGAACTGCAACTATTTGCCCAAGAAGAAAAGTTTAAACCTCTTTTTGTGTGTGGGTGGTTTTATATTTTTGGGGTTTTTTTGTTATTTGTTTGGGGTTTTTTTTGTTGGTTGTGTATGTGTGTTTGTCTTTTGTTGTTGTTGGTTTTGGTTTTATTGAGCTTTTTTTCCCCAAGCTGATATGCTTGTGCGCTGTTACATTCCCTGCAAAGAATAAGATCCTTTTTGTGGCCTAAATAGAGACTGGAAAGGTGGGACTGGCTGTGGTTCTCAGGAAAGTACTGCCTGTAATCTCCTAGAAATTACTGTTTCTAGAAAGTCTTTCTTTTTGAAGGTGAGAATTTTCATCTTTTACTATAGTATACAGCAGCTGGATATCAAGAATTTAAGTTTAGGAAAGAAGCTGTAGTTCTTTTTGGTCTTTAAAAAAAAAACCCAACAAACCCCTCCCCCCCAAAAAACCAACCAACTGCACAGTGGCACAGCTCATACTGTCTATTATAAGGTGGGGTATTGAACCAGGGAAACTGATGATCTGACAGAATTGTCTAGAAACATTGAACAGGCAGTATGTTTCTAAATAGAAATATTCACCTACTTTTTGTAAACATCTGTTCAGATTCTGTGCTACTCCTAAAATGTGCTTTATGTCTCTGTTGGAGCACAAAATGGTTGATCTGTTATAATGTTCACTCAAGAAATAAAGTAAGTTTTCTAGGCCAGAGTAGTTTTGTTGCAGGTTTTGCTGCTGTCTTGCTGATCCCATTCAGAAGGCATGTAGTGTCCTATGCATGTAACTTAAAACATTTGGCTTTGTCCTGAGCCAGGCCAAATTCTTACTAGTGCATGCATCCACGCTGATAATTTCTAGTTGTCTCTGAAGATCTCTGTAGATGAGGGAGGAAAAAAAACCCAAAGCTGTTCTGGATATGTAAATGCTTGTTTGCATTACAACAGTACATGCTTGCTTTTAGTACTCAACAGTGATGCAACTCTCCAGTGAATATGCAGATTTCAGTTATTAGAGAATAATAATGCTAAGTTATTATAAAAGTCAAGGTCAACAGCTAAAAAAATTTCTTGGCCTTTTAATTGTCATTCTAAACTCCATCTTTACAATAACTGTCTAATGCATGTGTATCTTTCTGCAGACTTTTGGGTTCCTTCTTACATATTGGCCTCTGCTGTTGAGAAGTTATGCTCTGTAGTTATTGTGTGATGAGATTTATCTGTTTCATAATAATCTTGAACCAGATGTTTCACTTTTCTTCACTGTCAGATATATCTACTATTAATAGGTGCATAGTGCTGTGCAATTTTGTAGCTGTCTTGGTCATGGTGAAACTGCATGTTTATAAATCAGTGCTGATTTTAAGAGCAACATCTGGTCTGAATTTTGCAGCCAGCTGTTCACACCTTAAGGGAAACGTCACAGATCTGGATGACTTGTGAATAATTAAATAGTTGTATTTTACTAATCGTTTGCTGCCCTTGCAAAAAATGGGCAATAAATGTGAAATGGTTTCTATTAGAAATTGCTGTCTATATGTTCACTAAAGTATTTGCAGTGGTTGTGAATTTTGAGGGGCCTGTTTTGTTTTGTCTTCTTAATTTGTACTGGGGGGGAACAGACATTAAAATCATTCATAACACTGAAAATATTTAAAAGAACCAAGTTATACTTTTGTAGTAAATTTCAGGCTCAGTTAAAAGGTATGATACTGTGATAAGGAAGGTTCAGCATTTGGAGGTGCGCTTTTCAAAATGGTGTTTGAATGCTTTGAATGGGAGATGATCATGTGAATATATGAACATTCCTGATTTTATATTAAAACCAGGAGATACTTGCCAGTATCCACCTGCAAGCAGAAAAGGAAAATTTGTGTGCCAGCAAACTAGTAAAAAAGGATGAAAAATTCAGGAATATTATGAAATAGGATATGTGAGTGTTCTGATTGTTTCAGGAGGCATCTCAAGATCTTAAAATAATTGAAAATTTTGACTCTTTTGGGTTATTCCCTTAAACTAGTTAACACATGGGAAGATTAAACTTTCAGGCAAACGTTGCAAGTTGGAAAAGTTCTAACCAAGTTAACTAGTTAGTAAGATGATAACATTTGCATGGGGGAGATCCTCATGTAGCATTAACAAATATTTAACTCTTCAAATCCTTGCCCAAAGTTAAGCTTTTGAATTAATTGATGAGGCATAATATATAAATACTATCAATGTAGCCATTAATGATGAGTAACACTAATCACTTATTGATGTGTAATTCTTTCTAAATCAGTTGAATATGTCTCTTCAAAAGCTTGAGGGTATTTCTTGTGCTTGATAAAGCACTCACTTCTCAGAAAGTAAATGAGTAATAGTAGTCTGCTGGATACTGGTTGTGCTTTGGGTATGTGTGCTAGTAATAATCAATTTGCACTGTGGTTACTAATGAGCCTCAAAAATGAAGTCTACCCTTGATGTAGTCCCTGGTGAATGAGAAGATCATTGTCAATAATTGGCACTTCCAATTTACCTCTTATGGCAGCAAAGCCAGCCTTCAGGGTGCCAGCTCCCTAAACAGGCAGGTATTTAATTGCAAGAAGTGATGTGCAGGCAAAATGCCTGATGTGGCTTGGTGGAGTTTGGTGGGGAGCAGCTGAAGTAGGCACATTGAAGTGGGGACTGCTGCAGCTGGGTTGGAGCCCTGGCTGGGAGAACTCTGCCCCTCCTCTGAAATTCCTTAGGGGAGGAAGGAGTGGATGGGAGGCCTCCCTCCCCAAAAGCAGCTGTGGAATGAGGATGAAATCCAATGTTTATCCTTTCTTCCGGAAACTATAGGAAATGTCGTGCTACCTAAGTTACATAATAGTACTTGAAGTTGTAATAGGTAAAGCCTGAGTAGAATGCAAGGAGAGAGGGGTGTTAGGAATGGTGGTGCTCTTGGAGGAGGAAAAACTACAGTATGACTTGTGAAACTATTAAACCCTTTCACAGGGGAGCTGCCCTGATCCTGCTTAAGGGAATTTTTCTTCTGGTTTCTGAACATCCTTAAAAAGTTTTTGACCTTTGGTTATTAGATGCCAGCTACATTGTACTGCTGTGCAGTGTCATTAATGCTTGGGAGTAACTGTTACTGCAAGTAGACAAGAGGACGTGACTCGTGGCTGGGGTGAGGAACTGGAAGTCAAGTGACAGCTTTGTTTCCACTCTGCTGCCTAGCGTTGGCAAACTTCTGGTGGAAGTTGACGGTCATTTGTGTCTTTTAAGGGAGTTGTGTACTTGAATGCCACTACTTGTCCTGTCTCCACTACTGTTGTCAGCTCAGAAGGTCAACTCTGCTTTGTGATGCTTGGATGGCTGAGAGGTTGAACTGACTGATGATACCCACGCTTTCTGTCTATGCAGACAGAACATAAAAATGCTACCCTTGTCAAACAGGTGCAGTTTGAGCTTGACTCTTAATAGCAGCACCACTGGGTACTGGGCAGTCACTTGCCTCTTTAGAAACTGTTAGCTGAGGAATATTAATTAAACAGGTCTCACTTACCTTCTGTAATATAGAAGCTGAAGAAGGCAAAAATCTCACTTCATGTTCAGAAAACCAAAGTGCTTTCTTAGAACTGGTTTATGGCTGTAAGAAGAATGAACATCTAGGATTCTAAATCTGTATGCAGTCTTGGTGAAAGTACCTTGATGTCACGATGATACTCAAGGTTGCAACTGCCTTGCTGGCTGTGTTCAGCCGTTTTCAGTAAGCAGAACAATGGGAAGTAATGGTTCACTTCTGAATGTGAAAGGCGATGTCTTCAAATAGCTACGTTAGTAATAGCAGTGAGGTTACTGTAGGAGGTACCTTTATGTAATAAACTGAAATATACCACTTGTTTCTTATGCCACAAAAGACTCCACTTATGACTTATCCTACCTAGATGTCTCTTTCTTAGAAATGATATATTTTTGTAAACTGTTACATAGCAAAAATTCCTGTGAGAAAGGTACATGTACAGAAAGTGGCATTATATTTGAATAAGAAATCTGTAATTGCCTTTTAACCATGAAGTAGCATGGCCTGTCTTGCTCTCCTGTTAAGCACAGAACACCTGCTAGTTTATCTGATCTGTTATGGAGGGGGATAAAAAAAAAGCTGTACTGACAAGCAGAGTGCTGTATCTTCACTGAGTTTCTACCCAAAGAGGTGTACATTGTAGCCAGAATGCCCCTTTGATAATGTGTAATTTCACATATTATAACCAGATTGGCTTGAGTACTTTCAATATACTTCTGCTGCCTGCTGAATCGTCCTACTGGAACTTTCTGACTTCTTGGCTGAGGTTAAGAGCTTGTAATTCTGTGGTGGAGGAGCAGTATGCAATTCAATACCACATAAGAACACATCAATTTAAAAGTGCCTTGATATGGGCAGGAAAGCTTAGTCAAATATCCCTTTAAGGGGGGGGGGGAAACAAAACAAAACACTTGTATGTTTTAGATAAAGCTGGCTTCTTTGAGACAGTTTGGAGAGCCAAAATCACTGGGGGGAACTGTCCTGGGATGTCAGGTTAACCTTTTTTTCTTAAAGGGTTGCATTCAGAAGCCTGATTGGATACAAACAGCGAAGGTTCTAATGGATATCCTGAGCAATGTAGTTCTGTAGTCAGACGAAAGGTGTTTTCCTCCTGGAATCCATGTTTAGGTTCCCTACCTTTTTTGGTGTGGAGATGCTTCTTGGGCATCTTGTAAGTGCAATTTTTATAGAGTTTAGGAGATAAGTCTTATGCTTTTGGGAAATGGTTATAATCAAAAATTGTTAAAATCTTGCTTAGCAGACACCTTGATTTTAAAACAACACACCCACTTCATTATGATGTTATTCAGCGAAATGATTCAGTGCAGTTTCAGTGGGTTTAAACAATGATTTAGTGTCATTATTACCTTAGTGACCTATTTTGTAGAAAGCTGACTTTTAAATGGGGTGCTTGTTTTCTGCAAGTCTATACATAGCTAACAGCCGCAAGGTGATAGTTTGTAGTATATGAGTCCTGTACAGAGCTTCCTTCACTGCATACTGTTTTGCCATGCTCTGAAGATTGACAAGTGAATTGGAAATGTTGGAATGATTTGTTGAATCCTTCAAGTTTCCCTTTCAGAACTGTTTTATCTTGCAGTAAAACGTAACTAGGATTGAATGATTCACAGTATATACAATCAAGTTCGTCTGAAATGCTACGCTTGGGTGTTTTTTTTTTGTTTTGTTTTTTCCTTTTTGTACAGGTTGTAATAGTATGCTAGCCCATATATCTATTTGTTCATGGCCAGTTGCTAATAGTAAAATACACTGTGGCGTTTTAATGGTCTTGAGCACAGCTCAGTCTTCAGTTCTGTGTATAAATGTGTGCAGAACAGCAGTAGTGGAGCTGACACTGACATTGGCAGCATGTAGTGATAAAATTTCTTTGTGAGCACACTTTTATGTAGAGTGCTGGCATGTCAATACAAAATCCCTAACTTAAATTTCTCAAAATAAGAATCTTGATTGCTTTATCCCTGCCCACGTGCGTCTCAGGCACGCATCTGAGAGTGACTGTGCCGTGGATGGGTACTGTACAAATGAGTCAGTTCCTGTTCCTTTGGCTGAAGCTTCGTTAGGGAGTTCTCAAAAAAAGTATTTCAGAATGTGGATGTGGTCAACATAGTCATTTTCCAGGCATCTTAAAGGAAACCCACATCAACTGTGAAAGTGAACTTTGAACTCCTCTGTGCTACCACTAACAGAAATTGAGCAGTGCTGGATGGGAATGCTTATTTGCCTCTGTCTGTCTTCCCTCACAGTTTGCGCTTCTTGTCCTTGAGATTAATTGCCCTTTTATTTTTTCAGGAGAATTTCCAATGATACATTTGTACAACTGATTTCACTACTCCACCAGTGGTACATCAGCTAGGCATGTAGCTAGAAACAGCTTCTGACAAATTTTAGTCCATGTTTAAATGTTCAGCATATTTAAGTAATACCAAAAGAAGTTAAACCCACCAGAACCTGTAGTGTTGTTTCCCAGTTGTTATGGCAAAATGTGATGCAAACCACTTTACTTGTATTGTACCTATGGCATTTAATATATAGCTTTAGATGAGTAAGTTCTCTTGAAGGTATCAATTATTAAAAGGGAGTCTTTTTTTTTTTTTTTTAGATGTTGGGTTGGTTACTTTCAGTCAAAATGTTTACCTTGTACTCTGAATCTTTTCCTATTTAGAATGGCTTATTTTTAAATAACATTACCACAGTTCTTCCTGACTTATGCTGTGTTTTGGGTTTTTTTTTGTATGTGTACTACTTGTGATTATGCAACCTATGAATACACCAGGATCTAAGCTCTGAATAGCATTTTCTCCAAAACGACTGTTTTAATAGACTTCCTCTACTTTACTGAAATGTGCAACTCTGCTATCTAATTGTTATCTTGTGCTGATGTTTGTATTTGTATAGTGCACTGGATTTTCCCATCAGTTACCCAGTGATGCTGGATGAGGCGTTCTGCCAACAAAAGGGAGATGTTTGCCCTGAGAGGCTTTAGAAGGCTACTACAGTGGCACAATGAAGCAAGTCTCCAAATGGCAACATACACTTCATTTAGAAGAAAAGGCTGCTGATGCTGTTCAAAATACTTTGTGTGTTGGAAAATAAAACTACCATGTCTTTTATCTGGAAACCTGTGTGTTATACATAATGCTAACTGTACTGTAGAGGTAGAAAACAATTAGAGTAGAAAAGCTTTGTTATCAATAACTCCAGAGGTTGTAGGTGAGTGACTCTGTAAGGTGTTCAGCCTGCCTTATGGTTTTTGACAGAGGAAAGGAATTTTGTGCCTTACTTCATATGTCCACAGCAGTAATTGTGAATCTCTTATAGGTAGAGTGATAAAAAGAAGAAAGACTTTGTCTGAAGATGATCATGCCGTTAGCAGACATACAATGGAAAGTCAAGAATGCTTGTCATCCTTGCTGGCTATCAGAAGTATTAATGTGCATGTTTTTGTTCAGGCTTTCCCCCACACCTTTAGAAGAGTGAAGATTAATGAGACTGGCTATTTGACAGTTGTTCCCATGTTACTGCTGCGCATTGCAGAATACCAGGTGTACCTAGACTTCACCAAATGGTTTATCGGGGCAAATCTATCCGGCATTTTAAAAATGTGTTAATAGTTAGAATTTTAAATTGGAATTATACTTCAAAGACTTCTTTCTTTTTTCTTCTCTTCATCTGATATGAATGAAAGTACACAATGTGAGATGTAAATTTAATATGGCCATGTTTAAGCTTTCTTAGTGTCATCATGACCTGTAATAAGAATCTTGTTCTAAAGGTTTTGCTTCAAAGATGAAATTTAATTATAATACTGGATCTAACACATACCTGACTACGTAGTTTGTTTTGAAATGGATGTAACTTTCTTTCTTCAGGTAACCTTGCTGCTACTTTTTTATTTTAAACAAACAAAATGTGTACTGGCATACTTATGTCAGTATGTCTTGCAGCTGTAGAGAGATGGTGACCACCTCACTTGTTAAACCATCTTTGTTCTGAAGTGCCATCTCCACTCACAATACTGACGCAAATGCACATGTGAAGTGGTTGGTCTGTATCGTCTGCTTGCTAATTCATACTTAACTCCTGAGTTGGTTTTGAATTTTGTGCTTTTGAAGTATTTATAGTATTTACGTGTACAATAAGGTTTTTGTTTGGTTATCCTCTCTGTCCTGCTTGGATGCTTGGTCTTTAAAACTGTACCTTCAGAGTATACTCTGCTGTAATCTCTTCATGCTGTATTTTTAGTAATGAAAAAGCCCTTTTGGGTAGAAAGGTATTGAGTTGGAGTAGGCTTGATTAAAAAAGGCCTTTGTTTAGTGTACTGTTAATAATATGCTGTATATAATACTAATATAGTGTAGATAATACTGTTTAGTATACAATTCAAAACTGTGACCACTTTGATTAGTGTAGTCTACTGTTCTATCATAACCTGAACCTATTAGCAATCTGTACAAGATTAAATACTATTGATATTTTGTACCATTCAGGATTTCCCTTCACGTGCCTTTTTCAAACCCAGTAGTATGCTAGTCCTTATCCTTTTCTTAGTACTGCGAATTCCTGCCAGTATAGTCTCTGCCTGCCCTGAATTAATTTGCTGTCTTCGTTCTAAGGTGACTTAGCAAAGGATGATACTGCTTACCATTTGTCAGTTGTGGTTATATTTTTGAATCTCTGAGTATTCCTGAGGTATCTCACAGCAATGAACTGGGTACTTAAAGAGCTACCTTTTGATTCTTTCCAGTTAAATTTTAGACAGTGACAGTCCTTGGCTAATTTTTGTCTTTTTCCTGGAGATGGTCTAAAACCAGTTCACATTATGGAAAAACTGGAAGATAATCTTTGCAAGATTCTGAGTGGGTACAAGAGCCTGAAGTTTTTATCTACTGTGGGAGAAGGTACTTCTCCAGCTGGTGTCTCCCCTATTCTGTATCATGGTAGTTAAATCACTTGCACCAACTATTTCCATAAGTTCAGTCTTTTCTTCCAGGTTCTGTGTTTACCCTTTTTGAGAAGGTGATAAAGTAAAAGTTAAATCATCATACTACTGTGTGGTCACACATGCTTTTTGACTTGTTGATTTTGTGGCTTTATGTATTTTCTTCAGTATCCCATTTATCTCTCTCTTCTAGTGTTAGGTTGTTAAACCACACCAAAGTCATCTTTGTGTTACAGGTAGCCTTTAATTTAGCAGCAGCCATAGTAGTATTGTCAGCACCTCTTGCATTGAGATTTACCCCAGACTTCTGTTCTGTTTTACCTTACTGTGACATTTTTAAAAGCTGACTGATTAATAGTCAGTACCTACAGAGTGCTTTTGCAGTGATGGATGCAGCCTACCTCCTATGACCTGTATGATGTCAGGCGCGAGAGGGCAGTAGACAGTCTGGCTTTGACTTGCATATGTCACTCAAATGTTAATAGCTTATTAAACAACTCAGCTGATGGCCCTGTAGTACAGTCCTGGGTTCAACTAGGTCTTTCTGCTTAAATGCTTAAAGAAGGTCAAGTAGTACTGACAGCCATCTATCTCTTCTGCCAGTGCACTTGTTTGTCCATGTTTACCTCATCATTCCAGTGCAAGTGTTTGTACATATCTGTATATTTATATATAGGGAAGGGGCAGGCGTTCTTCATTTAAGTGATTGGTTGAGTAAGACACAATCTTCTCATTTCTCTATGGACCCTCGATCCTTTGTATGTTTTAACCAGCAGAGGAGTTTTAACTTGTAAAGATAGAGCTGTGTGACTTTTTCTACAGCATGCCTGGAAGTACAAATCTGGAATAAGACATTCAGTATCAGCACTCATGCTGCTGTCCCTTGCACATTGCTGTATTTGCTTTCTCAAGTTGCATATAGAATATAGCCTACTAGAGTTGTGTCAATTGGTGTTTGTAACCTATGTGACCTGTTGATGTGTATTATTTCATGCACATTTACTATCAGTAAATATTAGCCCTGGTTCTGTTGAATAGATGTTTATTTTGTGAAGCTTCTTAGTACATTGTACTTGTTCTTCTGCTGGTCTGAAAGAAGCAAAGGCATTTGAGCTGTAGCATAAACATGCATTTAGGTCTCTGGCATAGTAGCATGCTGTTGTCAAGTGATAATATTCAGGCAAAATAAAATTTGTCCCAGGCTTTCAGATTTTTCTTGTAAAGATTGCTTAACACTTGAATTGTGATCTTCAGTTTTTGCTCTTGTGAGGTGCTTTATCTTTAAAAGAAAAAAAAAATAGAGAACACTTACCTAGAATACTGATTCTGGTTTAATTTCAAAGTTTCTGAAGACCTTAACTGCATCGGTACTGTAATCTGGGTCTTCTGTACAGATTTCCAGGCTTCTCAGGGCTTTAATGCTCCCTAATACTTCCTCTTAGATGTCCACCTTAATGCTAGTTAAGGTGTATTTTTTTTTTAATTTGTAGACTCTGCATTTTCTTAATTTGTATGTGGGTAAAGTAACTTGCCCCTTGGGTTTCCAGAGTGAAGATTGCAGCTGTGTAACTGGTTTGACATCTTAGGTGGACTTGTTCTTCCTCTTGGTGGGATGGTTCTAGCATTTACTAGGGGAAGGAAGGTGGCTGTCATCTTAACTGCATGTGTCAGAGGGAGAAAGCCAGTCCTTCTGAGTCATGAGGTGAAACAATGCCCAAACCATGCCTGTAGTCCCTATTCCTCATCCTACAATCAGGCTTACAACTGATAGGTTTAAATTTTTCATCTAGATAGTCATTGTATCTTTCCCTACTTTATCCACTTCTTTGGGGTGCAGACTTCTTTTCCCCATAGAATAGTAAGGTGATTATGCCATGAAATTATACTGTTTCTAAATGTAGTAAACATACTACTTTTGGTTGAAAGTGGGGTGTGGTGGGGGCTAGTTTACCTCCACCGGTTGAATTCACTTCACAGGAAGGCAATTAGGAGAGGGTGGGGAACAGGACAGTAAACAAGTTTATATTCACCACCCTTCTATTGCATAGGGTGTGATACAGGACCAGGTGGCTTTGTAACATCTCCATAATTGAATAATCAAGTGCCTTATATTGCACAGTTCAAGTAACACATGAATGCCATTCTCTGAAGTAAGTACTAACTGCACTTGGAAGAGTAATTATCTTTAAAGTAGGTCCTTGAGGAGTATACAGAAGGTTCTCGCTGTCAGTGCTGGGAGTTAGTTTTAGGAATTGCTGCCACTCAATTTGTTATCTGACTTCTGGATTAGACTTGTCTCATTCCTAGCGTGCTTTTACCTATTCACTAGGTTGCCATTTCACATCGATATTTTCTTTTGCTGATATTCTCTGCACATCGGTGCCCAGCATGAATAAATGATGGAGTTACCAAAGATTAGGGTCCCTATTTTCCGTGCGAACTGAGATCTGTGCAAGCTTACACTGCATGGTAGCTTGAATTAAATGGCATAGTAAGGACATAGTAGGGTTTTCATAGCCCAGCCATTAAAGGTTATGTGCTGTAGGGGTATTGAGAGGCTTGTTTGAGTAATTTGGGCCAGCATCAGAATTCATTAATGTTTAGTGTTAATCTCGGATGAATCATATCTGCAGTATTTTGTGCTTAACTCATTTAATTTCTACTAATGTTTCAGTTAGATTGCTAGTCAAATTGTTAATATTTGGCATGCTGTGGGTGTGCTGTTGCAAGGGACATGGACGCTGTTTAGAAAAAGATAAGATAGCTAAATATCTGATAAAAGTATTTGGCACTTGTGAATCTTGCTTAGCATCTCTACTACAACAGTGTTGATACATTGTGTGCCCCAACTACGTGGCTCTTGAATGGCTGGGCGAGCCTCTTCCATATACGCACTATGCTCTGATGTATGCCTGTAACATCTGTGTGTGGCAAGTCTGGCAAACCTGTTGGACACGGGGGCTGCCAACAGTGTGTGACTCAGGGTCCTGCATAGGTGTGGGTTAAAGGGGAACCCAGGGGCACACAGGCTGGGAAAGGAGGGGAATATGGGTGGGTTTTTTCACTTCCCACCTCCTTACTGTTTAGGTGATCTCCTTGCTGTAACCCTGCCTTAAGCTTAGAAACACTGGGTTTGTGTCCACACAAACAGATCTGTCTGTGTTTCTGTAATGCCAGGTAGCAGAAGGCTACCTTCTGTATGTCTTGTAAAGAACTGAGCTGAGAACCTCTGGCAAAGTGTTTATTTAACACCATGGACCTAAACAGGAACTTCACTGTCACTGTGTACTCTCTTTACCTTACTGCTCATAAAATTGAGATTTGGTGAATAAGTTAATTCAGTTTCTCATATTATCATCCAGTGGACAGTTACAACACACTGGGGTATGAGCACTTACTAACAATAGCTGACAACTAAATGCATATTGTAGGAAAGAAAGTTCATTACTACTTAGTATACCGAAGCCTCTGGCTTAGGAACATTAGCTCGTGCCTAATACCCTTCCATGTAAGTTATTCATTATTCCATCAATTTCAGTGAACAGTTTACTTAACTCCATATCAAATGTAGTTATGCCTGTGTAACTTGAGTTGATGGGGGGGGGGGGGGGGAAGTTCCAATTTTTGGTTATTTACAGCATCCTTTTGGGGGTTTTACAATGCAGCCAGTTTCTTATCTATTTGCAACAAATCTATTGAAGACTGTGAAGTTAACTCGAAAATAGGTCCTGGTTAAAGGTAACTGTGTTTGTGTTTATCAGCAATTAAGTTTAAAAACAACTTAGTTAGTTGGTCTCTGAGAATGCAGGTGGTTTTGCCTTTAGGAAGTTGTTTTAGAAGGCTGTGCCAACTCTTTTACCTCCCTGGACTTGCTCATACTAGTGTGCTCTGGCAAAGCAATTTAAAAAAATGTCTTGGGCAGGATTTTCGTAAATCTATTCAGCCCAATCAGAAGCTTCATTTAATGGAGCAATGTATAAATAGTGCAGAGTCAAGTGACCATCAGCTGGTCTGAATGGGCTTGACCACTGCAGTCACAGGGTCTGAGGTATGCAGGAGCTGGGATCACTGAAATCATGCTTTGCTGCAGAGATATCCTGGCTGTGGCATAATTATGTAACTGCAGAGGAATTCATGTGTGTAAGAATGTGTTTTAATTGAACACCTGTATTTAATGTTGGTTTCACCTTCTGTATCATTACTGTGGGGTTTAAAAAAAAAAGTTACTGCCTTGGTTAACTTTTCCATTTCATTAAGTAGTGCATATTGCGAAACAGCTGAACTCCACAGTTGTGCATTTCCTTTATAGAGTGCATTTCCTTTTATAAAACGTATGGCTACTTGGTTGAAACAATGCACTGATCTGTTTTACTGAATTTAGAACTTAAGACATAGTGGCTCCTTGCCTGAGTTCATATTAGGTAATTAGAAGTTCTTGGCATGCTTGGTAAACACTGAAATGCCATTGTATTGTGCATTAAGCATGGAGAAATATTTCTTCAGTTACAGTGTCAGTACACTGAAATATAAGTGTTTTGGCTGTCCCTTATGATTGCGTTATTAAATCTCTCTGAAACAGTCGGCTCTGAACTTGTGGAGATGCTGGCTGGCTTTCTGTTTGGAAAGCTATTGAAGCTAACATGCAGGTAGTCACTTTTTAATTGAAAACATTGCCTGCCCCACTTACAAATATCACAATATGGATTCTAATCAAACTAGTAAAATGGCAACTATTTATTTGCATTTGGTTCATTTGACACTTGTGGCAGTGCTGTCCAGAACAAAAAATATTATCAAATTCAACTTAATGGGAAGAACTATTTTTCAAACTCAAGTATTTTGCTTATTCCTTCCCCACTTTCTTTGGTCTTTATACTGAACAGCTTTTCCCTCTTTTCATTACACATTTTAATGCTTGCCATTGCCATCCCTATGCTTAAAATATTATTAACCCATGATGCGAGACTATCCCACAGCAAAACTGTTCTCTTTACTGTCAATTCAACAGCTAGGCCTTTGATTAAAAACTTGTGTTACTGACTTTATTCAAACTGGAAAATGCATAATTGTGAATGCATTGGAGACCTTTCTTGCCTTGATTGATCTACTTAAAGATCACTCAGTCATATTAAACATATCTTGATTCAGCAAGTAAAGGTATGAATCTGTTAAGAGGTGATTCATGAGTGTGCTTGTCACCTGCCTTGATGCACAACACACATCCAGAAGAGCAGTTTTTCCTAAATTTTACTAGATCTGGTGAGGGACGCAGTTGCCTCTTATATTTTTGGCAATAAACCTTTATATTCACCAGTGTTGAAAGCTTTACCCATGGGTTTTACATATGACAGCTGATGGGTCTTTTTCCTCAATAACTTGGTATTTTTTACTTTCACAAGGCAGTAAGACTGCTCTCTGCACAAATATCAAACCCAGACACTTCTCAACTGGATTCCAGGCTTCATGTCCCAGGGTTATGGTACAGCTTGAGACTTCATTTTACATACATGTGAAGCACTCCCACATCTGAGATGTTCACAAACCACCTCCCTTTCCAATTCTGCAACAGCTCTGAACTTGAAGTAAAACCTCCTTCTTTTTTTCTGTGAGGTTTGACTTTCTCTTTTAGGGGGTACACAGGCACACCTCACTGCTTCAGCAGTAAGGGGGTGGTGAAGAAGTCCTGCTTGGTGGCTGCCCCTCAGCATGGCCTGCCCTAGACAGAGGGTAATGTCTGCATTCAAGGCTCTGCTCTTCCCCTTGCTCCTCTTAACTGCAAGGGGTCTGGCTAAAACTCACAAATGACTGGCTAGTTGATAATAAATCAGAAGCTCTTTCATTAAATTAAAAAAATTCTAATTTAAAAGTAACACTTGTAACATAGTCTTGTAAATCTGATATCTGAACCTCTTGGCCTCCCTTTGAAGACACAGTGGCTATACTTTCTCCACCTTACTCCAAAAGCCTGCTTGATTGAAGATCAAAGAGGAGATACTCCCTCTGGCTTCCCTGTGGTGCCAGTGGTGGAAAAGCTCTATCCCTGTATGGGATAGGGTAGGATGACCCTTTCTTCCTGTATGCTTCTAGGCTAGAACTGAGGGTGAAGCTGGGAGTGTTGTTTGCTCTGAAGCTGGGAATGGCTGGCCCTAGCCTGGAGCATGGTGGCAATATAGTAGAGGGTTATGTTGGCTTGGCTTGAGGAGGATTGAAGCCAGGGAAGTGTAAAACTGTTGCCTACAGAAGAAGGGAGAACTGGACAGGGTGCATTAAATGGGTTATGCAAATCACTGAGGTGAGTTCTTCAGCAGAGAAATGCCAGTATTCATTTCCCAGCTTTAGTGCTGCTGCTCCCATGCTTCAGCATTACATACTTTATTCCTGGCAAGCTTCTGGCAGTTGTGCAAGCTCCTGAGGTTAGCATAGGTACTGTATGTGAATTAAGTAATGTTGATTCATGCTTAATAAATGCTGTGCTTCTCCTACACTGGGAGCATAACAGCTACCACTCTTTTCCAGAAATATGAGAGAAAGCTCTTCCAGTTATTTCTTTTCCAATAGACCAGTCTTTTAATCATGGATATTATTGCTATACTCTAGTCAAAGAGTCAAAGATTAGTGGTAAAACTGCTTTAAAAATTATTAAAAATACATAAAAATGCTCTTACCATTACAGTTAAGTGTTTTTTTTTTTTTTTAAACACATAACCATATCAGGCCAGTGACAGTATTAAAATACTCTGTCACTAAAGCTGAAACTCTCACCAGTTCCCAGACAAAATTTTTATTTAAACAAATACTTGAGATACTTAATGAGCAGTTCTACTTGATGGCTATCTTTTTTGTCTGTCTTCTTTGTTGTAAGAAATAAGTCAGTAAGTCTTAATGCTTACTTGAAAATTTCAAAGGGTTTCTTAGAGGATATTTCAGTCACCATCAGAAGGCCAACCTAGGCAAGTATTCACTGGGATTTTTCTCAGATATGCCGTGCTATAGCTATTTCTGAGCTGGTGGAGAGGAATGGGGATTCCTTCATTTGACAGCAGAGGTGAAGGGTTTTCAAATTGCTATGAATGGGAATTTTTATGCAGAGATGAAATGTTGCACTGATTTCTAATAGAAGTTAACTCTAAGCAGCTCCCCTCCTTCTATCTGCTGGATTATGTAGGAATTGTACTTTTTCACATTGTGATGTGGAATGCATCTCCCTATTTCAGAATTACCTCTGTGCCTTTATGTTTTATTTACTGAATGTCCTTTCTAACAGGGTAAGAGCAGCCTGGTTTTGAATAATTCATATCTTGCATAATATTGTTTGAGGATTAAGGAGAAATTTAAGGTAACTTGGTTCTGCTGTTATTCTGCTTCACAGTTGTGAGCTTTTGGGAACATGTCTTTAATACATGGGGATGAAACAGGTTATTTCAGAATAAAGATTCAAGAACACTGCAAGTACTTTTTAACTATAAAAGCTGATGACTGCATACCTGAGGTGACTCCATTCTGGCAACAGACTTTTCTGTTTACTGTCTACAAGAAACCTGTGCAATAACAACTGTAGAAAATTCTTTAAGAAGGCTTATTTACAGAACTGTTTCATATACTGATTACTTTTTTTTCCTAATTATTTTTGCAGGTCATATCGGATTAATGCTGTGGATCAGTCAACCCAGAACATGTAGTTGCCCATCAATCGCTCAGTAGTCAGTGTAGATTCTGTCTTTACAATCAGCAGCTACATCTGGCTACTGGGTCTCTGATGACATCTCCTATCTTCTATCTAGACTTTTTGTTGGATTTTTGTCTTCTCTCCTGGGTGCAGAGCACGTTCACAGAGTTAACAAGTTAATGCCAGACGTGTGGCCCCAAATAAAAGATGGGATATCTGTTGGATCTACTTCACTGTGAGAATCGGATTAAATACAGATGAAAGTTGTGTGTTCGAAACCAACAGTCTTTTCTGTAGCCTAGTGTTGGGCCTTGTTGTAGTCCAAATTGATGAGACTATTTGCAGACTTGAGCTAAGAAGAGATCTGGACTTCACTCTTTTTCAATGAAGAATCTTTAACCTCTCCTGAAAAGGATAGGTGTTGAAACAGACACTTTGGCTTATTGTGTAACTGCTACTCATTAGGAGAGGAAATGTACTGTGATGTGCACAAATGTACTGTGATGTGCACAGGTGGTTCTTGTTTTCCTTCCCCCTCCCCCCCCCCCCCCCCCCCCCCCCCCCCCCCCCCCCCGTCAGTTGTATGAGAAGACTGTCCAGGTTTGGGGCATGAACCTGGCATACAATGTAGATTTCTGTGTTTGTTAAGCAACAGCTACATTGTCTGCTGGGTTTCCAGCTGCCTGGAAATACAAAGTGGAGGGTTATCTACGCACTTTTTTTGTTGTTTGGGGTTTTTTTTGTTGTTGTTTTTTCCTTTGGTCAAGTTGCCGCCTTCCATCTCTGAAGAAGACAATGCAGTAGACATCTGATTGCTGCCTTCCCCACTGATCACACACAAGGGATCCAGCCAGCGTCAACTAGAGCTCACAGCCAGGGTAGATCTGAAACTAGTAAAGAAAAAAAAGTTCAAGGGATTGAAGTGTTTGGCCACCTGAGTGTGAGAGCTGTCAGGCAGCAGTTAATGACTGCTGTTTGTGTAACCATTAGTTTGCCTTCTTTTAGTTCAGATGGAGAGCTATGTATGTGTGCCATAGTCAGGGAAATTCTTTTTGGGGAAGAAAATATTGAGGAGCTATTTATAGGTATGATTTTTTTTTAATGTGCTACACATGGCTTATATACAGAAAGTGATTTAGAAATAATCGGGGAGGAGTAAGATAATGGCTTGAGTGCTGCTACCAGCTGGATCTCTTGTTTCTTGAGCAGCACTAAAACTTGTGGGCATCATTTGTGCACCATATCCAGCCATGCAGTGATGAAGCAGGCAGTTTCAATTTGAGGAGATTAGGCCTGGGATAGCTGGGGAGTGTTGTCCTTTCAGATCTGGACTGCAACCACAGTAGTAAAGGGGGAAGCTTGTACAGCAATGTTTGTACAGTAACCCTTCATTGGCAAGCTCTGTTCCATTTGTACTTCATCATGGAAATTGGGAGAGTTGTGATAACCTCTCAGAATGAAGCAGTGTATGATTTGGCTGTCATTCTGGGCTTTACATGGGTGGTTTTAGATCAGCAGGCATCCAGAACTCTTCAAGAGCAATACTTCAGAAGGCAGAAGTGTTCCTAATTGAATGCTGCTGTTAAAAAACTGTGCTTTTGTTAAAACAAATAAAACTTCTTGTGCGGAGAACTGTGTGTCTTCCTATTTACTCTTATCAAACTAGGTTTGTACCAAGTCCTCCAGGACGTAGGGAGTATAAAGCTATCCATTACAGTGCCTACTGGAGACAGCCCCTCAATACTTGCATCAGTTTGAGCTCAAGAAATTTGGGTTCACTTACACATTTCTGCATTAAGTAAAAATGTTCAAATAGTTGCCTACAGCCAATAGTTGGTGCAAATAATCACTCCCCATTGGAATAACTGCATTGTCTGTATAGCTTTGAAAGCTGCTTGTTAAGGTTGAACAAGTGTTTATCCCTTGCTCTGTATGTTGTTTTCCTCAGTGCCAGTTTCTTGGTCTCTGACTTTGAAAGCTTGGTAAAGGCCTGGATATAGCTGAGTCTTCTTAAATTAACTGGCAGTTTCTCAGTGCTGTTACTGATGTTTCATTCCATATACCCTTCTGAATCTTGACCAGCATCTGTACAATAGTCATAAAAGTGGCAATATATTACTCTGCACTGTTTCTGTGGCTCATTTAGCTTCAATAGTATTGAGATATTAGTAGTTTTTATATCATTGCTTTGCTCCTATGTTTATAGTTGTTCAACTTTGCTCTTAAGGATTCATGACAGAATAAGGTGTGTCTATCCCAACTGTTTATATTGCAATAATACAAGCAATTCAAAAGCAGATCAACCTGATGTTTAGTATCAAGCCCCTCTCCTATTAAGTTTCACTTCCCTGCTGTGTTTCAGTTAAACTTACAATGTCGAAATCCCCTTTGTGGGCAGGTACTTCTGGTTCCTCTTATTTTTCTGTCATGCTACTTGCCTTTGTATACAGACACCTTAAAAAAAATAAAAAAAAAGCTTACCCTCCTCTGTTACCTTACTCTGAGATTCTTGTTTTGTTTTCCATGTCCAGCATAGCTAATGGAAGTGTGTAAAAATGGTTACTCCTCCTACAGTGATACTTATTTTTCAGTTCTTTGTTCTTGCTCTTCTGTATGGATTTCAGTGAAACTGGCATAAATGCCTATCACTTCCTATCCCCTGCTGAGGGTACCATTACTACTCCTGATTAAATGGCTGCTAACAGCAGCCTGAAGCCCTCCTTCAGCCTCAATGGAGGAAACAAGATCCTGTGACATAACATTTTCCACGTGTTCGAGCTTATTAGTGGGGCTCTAAGGGTTTCCATTTACCTTGAGCTTTCACTCCCAACAACCTTGGACATACTTTTATAATGCTGAGGACTCACCAGGGTGCATGCTGTTTCTCAGAAGGGAAAGTGTCTTTCCTGGACAGAGCTGTTCCTCTCATCACAGCATATCTGAAGACAGGTCAATGGTGAAAACACAACTGGTAAAAATCCCAGTTATGTCTGCTCTCCAAAAGCCAGAGCTTGGAGTTTGGCATTCAGAGTTAATTCCCTCCCTTCCACCCCCTTTCCTGTACAGCTCACTAAGCAAATCAAGCAAATGATGGGAACTAAGACAACAGTGACAGTTGGATCTGTTTGGACCAGTAGATCAGAGAAGAGCACAGCAGTTTCATAACTTCGTGTTTTCTGTTGTGTCCCAGTTTATGTGCTATCTTCCCACACTGATATTTCTTTTCGTTTTCTTTTTTTTTTTTTTTTAATTGACTTGAGTATCTATTTAAATCTTAATACCAGGAAGAACAATATTTTTACTTTCTGGCTGTAGAAAACTACTAGGGAAAGCCTCACTGTCTACTGTTTCTCTATTCTGTGGTGAATATCTCTGGCCTCTAAGCTGTGTTTTCTTGGCTATGTTTATTTTTTCTGTGTGAAACAAGATTCAAAGAACTGAAAGGCTGCATCAAGTCTGACCTTGGTGCTCTTAACAGCACATGCTGCTGTATCAGTACATGGTAGTGACAAATTAATTCTATGAGTTTCTTCAGGAAAAACCTTGAAGTCATTAAATTCTAAAACAGCCTTAACAAGTTGGTGGACTGAGGGGTGGTGTGATCAAAAAACAAAACCATGCTTTAAATAGAACAGAATAGTGAATGGGTTCCTTTTATTGCCCAAGAGTGTGAACAGCCATTTCTAATAGGAGAACTCCATCCATTGGGCAGGTAGCTTGTAATTTAACTATAGAAACTTTTTCTTAGATCTCTGCTTCTCTTCTGAATAACACAGCAGATACCGTGTTTTGTACACACGTGCTTTCTCAGGCTGATGGGGTGGTTTGCTGTCTTCTCAGCTCTGCTCAGCACACAGGAATTCTCTGAGGAACTCCCTATGGAAGGTCAGGGCAGTCCTTTGGAAACCTTCCAGCAGGCACCTCTTCTTCCCCTCAGCATGAGCAAGCAAATTTTAAAGGGCATATACACACCTGGGACTCCTTGCCAGTACTATCTTAGCAATATACTTTGGTGTCTGGCTTTAATGACATTGGTGTGTTTGTGTGTCTTTACTCTGTAAATATCCCTCAGTGTTAGCAGTGGAAATTGGTCTTCTGAAGTAGTGTTTCAGGCAAGATGGACAGCCCTGGCACCTCTGTGTCATGTCTCTCTGGGCCCTTTACATGGGTCATAAAACAAGTTGTATAGCATGGAAGTGCTTATACACAGTGCAAGAGCATTTGTAGTGCCTGTCAGTTGTGGGGTTGTTTGTACTGTGAAATGTTTTCCAGTTTATTGTAATAAAAAAAAAAAAAAGAAAAACCACACCCCACCTCCCCTCCCAAAAAAAAAAAACCCAACAAAAAAAAAACCAACAACCAAAAAAAGCCCGCAAAAAAAAAGGCAAAACAATGGCCAGCTGAACTTTGGCTGTGGGTGTATATAAACCAAAGTTCTGCAAAGAGGTGTTGAGCCTAAGTGGTCCTTGGCATTGGAGAGCCCCACAACTTTTGAACCTATCCTGTCCATGGATAACCAGCTATTTATAAAAGTACATAATCAGAATTCTAAAAACCCTTGAGATCCAGTTTAATACCAACATTTTTCTCTTGTTGTGTGTCTTATAGCTTCTAGTGGTGGCTCAAAAAAGATGCTGGATTGTTTTAGGAGAGGATCACTCTTTAATTTTAAGGAAGTTGCCTGCCATTCTTTGGCTAATATGCTAGTGGCTGTCTATACAACAGTGAGTTTTAATTTTAAGGCTTTGAGGAACAGTTGCTGCTCCTACACATTAGCAAACTTTATCCTTTTAAGTTGGTAATTTTTCTAGCTCTTTATAAAGTTTTGTTCTGCAGGTTGCTAAGTAACACCCGCACATACTCTATCTTCCATGTGCTCTAAATGCCAGTCTTCCATGCAAAACACCTTTCCAAAATTAGTGTCTGTCAAGCTCCTGAAAGGTAGTGGTGCTGTGATTCAAGTCAATCATGTTGCCTCCTGTAGGTGTTAATTCTCCCATCTAAAGACACTTGCAGAATCATTAATATGGTGAATCTCCAGTTCTCTTTTAGCTACAAGAAAACAGTATCTTCTGAAACACTTATACATTAATTCTAGAAAGATAAGTAAATTGCTGGGGGAACGCTTACACATCACCATAATGAACACATTGATATTATATCTCCTTAAAGCTTAGTTTTATTTAAAGTGCAGAGTCCTGAAGGGACCTGGGCTGAATCATTAGTTTTCCTGTGCCCCAAAGCTGGCCAACCAATACTGAATGGATGCTGAGGATGTTAGGGAGGGACAAGCATTGGAAAGATTTAAGGGGAAGGGCTGATAAAAAGCATAGGAAGCTCTCTTTTTTTTTTTTTTAATATGTATCTCCTAGAAAGAAGGATCTATAGCTTCCTTTCCCCCATCTCTTAAAATACAGTATACTCTACCACTAGACATATGTGCTATAGCAGGTATTTTGGTTATTTTTCTTCCTCTCTTTGTACTTCTTCCCTGCCTGCAGTATAGTCTAGGCAGGTGAGCTGTGCCTGTTCTGAGTACTTATTGGCAGCTGAACCAGGTGTTGTGTGCTGAGACCAGGAGCTGCTGTTCCTTTCCTTATGTTTCATGAAGTTCACTTAGGCAATATACACACAGAAGAGTGTGTCCTGTAGCCTTACTGAGGTAACTCTGGATAATTGCAGCCTTTGCAAAACATCCACATAAAAGACATTAAAACCATAGCAGCACAGTCAGGAATACCTCAGCTTTTTAACTGTAGCCTTTCCAATAAGCAAAAAAAAAAACAACGAATGAATGTAAAAGTAAACAAACCTGCCGCTGCCTTTTGTCTACTTCTGTAAGCCTAGGCAACTGCTGCAAAGTATGGTGGCAGTGTTTGTCATGGTTACCTCAGAACCGACTCATGAGCTGTAGGACTAGGAGTTGCAACCCTTCCTAATGTCTTTCTCTATTTACTTACAGATAGGTCAGCTAGGTAAAGACATGAAGTTGTACGTGTTCTTGATTAGCCTGTCTGCATGCTTTGCAGAAGGTTCTTGATTCTTTTTGCCACATAGTCCTGGGGTCTGAGAGCTTCACGAGGAATGTGACTTTGATGCTGATAGATGTTTAGCTGCTTTCAGCTATTGCTAGAGCTAATGCTGGCATGCCGAATTGCACATTTTGGGTGCTCTTTTGTGTGGAGTTCATTCACTTGCTAAACAGAACTGTCAGTTTTCAGGCTAGTGCAAGTTAAATTGTTGAACTAAAGTAGTATAAGTATTTAATCACACTTGGTTAACAGCTTATTGTGGATTACCTGATGCAGTAAGAGAAATATAACTGAAGTCCTGTGATGGTCACTGTGTGTGGCAGCAGCATGGAAGTCTCAGAAGCTTCAAGAGCAATAAAGTATGTTAATCATGTTGTGGATATCCCATTGGTCTTGTTATGAGTCCCCTGAAACTTTTATGCTGCTCTTAAAGGTTAGTGATACTCCACCATAGTGATAATGGTGATGGTGGATGATCAAAAAAGGTTTGAGGTACTGGTTAGGAGGTATTTCGGAAGCCAAATTTCTATAGAGGGTTTTCACTTCAAGTGAACATTCTGGTAATTCAGAAAAACATGGATTTACATGGTGGAATAGAATGTCAAGCTTCTGTGTTCCCTTATGTTTAATAGTATGATGAAAAAGACCCAAACATTTTCCAATAGCCAAACTCTCTTCAGTTCTGTAACAACAGGGACAGGAAGATTGAATGTGCTCTCTTAAATCCAAACTAATGCTGTGTTGCAGAACCACAAATGAAAGTTGCTGTCCAGAATACGTTCTAAGTATGTGGGATGTTCATCTGCCCTGTAATGTCCCTGTTTTGTGGATGGGGAGCTGAGGCATAGTGAAATTAAGGACTAGCCTTTTCCCCTTTCTCCTCCTCCCCAAGTGAAAACCAGGCTTGAATGGAAGTCTCTGAAATACTGAGTGGCTTCTCAGCCCCAATGGAAGGAAGGTACTTTTACAAAACTTGCAGAGAACTGAAAGTTTGGTGTCTGTATTTAAGAGAAGTTGTAAGGCAGAAGAAAGAATGTGAGTTTTGGAAGGCTTTGGATGCTGATCAGGAGAGTTCTTGCCTTTACTGCCACAGCCTGTATCAATTAGAATATAACCCAAGGAAGTGAGACACCCAGACCAGACCTGTGGATTGCTCTGACCTGTAAGTTTTAGATTTTTTGGCAGCAAAGGGATGCATTCCTTCAGTAAAGTAGTGTTGCTCTGCTGCAAAGAAATAACTGTGATTTAGTGGTCAAAACATACATGACTGAAATAGAGGGTGGCTTGAGGTAGAAAACTTTCTCCCCAGGACTGCTAGGCATGTTGCATTAGTTATTGGATGCAGCAGCCTTAAGAGCAGAATTGTTGCACTGGTGTTCTCAAAGAGCTCCTTCTAACAGTGTATTTTCACCCCTGTTGAAGGACAGAATGAGCTTAGTCTCTGTGTTTGGAAGGAGAGAGGGCACAAGACTGGAATCTTTCTTTCCTTCTTCCTTGTGGTCTTCTGAACTTTTCTACTCCCTACCCCAGAGTGACCCTCTGCCACAATTTGGGAGGTACAAGACACTGAAGCTGAGTGTTTATCAGGTTTTTAGTTAGTTAAAAACCCTAGATGAACAATAATCCTAATTCCGTCAGTTTATACACGGAGTCTTGAGAAAATGTAATACAGAGTTCTGAACTTGGCAGATAATGCTGCAGAATGTTTTCAGATGCAGCTGATGGAGTTATATAGGGTTTGTTGTATGAAAGCAAGCACCTTCATAGGTATTTGTGATGTGTAGTACTAGCAGAACAAGAATATAAACTCCCTTAGAAAAGGATTTAACCACAGATAGAGACTTCCTTGAATGTTGTGTTGACATTCATTGTTTATCTGCTCAGACTAGTCATATTTGGAAACACTGTTCTATTCTGACATATGACTTTTCCCAGGAGCAGCAAGGCTCACAACAAAGATTTCACAATAAAGAAAATTCTGTTCGTCTTTGTGGGAATGTTATAGTAAAGCCATGACAACTCATTTGGCACAAGATTGCTTTGCTTTCAGCAAGGATCCCCCTCCTCCCCCCAACCCTATATATTTTTATGTGTTTCCATGTGTTGGGAGTTTGTTTTGGGGTTTTGCTGAACTGTTTTTTTTTCCAGGAGGGTGGGGGTGGATCATTTTACGTTTAGCCTCCCAGCCATCCACTTAGAAACCATGCAATAGGTATGAAGAACCCGAGTACAGGCTTGTGTGTTTTGGCGTCACCACCAGCAGTGGAGTTGCTCCTAATTTATGACCATGTGAACAAGTTCACCATCGGGCCCTTAGGATCTGCTTAGCTGGTACTGCACTGAAGTTACAAATCCTGCTCCGGGTGAAGGGGGTGCATAGCACAAAATCTTGAGAGCAAACACATAGGCAATGGCTAAATACAAGGTGGCAATTCTAAACCTGCATGACTGGAAAGGTTGACGCATTTGCAGTCACTAATGAGGCCTCTGACACCAGTACCATTCCCTGTCGCAGTGCTGATGACCTGTAAGTGCAGGGTATATTTGGAAGTCATTGGTACTTCTGGAGGTTGCAGTCTATATGTCTAATCTTTCTGAACTTTTGTTTAACTGCAATGTATACTTTTGAAGTGGAAATTATTTTTACCCCATTACACTAGATCTTTTTCCAAAGTACCAAGCTAATTAACCAGATTACAGTAATAGGATAGCAGCCTAACAGCTGAAAAGTCATTAGGCTTTTTTTGCAACCTTCCCTGGAGTTAAAGTGAGTATTTTGAGCAGAACAACGCATATGGTGAGATCTGGTTTTCACTGTAGCTCTTGTGAATTTTATGATCACAGTTTGCTCCCACCTAAAATTCCTAAGTTATAAAGAAGGTGTCATTTTCCTGCTTCAGTGTTTATTGCCCCATCCAAATACTCTCCCTGTGCAGTTTAGAGCTGGAAGCAGCACAGGAAAAAGACAGGAGGTTTTCAAAGATGCGACTTTGTGACGACAACAAATAAAACCACAGTGCCATTACCAACACTTCCGAAGCATTTCTGAAAAAGCTGGTAGGCCAGGCTTAGTCTGAACATGTTTGCTGCATGTTGCTGAAACTATAGTTCAGGTTATGTTGCTGTTACTATTATAAACCCTAGGAAGTGGGTGTTTATAAGTGCAGTCAACATTCCCTCTGAGCAAAAAATGGCCTTAAAAGGGAGTTGTCCCAACAGCAAGAATGATTATTTAAAGAAAATGCTGAATTTTTGCTGTTAGGAGAGAAAAAAAAAAAGGAAGAAAAACAAGTGATGGAATATTGAAGCATTGCCCCTACACAAACTTTTTTTGTTCTTTCTTGTGTTTTTTATCCAAAGACATTCAGTACAGCCAGTGATGATTTGTCATGGAAAAGAAGTGAATTGCCTTTTCTGAATATTTAATTAACTGGTTTTGTTTAATTGGGAAAAATTACAGTAGCACAACAGCTCATAATCACTAAATTCAAGGACAGGCTCTGATCTTGAAGGTCTTTTCCAACCTAGTTGGTTCTATGATTTGCACATCTGTTTTGTTCAGTAGCTCCCTAATGTTTTGCCACTGCACCAGAGGGATGGTTGTAAGTACTTATGGGGCTACCCACCCAACCTGTCACTCTAGGAGGGAGGGACACTGGCTCGTGCTTGTGATGGAAGGCAGGAAGGAGGTGGGGATGGACAGTCCTAAAACTGTAGGAGCCTACTGAGACAGCTGCCTCCAAAAATATGTAACCATCAACCAAGGTTTCTTAAGTCAGTTTTAGCACTGGCATGGTCTGCAACACAATCCATAATGTAACAGCAACTTGTAGCCCCTGAAACCCTACTTCAGACCTGGCTTTAATTAACATCATTAATAAACTGAATGATTCCCAGAGATCTCCAGTTTTAATGATATCTATTTCTCTACTTTCAGGTCTGACACTTTCTGTGCCCTCTAATCCTTCTCTTGGGCCTTCCCCACACAAGGATACTCTTAAGGCACTTACTTTTATTTTCATCAGACAACAAGTGAAGCTGCTGCTGGGATTTCTCGTTCATGACTGGAATATCTCTTTCCCTCCCCAGCTGCTGTTTATAGCAAGATACTCGCACTTTCTGTCTGCTTCTCTTGGGTTCCTTGACAAACTGGTCCTTTCAGAAAAATCAAGTGCAGTGCTCTAATTGCATGTCTGTGGATGTGCACATATTTATCCATCCAGCTATCACTAATGCACATGTACTGTATGACAGGATGAAGCTCAGGAACATCTGCCCAGGATAGCTGGCACTCAAGTCTTGTATACTACGTGCCTTATAACCCTAGCATCTGTAGTACTCTGAACATAAGATCTTTTCTCAAGTGAAACTTTTAAAGAAAAACATGCTGAGCCCATGGGATTGTAAAGCAAGAACAAGCCTTTTTTCCTTCTGAGACATGAAACAAAAAAAAAAACAACAAATCCCTTCAAACTTTATGAACTTATTTAAAAATTTATTGAGTAGTGTGGGGAGGCAAAGAGAGGAGACAAGATTTCTTGCAAAGATTGCTGCAGTGTCGAAGGGGTGCAGTCAGACCATTTGTACTGCACAGTATGAAATGCATACAAGGCTCCTCATGGCTCCAATTGAAAATTAGTCCCTCATGCCTTACCTCCCGCCATTCCAGGTTGTGTTTGCATCCAAATTACTCAGGTTGTGTTTGCCAGTGAAACTTTTTTTCCAAAAAAAAGAGGGGAGTCGTGGCAGCCTGTACTCACTAAGGAGGGCAGAGCATTCTGTAGGGCCAGCTCTAGCACCATGCCAAAGCTACAGCAGGCTCTTGTATCTCAGCCGTACTTTGGCTTTGTTGTGCTGTGGCTGCAGTTCACTGTGCAGGATGGTTCTAGCAGAGAGGACAAACACAAGGTGAAATGCACCCACGGTTACAGAGCTGACCTAGGTAAACTGCTGCAGTTAAAGCTAATTCAATGTGGCATTTCACCATGCCATCTTTGTATCATGATGCTACCTGGCTACAGGGTGATGCTGAAGTTGGAGCTTTTGGGTCAGCCTGAGGGAGCAAGAAACAGCTTTTGTGCCTATGCATTGAGGCTTCTGTCTAGGTTGCTCAGGTTTGGCGAACTCTTTTTTCGGGTTGCGCTAGTCTGCCCATCACAACAGGTCATGTTTGTTGTCCCCCCAAAACTGGGGGAACCAAAGGATATCACTGAACGGAGAAAAAGTCACAGGCAAGAAATGCAAAGAAATTTAGAACTCTGAGCGTATTTTCTCCATTGAAGATTCCAAGTGGGGACATTACAGTGGAGAGTTCTGGGGAGGACTGCAAATTTCCTGTAGTAACACACAAGGGGTGAGGCTGGAACTGCTACATCTTTTTTGCTCTTTTATGATCAGTTGTGATGTAAATGCTGATGGCTTCTTAACAGGCTAAACAAAGTAGGGAAATGATGAGTCATATGTACTCATAGCTTGTCTGAACAAGTAATGTGCAAGTCAAGTTTCATTTAAGTGCAGCAGAACTTTCCCCTAAGGATTGTGTTCTCAAGGCAGGGCAGTGGGAGGCTGACGAGGGCTTTGAATCAGCATCTGTGGACCCCTCAAGTGGACAATTTCCATGATACCGAGGCTGTCCATGTTCAGCACCAATTGTTGCAGAGATACTGAAATTTGCAAGACAGTAACCTTCACTGGACTATGTTGTGAAATGTGAGTGGAATTTTTTCTGTTGCTCTTGAATGTCACGATCATATATCTCCTGCTGTGGGAGAGTCCTCCTAATGCAGAGGAAGCACCTACAGGTCTATGTCAGTTGGGAAGAGCTGGCTGGCTGGTTTAAAGAAGACTCAGTCTCCCTACCCTCACACCAAGATACTTAAGGATGCTTTCTTCTCTGGTGACTGCAGCTCAGATGGCAAAAGCACCCTTAGTGTTTGTCTTTTAAAGCAACATCTAAATTATTTCCCTATTGGTTATCTTACATGCTTATTGCGATATTTTTTTGTTTATTTCCTTTAGTAAAAGGATTTTCTTCAGCAGCAGCTGAATGTGAAAAGAGCTGAAAATGCTTTCATTTTCCACCAAGGGAGGGATATCTGTGCTGTCAATTAAACACACAGCACTCATTAGGAAGTTGGTAGCACAACTTTGAGTGACTTCAGCACATCCAGGAATGAAACCCAGAGCCCATGCATATCACTGCAGGTATCTATAGGGCAGTAGCATGACCCTAAACTGTAACATCCATGGCAAGCATACCCATCTGTACCTCAGAAATATCGTCCTTTTCCCAGCAGCTGTTCTGAAAGCTGCAGTGAAGCCTGGTCCAAGTTGCCTGCTGTCAGCTGCTGGGATGTTATTGAAAGAGGTGTATGGGAAACAAGTCATGGTTGTTCAAGCCCGCCAGAAATTGGGGAAAGCCAGTTTCAGAAACCAAGGTGCTCTGTGTGTGCATATAGCAAAAGGACAATCCTTTGAAACTGTGCAATGAAAAGGATATAGTAAGGAACATGCTGCAAAGGGAACAAGAACATAGCTTTGCAGTTTTCAAAACTACTGTTTGAGTAAGTAATCCAGTTCCCAATTCAGAATGAAAATAGCCTTCCTGTTAGTGCAGTGCTGCAGTCTGTCACAGTTGGCAATGAGAGTTTTCCCTTTTTGTTGACTTTAAGTAGTAATAAGGATATGCTTGAAGTGCAGCTTCTCTTCACAAAAGGCCCTTTTTGCACATGATTTATTGAAGGGCTGCCCCATCATTTCAACATTGTACAGTTACATGTTTTTGTAAATGCCACCTAATACAAGATGCCATTTGAAACACGAGTGCATTTTCTACCTCAGTTTCGGTAAATGTATCTTGGCCATCTCTTCCCACTCCCAGAAAGTCATTTTGTACTTAATCACCTGGCTAATAAAGATTAAAGGTCTGATTCAGATCTTTCTTACAACTGGTGACATGAACTGGTAGGAGCATTACTGATTTCAGGCTTTTATTTACTTCTGATTATATTACTAATGAAAACTTTAATATTACTTAATGAAAGCAGGTGCCAGGTAAAGCAGTGGGAAATGTCCTATTACTCAGTTAATAGAGCTTCAGTGAGTCAGTCAAAGGCCTCTGCTCCTGGAACAATTTAGAAGAAGTTGATTGAGGAACTCAGAGAGGTTTGAATGGACTCAGTGTTGCTGAGCAAGCACATACAGTCAACCAGCATTGGCCAGCAAAATGCCAGGGCACATGGGTGGCAGGGAGGAGCTCAAAATCATGTCGAGATTTCTGGAAGCAGGCACTTCGTGAGACAGAACTGAGTGTTGACTGTGGTACGAGAGATGGGTTTTGAAATGAGGAGGAATAATCAGAAGTGCAGTTGATCCCAAGGTGAACCAGGAGTAGTGCAGCAAGGAATCTCAGCCATCAGTGTTCACGTCTGAAATAAATAGAAAAGTTCTGAAGAAAGCTTGCAGAGATCAGTGTCCAAGCAATCCTGTGCTTATATGAGTACGATGTATGAGTTGTTTATGAAGGAAA
The DNA here is from genome assembly GCF_012275295.1 of Melopsittacus undulatus. NCBI lineage: Eukaryota > Metazoa > Chordata > Aves > Psittaciformes > Psittaculidae > Melopsittacus > Melopsittacus undulatus. The sequence continues at coordinate 87,940,838 of NC_047528.1, read as the reverse complement.
CCAATTCTTTTGCTGAATTCAGCCAAATGCATGAATCAATCCATCAGATTTGGAATGAGATGTTGGACTGATTAAACACAAATGTAATTAGCTCTTTCTCTTTCGCTTGATGCTTATTTAAAATTATGAGGAAGCAGGAGAGAGGACTGCTGAAGAACTACTGTGTTACACTAGTGGAAAATGCATTGTTCTGTTTAAAGACTGTTCCGTAGCTGTAATCTTGAACACTAGTAAGGAACTTTACCATCAGCAGAGGTAAATAAGAACAACCTAGTTATTGTGTCTTAGTAGTTTGCTTATTGCTGTAAAAACACAGAGTTCTTGTATTTATTTATAAAGGATCCAGAGTGCAGTACAGGCTCCTGTGACTAAAGGAGCTGTCCTCCAGTGTAATTTAAACTTCCTTGCTCATTCATAACCACAACCACAAGGTTAAACTGACCTTCTCTGTTCTTCTGAGTTTCATCCCTGAAAAATGCACTGAACTTCCACCCCTGCCAAAACTAAGGATGTTCCCTTCACATCAGTTTTAAGGCCAATACAGAACCCTATCCCAGGTATGTAACTAAGTCTTAGTCATGTAAACAGAAGTATTTCATCTTGAATAAGCCAGCATGTGTCCTTCCTTCTCCCACCATGTGCCAACATTCTCTCTTGAGAATTACATCCTAGTGGTATGAAAATTAACGTATCAGCCTCAATCCTTCTTGATGACACTGCAAACACTCAAACCAAAAGAATGGAAAGCTTGAAGGAGATACATTGTTCTCAGACCAATACAGCAGAGAAAAAAAACATTGCATGAGATGTCAGAGCGGGCTTCGTGAAGGGAGCCAAGAGATCCAAAAAGAAGGCTCTGTCCTCCCTGCTCCTTGAGTGCCTGGGATCTTCCAGCATGCTCTCCCTTGGGCAATACCAATTCAGGAGTATCTGACCCAATGCAGTGTTTTTGACTGGGATAGGCAGTAAAGAAAGGTGTTTAAACATGTTAAAAAAATTAGATTTTTAGATATGGAGTTTGGCAAACACTGCTCTGATTTCTCACTTTTGAAACACTGTGCTGTGGGACTAGCATTGGAGATTCACTAATAAATCAGTCCAGTGGCATCCAATTCCCAAATAACAGGATTGAGTTGCAACCTCAAGTTAGGCACCAATGGAGACTAAGCCTTGAATAGAAGTTAAATTTATGCATATACACATACATATATATCTTTAGAGAAGAAGCTACTGTACTGGATGCACTGACACATGGCTGTCATACAGAAAGGGGAAACATATCCATGACAAACAGGCGCATATTATTATTTTCAGGCCCTGTGATGCAGTACTTATTTTCAGGCGGTATTGCACTAGGTTTCTCTTTCTTGAGTTTCTTTTTCCTCTAGAAGAAAAAGAAACTTAGCAAGTTCTGCAAAGTAGTCAATCAATGTCTGGATTGTGTCCAACTTATTCAAGTACATGAGAATGCATGGGACAAATGGGTTGATTATTAAATAGTCAAGCCTTATAGAAAGTAAAGGAAAAATATAAGCAGTTATTTTAGATGTTCTTCTTACTTACTCACTCCTTTAACCTGATTGTTTAAAGACATGTTAAACTAAGTGTGAAATGTGTTTATCAGTTCCATTACACTGCCAAATTAGTGTCAATAGGAAATTCATTATATCAGAGACAAGATTTTCATGGGCTTTGTGGGGTTTCTCTTTTTTAATATTCTGCAGCGAAAGCATAATCCATCACCATTCAGAGTGGTGAAGAAATTTAAAAAAAGTGAGAAGGGAACTTGAAATGCCAAATACCCATGTTAGCAAGCTCTGGTCTATGACTTAAAACATCTGAATGTAAATGGTAATGAAATGGTCTTGAAATATCTCTAAGCACCTTTGTCCTTAGAAGATACTGCATGTATGTCACTCAGTGTAGGAGGGCACAGAAAGTGTTTACAGCACCAGCCTTACCCTGTTCTGCTAGACTTGCTCTTTTAACATGAGAAACACGACTGTTTTTCATTCCTCATCTTTCTGATGCCGATTTCATAGTTCAAGCAACCAAGGCTACACCAGGTGCGACAGCAGGCCATTTGAAACACATAGCCTAGCTATGGGTGATACAATATATGTATCGTCTCCAGCCTTGGTATCAAAGGGGACAGATAAGGCAGAAGACAAATCATGGCCCTATATCTTCACTTCTCAGCTGTGAACTCACAGCAGTATTTTTGTCTACATTTGGAGAATCCAGCTAGTCTTGGCAGTTTCTGGTTCTTGCTCCATCTGGCAGCTTGTCTGCTGCATTACCAAAGTGTGCAGTAGCGTAGCCATCTTAGCTCAAGCTAGCTACCCCAAGTTGCAAGAGCATCAAGGTGAGGCCATGCAGGCTTCAGTACAGGCTGTCAGAAGAGTATAATGACGAGAACTTGAATTTAATTGTGAACAGTATATTAAAAACCCACGTTAGTACATTTTCACTGCTTCTGTTACCAGTGATAGCTTGCATAGATGTGCTATCCCTTCATTTTTCTATGTAGATAGATTCTTTCCGCATGTCCCTTCCTCCCACTGTCCCTTCCATAACGCAGTGGGATTTTGTCACATTCTAACATATTTTTCTCCCCATCCTCACGTTTTTCTTTGAAAAAGCTCATAGCAGAGAGTGATGGTGCTGAAGCTTAGTGCAACACCATCTGTTTAGCATTCCCAGCCTGGTTTCCAATACCCCACCTGAAATACATGGTGACACTTGGTCTTTCTTTCTACTGGAGCACTGGCTAGGCAAGTCACCCTGCTTCTTTGTGGTGTGAGCACAGCCTTCCTGAACACATCAGTAGGGAGAAAGACTTCTTTCATAGCAAGCACTTGCAGAATTTTTCTGTCAGCTTCTACAGAGCCAAGATATCACCCTGGATATCCTTGCTTCCTCCATCAAGTATTTCATAAGCATACCCATAATTCTAAGGTGGGTGATAGGACTGGTCCTGATAGTGCAGGACCCCTCTATGGCCACTCCAGCTTTCTCTAGCCACAAGCCTGATTGCATGCACTTTCGTGCTGTAGCCAAGTCTTGTGTAAGGCAGCAACAGTAGAGCAAATTTTGCAGATCAGCAACAGCATGTAGCCCTCTCACCTTCCACATGGGGGTAGAAGATGAGGGCTATGCTGCTGCTACAATGACATGTGCCCTGGGAAGCATGCAATGCATAGAGAAGTGCTAACTAAGAGCTACATAGAGCTCCTCTGTACTTTAGCCATTGCAGCATAAAATAAACCCTAAGGATATACAATATGGCCTTTGCTAGGAAAGGAAATGAAAAGATCAAGAACAACAAACCCCTCCTATGCTGAATATTGTCTACAGATTCCTCCACAATCTGGCCAAACTGATCCCCTAACCACAGCCCAGCAAATCTCCAATCGGTGGGCACCAATTCATTCTGAAAAGTGACAGCTCCTAGTTTAGGACCAAATATCCTTTTTTCCCATTAATGCTCTGTTGTTGGCTTCATCTTTTGCCACCATAAACCATGAAAAGCAAGCAAGCAGGAAAAAAATAAATCTCAAGGAAAAGTTGATAGCATGATATGCTAATTACCAAGCGTTCCTCAGAGTGTTAGCCCCACATAATAACTACTGACCTGTTTGGGTATATTTTCAAATGCTCTTTCTTTTTTGGTGTTGGCTTGTTCTGCAGCTTCAGATTAAGCAGTTGCCTTAAAGCCTTCATTTTAAAGTATGCGTTGCACTCACCCATCTGGCAACTTTATGTTGTATAATAGAAGGGAGAGCACAGTATGTGGCATAAATTACAGACAAAAAGAATGTAACAGCACAGCATGTAGGGTAAATTAAAGCAAGCATTCTTCATGGCCCATAGCAGAGAAGGACAAAACAATTTTGCATCATAAATACAGGAAAACATGTGTTTTAAAATTAGAAATTAAGAAAAAAGTAAATAAAAAAGATATGCCCTTGGAGGCAGGCAGCTTGTTCCTAGTGGCAGCAGCGACCGTGCAAGACCACATAAAGGACAAAAGAAAGGGATAATGCTAGATAACAAGAGGTAACAGATTGCAGTAGAAGGACAAAGAAAGAAACCAACTGCTGAGATGGAGCAAGCCCCAGTGGACTTTTAAAAACAAGAGTGCAAATTGAAAATGAAAGGAGCAAAAAGCACACATGAATTTGAGGATGGAAACCATTCTCATTGTTTTTTGTGGCATGAACGTATGTAATGCACACCATTTGATAGTAACATAGCACTTAACATCAAAGGGTTCATAAGTAGTATCTCTTGACCATGGCCTGGTGAACCCAGTCCCAGGAGGCTTGAGTTTCTGCTCTGAAGATCCAGAACTGCTGATCATGCCCCTGTACCATAATGCTGGGCTTGTGTGTATGGGTCTGTGTCTGTGTGTGTGCATGCACACATGCATATATATGGAAGAAGGAGAAGGATAAATATGGTTCCTGAACAAACTCTGCTTGCTAGCCCAAGCCACAGCATTTACTCTGTGTCTTATCTCTTCAGTCATGGGTATCCTACTTGTAGGCAAGAGCCTGATCCTGTCTGCAGGATCCTTCATGGAGTTCTTTGCTGTCACCAGGCAGTTAGGATAGGTGAGGTTTGCAGCACCCCAGAGCAAGAGTATGGTGCAGAGTGGTGTAGTGGCATGTAGCTCTGATACTGCACACTGCTTCCTTCTACTCAGCGCTGAGCTTGTAGGAATGTGCTAAGTGCAGCGGCCCCATATGTGAGCTTCCATGGCAGCTTATGCCAACACAGAGCAGGGCTGTTGCTCTTCCACTGTCCCTCCATGGCCCTTCCCTCATGCCAGCATTGGTGCTCATGTTGCTGCACTGTGAATCACTTCAGGGAGCTAATTCTGCTAAATTAACTTTACCAGAAAAAGGTGCTTAATTTTGCATCAGCCCTACTCTTCTTGCTGTGATGCAGTTACTCAAGCCCTGAGCCAGTTTAAGCCACTGAATGGGCAATTGGAGGTCTGTGTTGGAGGTGTGGGACCATGGCAATTTCAGTTTAGATGAGGTTAAACTACCATGGAACAGTATTCTGGTTCTGTTTTCCTTTCCTACCCTGAGTTGTTTTTGTCAATCTAGAGTATGTTTTTCTCAAGGCAGGGAGTGTTTCCCATTATGTGTTTCTGCATTGCCTAGCAAGTTGGAACCCTGATCTGAGGTGGAAACTTGAGGCCCCACCATAGTACAAATAATAAATGTAACACAGTGAAGAACAGATGCATTCACATATGGTGTATTATAATTCAGACAAATAAAAATTCTTATGTTGTATGTTAAAATCATTCTATATGTGCCACAGTTAGCATAAAAACTGAAAACACAAAAACAAAACTGTGAAGAGTTAAGTCATCTAAGAGTACATAGAATCATAGAATCATTTAGGTTATAAAAGACCCTTAAGATCATGGAGTCCAACCATTGACCTAGCACTTCCAAGTCCACCACTAAGCCATGTCCCTAAGCACCACATCTACATGTCTTCTAAATACTTCCACGGATGGGAACTCCACTGCTTCCATGGGCAGCCTGTTCCAATGCTTGACAACTCTTTTGCTGAAGAAATTTTTCCTAATATGCAGCCAAAATATCCCATGGCACAACCTGAGCCCATTTCCTCTTCTCCTATCACTTGTTACTTGGAGAAGAGACCAACACCCACTTCGCTACAACCTCCTTTTAGGTTGTTTCAGAAGGTGGTAAGGTCTCTCCTGGGTCTCCTTTTCTCCAGGCTAAACAGCCCCAGTTCCCTCAGCCTCTCCTCATAAGACATACCCTACTTCTGCATCCACAAACACAGACTCGTTTGTGCCCAGTCCTCATTGCCAAGGAAATCATCGTGTGACAGTGTCCTTTATTGTTGTGCTGGTGGTGCTGTTGTTTTCTGGGTTTTTTTTAACATTAACTTCAGCATTCTTTTCCAGCCTAAGCAGGCATCTCCTTAGCAAGCCAGCCTGCTGACTGCATATAGACACATTGGGCTGTATATAAAACGTCTACAACTTCTTCATCTTGCATAACTTTCAAAGAGCACACCATTTTGTTCTTTTTGAGAATGCAGTCTCTAATGACAGCATCATCCCACATCAGTTTAGCTTTCATTCCCGCTGGACAGGGAGTAGGGATCATCGAGACAGAGAATATTTTTTCCTGTGCTTTGCTAGCATTGGTAGTAATAGCAGCAACAGCTATTTGCAAAGAGGAAAATTGTTTGTGCAATCTCCAGAATATAATATTATTTAACTCTTTTGGAAGAGGAACCTTCAGATAAAAGAAAGAATGTGTTTTTAGAGAGTTTTAGCCACATGATAATTCTAAATCGAATTATGTAAGTCAAGATCTCATAAGCTGATGGAGATAAAAATCTTAAAGCATGTGTTTAATTTTTTTCTTTTTTGAAATCTCACTAATTCATACTTTGCTATGTTGATTTTCTAAAAATTCATTCTGTATATAACACGTAAATGATGTAAATTTTGGAAAGTTGCTTTATATGCCTCAAAAATAATTAAATGGTTTAATTCCTATTTTAAGCACCCAATTCACATCAGGCTATAAAGTCACGAGCTTTGCCTCCATGATAATTAACATTCATAAATATAGGCTTAGCAAGGCTGCTTTTCAAAAAAGATGATGCATTTCAGGAATACAGATTTACATATACAATCTAGATAGACCAAACCCAGCATTTCTGACTTCTTGATACTAAGGTTTTACCAATTTGCATCCTTGCACTAATTAATGAAGCACTAAGAAAAAATAGCAGTTTGGGCAATTGCCAAAAGTACATCACAAGGAAGCATAAATCAAGGCCAACCATTCATTAGTAACTAACATTAAATTGAAGTGAACCTTTTTACAAGCAAGAGAAATAGGCAATCCTGGAAATTGTTTTACTAGCAGGTCTTTATCCCACTTTTCCTTTACTTGGCAACTAGAGGAAACATAGTCTAAGCAACACATATAGCACCACAGATCTTACACAGTTTCCACTTTATCAGTGGATTTGGAAATGTGCAGAAAATAAGACACATAGGTAAGACACTTAGTGCCAAGCAAAAGTCATCACTCCTCGCCAGCTGTTGCCCAGAAGCAGTTTATTTAACAGGTATTTGTGATTGGCTTCTTTAGACACAAAATATAACATTACTACATCAGTCACAGCTATCAGCTTGAGAAATCCATTCTAACACTTACTTAGATGTCAAACACTGATTGTACAGAGGATCACAAGTATGCTTGAAGTGTTGGTGCTAGCAACTTGACAATAAGATAGAGCTGTATTTCTTCATTCAAGCCAAACTGATCCTTGCCAATACAGTGAAAATATGTGGGATTAAGTACTTGAAGAATAGGGCCAGACTCTCTCTCACCAGTATATGAACTCAAAAGTTTATTTAGGTTGGTGGAGCAGTGCCAGTTTACAACAGCTAAGGATCTGATCCCCCCAGTCTTTTCCCTTTTAAAACAGTGAGAATTAACTAAGATAAACTCTTCAGTCCTAAGTTAGGGGTTGCCTGAGGAAATATTTTGAAAGGATTCTTGCCCAAAACATGAACATCTGAAAAAACTAGCTTCTGGGCACATCTTTGATATATTATTAGAAATGCTTGAACATCCTATGTAATATGAGCATATCCTGCATCCTATGTGGAAAACAAAAACCTACCATGTAGCATGCAACTTTCTGATGTTTTTGCAACAACTGCTCACTTAGAAAAGTGAGTGAAGCAGCTAGCATGCACTACTGGAAGTGCTAGCATGCTACGCTAGATTTATTTTTCCTGGATTCTAGCATGTAAAACCTGGCAAATTTACCTTGGCAAAGGACTGCAGGTTCACCAAAGCCTACAGTCTATCTGAGGCTTAGCTCTGACTAATGTGGGGAGGCACTCTGGTCATCACCCTGGGCCTCTGTGGTCTTCACCAGCACCATGTCAGTATAAGCGATGGTGAATAGCTTACTGAAGGACAGAAGAAATCAACCTTCCTGCTTCAGAAGAATCCCTTATTGAGAGCAGACTTGACCAGATCTCGAATCTCACCTTCTCCCTCTGTCTCCCGCAGTGAATAGTGAGAAGGATTAGTGAAAGGCCAGGATGATCACTGGCCCAGCTACTCTTCCCATGTCATAGAACAGGGTAAGACAATTGGTGTATGGCCAAGGGGAACACCAAAACTGATGTACTTCTGAGACATGGTTCCTGACTTAGGTCCCCACTTTCCTCTCCAGCAATAGCATGGTGGGTGCTGGTGTTACTCTCTTACGCTGCTCAGTTCCTTCAGAATCATTCATCAGCTCTTACTTACCTTTCTCCACAAATCCATTCTCTTTTCTTCATGACCCTCTGTGCCACTATTTGGACATCCTTACTCATGCAGTAAAGGTTATCACCACCCACCTGTCACTCCTTTCTCTGATTTTCTCACCACCATCTTTCTACAGTGACAACAACATGGGGTCTTGTGGACTCCAGCTCCTGTCCAGCTAGCTTTATCTTTTTAAGTTCTGCCCTTTTTTGGGGACTCAGAGTCAATCACTGTAAAAGAACAAAAACAAAACCAAGAAATCAACAAAGCTTTCTTCATCCCTTTTTCTTCCATTTGCACATGGTTAGCAGAGTTGCTCCGCACTTAGGATCTGGTTCATTTGGTGAAGTCCTAGTGAGTCACCAGGAGTAGACACTGCAACCTTCTGAAAGCATTTTGGCCATGTACTGACCTGCTCCAGCCCTGTGTAGCTGTTGGGGTCTCATGGGACTGCAGTGGTTGAGTCCACGGTCAAGGAGGCAGCAGCACATTGATAGCTAGCAGAAGCCGTGGTTTGGAGGCAGCTTCTTCTCTGAGCCTCCTTCTGTGGCAGCAGCTGGCTGGGCACTGAGCAGCCCCGGTGGGCCCGGGTTTGCATGACATTTTACATCTGTGTGTGTACAAGGGCAGAGTCAGTGCATCTGTCAGCAGAAGAGCAAAGACCCTGAAAGTGTGCATGTGGAGAGGGCAGGAGGAGAAGGGGGAGGAGTTGTTAAAAAAAAAGAGCTTATAACTGTGGTTATGTGTTTGTACACATCTGGATCTGTAGAAAAGAGAGACCAGCTTGTTCACTATGAGTGAGAAAAGTTTTGTGATTCTGATTTCAACAGTTTTGCTGAAGATAGCTCACTGCTCCTTAAGCAGTTCACAGAGCAGCTGAATTTTTTCTTTTCCAGGGTAGCACTTTGAGAAAAGCCTTTCTGTGAATTTTTATGGTATTTTTCTACTTGCTGTGGTATTCACAGATGTTAAGGGAGGTGGGAGCAAGCAGGCCCTCTAAATCCATAATCAGTGTATGCAGTTACATTAATGAATGTCACCATTGATAAGTACTGTATGTTATATAACCGAGGAAGCGTTACCCAAACACAGAACATTTTTATATGACCCATCAGAGTTACAAGGAGACATTTTGGTGCCGGGAGTATGTCCTCCACTCCTCACTCCAGACAGCACTTTCCCAACCCAAAAGCACCTTCTAGCCACCACTGCTGCCTGCAGGTCTTCATCTTGAGTTACAACCACAGTGACAAGAGCTGTTACTGGTCTGTTGCATTGTCCCCTGTTCAAAGTGCCCCTTGCACCCTGCTGTGCCACTCCTGGGTAAGCCTTGCACTCTCCTGTAAAATGAGTCTTCCCTCTCACAGGAACAAATCCTTGGTCTTGTGTTGCAGCCTATCTGACTTGAACAAGTTCTTATTCATGTGCTTATCGTGTGACAGAAGACATCTGAAGTATCTTCCAAAGTTGAACAATCAGCCTCTTCCACTGCAGTCAAGGGGAGATTTGCCAACAGCTGTACAAAAATTGGGCTCAACCCCTCATCTGAAAGACAGATGAATAAAAAATGCAACAAGCATTGCTGCTGAAAATAGATAATTTCTAATTCCCACAGCTCTCTCTTTGTGGTTTAAAATAAGCCTTTCTGCATTAAGACTAGTTTTCAGACCAACAAAATTAAAAAACCAAATGTTCTTTCTGAGTGTTGTTTCAATTACTATTCCATGAGTGTACATACTTTTGATGTGTGAATTTTCCCATTAGATTCAGATTACTTTGGTTTGGATACCATCGATGAGGCATACCCTGTACAGTGGCAGTGGGATTAGACCTCTCATTTTTACATCTGAGGGACCAAAGGAAATGAATCAGCAAATTGGCAAGGTCCTCTCTGATTGCAAAACTGCTGAGTATTGCCAATCCTTGGGATTCAATACCTACCCCATGCTTTGCAGCTCCAGATCAATCTGCTAAATGTTCATGGTTTCAGGGTCACAAACAAGCAGGTAACTTTCTTTATGTATGCTATTCCAGTACAGGAATTTTTGCATGGCCCATATAGGCATTCTAAGGACTGTTAGTCACTTTAAGGAATATTGCTCCTGTGATTGAATCAGCTGCTGCCCAGAATCATTAAATCTATGTAATGGATTGATGCTACTAGCAGGTTTTCAGTTAAAACAGACATCACAAATGCTGTTCTGGCCACAGAGCAGCTTGTGGAGGAAATCAGAAAAGGATAACTTAAAGAAGTAAGATTTGGGGTAAACCGTCAAGAAACAGCAAAACATCTTCATTTCAGGTTAGAACTCGACCCATTTATGAAAAGAACTCTACACTGGCTCTGCCTGTGGCTGGACTATGTGGTTCAGAAGTTTTCTTCCACTTCTGTGTTCCCTGACTGCCACCTTCGGTGTGCATTAAACCTACTTTGTGCAGCAGGGAACCCAAAACTGGGTGAGGTAGACCACACATGTATTTGGCTTCTTTTCTTTATGGTCACCTCTATGTGCAGCAAGTCAAACCATGTCAAAGAAATGAAATGGCAATATGGGAATAACACCATTTCCAAGGAAAAATGTAAAGAGCAGGAATACAAACTTAATGAGTGTTCCTAAATTAACCTTGAAAAAATGCATTTCATCTAGATAAAGTGCATTAAATGATACAGATCTTAGTATTATTTACTCCTCTCTCCTGTCAAGTACATACTGTTTTGCTGACTATGGAATATGGCTAGGTAAGCAAGGTAAGTTTGGTCTAAGGAAGTCACAGTAATTGCCTTTATATTTCCTTTCAACCACTCTCCAGTTCTTGATGTCCAGCCCCTCCCATTACATTATGCCTAAATGAGGCTGACAATCTATTCCTGTGAGATTTTGCTACTGATCTGGTTTGGAACAGGATTTCATCCCAGGAATGCCCAAAGCCTGACAACTAATAATGACTAGACAGCCTGTGTATCTGGGGCTCTGAGGGAGTTAAAAATTTGTATACAAAGTAACAAAAAGAGCTGCTTAAAATGTGATTTCCAGTGCAAGTCATCATTTACCATATGGTAAGGTATTTATCCAAACTATGTGTTGTTCAGTAAATCAAAGGGGTTTGCAGGGCGTAGGGGAGAAAGAAGAGGGTTGTTATTTTGATTTTAAAGTTGTGTGCAGCAAACTGTCTCTGTAGATTGCTGTCATTGCAATGGCTGTGAACCAGTCTGCTCTGCAAGCCGAATTGGAACAAGCCACCAGAAACATTGCCCTTTTTCCTCCTCCTCCCCACACCCTTGCTTTGCAGATGGCAAATGCCATGGTCCTTCAAAGCTGGGTTGGACGCAGAATCCTTTCATGCACAGCATCACCTTACCTGATTTGCAAGGAGACAGGACCTGTCAAACCAGGCAAAGAAAGACAGACTAATACTAGTGTTTTCAACTTTGTTACTACTTTCAGTGGTGAAAAGCAAGTTCGCCTTGTAATAGCCAACTAAAGTTGCCAGAAAGGCAATTATCCAATATACACCCACTGACCACCTCTATGGGGCTGTGTGTTGTTGTTTGTCATTTATTTCTGTAGCTGGTACTAATTTTCAGTTTGTCATCCTTTGACTCATAGAAATTCTTCCTCTTCAAAAAGGATGCACCCCCCTGCCGACCATGGAAAAATTGTGGTATGCAATTGAATCCTTTCCTGATAGCACCGGAGACGAGGAGAGGGCAAGTTAGAACACCATGATGAGGAAGTTCTGTCATTTCCAGAAGGAAGCATGATTCACCGTGCAGAGCATTTTTGGGAGCCTGAATCAGAGCTGTCGAGGAAGTCAGTTCTTGGACAGTTCAATGTTTAGTTTAACCCTGACTTTACCGGTGAAATGTGTGCCTCTCCTCACAGCCAGTGGGTATGGCAAGATCAGGTTACATGCCACCAAGGAGCAGGCATGAAGACCGCCAAGGAAGTGGCTTTCAAATGTTTCAGATAAAATGAGAAGTGCCCCAGAATATCTGTCCTTAAATGTCACTGCAAAGCAGAGCTCTCCTAGAGCAGATTCGAGGGAGATAAATTTTCTCACACTCTTCCCAAGCACAGTGCAGGCAGTGGGAGGAACCTGCAGGGTGGCCATAAGGAGCCTGCAGGGGGAGGGCCATGCAGCGAGCTGCAGCCGGGCTCCTTCCCAAAAGGTCTGGAATTAGCACACTAGCAGAGAGATGGCTTCATTAGTCATGGCACAGACCTGCTAAGTAAAGCTATCCACAGAAAGAATGAGTTACATGTTAGCTGCCAGCAGGCTTCAGGATGAAATCGAGTTGTTTTTAATCGCCTATTGTACTCTAAAAGGATCACAATTTGATTAATGTAGTGTGTTCCCCTCCCCCCCCCCCGCACACACCCCCTCATACACGTGTGCCATATTGCAGAAAGCACGATTAGACTGGAGTGTCTTCCCCTGTTCTTTTGCCTCTCCAGCTTCCTTTCTCCCCCACAGGAAAGACAAACTTACTGGCAAAGTGCTGTACCTCTGGGAAGGATCCCCAGTTCAGGAACCTGGCATATTCTTGGTCTGCCACAGGTCTGTAGTGCTGTCCACTTTGTAGCAGGTGGCCAGCTATGCCTTTTCTCCCCAGAAGTAGTTTAATAAAGTGGGGGAAGAAAAGAAAATCTATGTTATTGTATGTTGTGATTAGCAAACTGCTGATGTGTTTTTGTCTCCAGGGGCATGTGTTGAGAAGAGGGTTTGAGAAGAGGGAACTGGATCTTAAGATATTTACTGTACAGAAGTATACATGAGCATCCAAAGCATAGTGCTAGAGGGCAGTGTTTATAGCCTGTACATTTAAATAAATAGAAACCGTTCTTCATACTTGTACTCCACTCTGCTGCACAGAGATTTACATTTCTGGCCTCGTGGATAAGGAAAGACTGAGTATCAGGGAGAGGTAGAGTTCCTATAGGATGTGAGAGGAGAATGGGATACACAGAGCATGCCTACGCATCCCTTGAAGACGTCACTCTATCTGGGAGCCAAAAGGTAAGGGAGTGGGTTTGCTGACTATGACACACGGTGGGAGGAGATCTGAGACACAAAAGAGTCATGGGTGTGAACCAGGAAACAAGCCCGTGCCCACCCAGCTTTTTTGTTTGCTTGAGGAGGATGTAAAATATGCTTGCACCAGTTGTACTCCAGCTCCAGCGCTAATTGTTAACAATAAAAGGTCACCAGAAAACAATTGCTGGGAACCAGAATTACACAAGGGGCCTGGGTAATGTGTTCACTCCTTTATGGGAGAAAGCCATCCCAATGGAGAGTGGGATAGGGGGTGATCCTCGGGAGTGACTCACCAGGTCAGGTGAGGAAGGGAGGTGCTCACATATGTCAGTCAAAGCTCCCCCCACCAACTCCCTGCTCCCAGATGGATATGCACACACCAGGCAGTCTCTTTCAAGCTTATTTAGCCCTTATTTTAGAGAGTTTCAATGTAAGGCAAAGTGCTCTTCTTTTCCCTATTATCCTGAGAGGAAAATATTGGCTTTGACTTCTCTTCCTACAGCAGAGTTGGGGCTTTGAGGGGGAGTGCTGGTAGGTTTGCGCAGCAGGAATGAAAACTGCCATCTGGGGAAGGGCTAGGGTGAGCTGGAAGGCTGCTAGCATAGCCCAAGGGAAAAGGAGGGAGGTAGTTCTCAAAGCATCTTTCTCCCTCACAAAATACATCCATACTTCATGGGAGTGAGTACTGCTCAGGAAGAAAAGTTCTAAGTTAGCTTTAAATTTATCTGCCTGAGCATAGTAGCACCAGCAAGGGCTGAAAAATCCCTCCAGCATGTTGGATCAGTACTTTGGCAACCCATCCCTTCTCATGCCAGCTCTGTGTTGTTATGGCTCTCTGCTCTACTTGCATATAGCTACTTGCAACACCATCATTATAAAAAGTGAAGGCAAGAGGCCTACAGTTCCCTTTGAAGGGGTGCCATGTCTGGGGTCATGCAGATGCTATATGCATATTATACTGTCTGGGGTCTGTGGTGTGCCAAATACCAGTGCTACAAAAGAATTCAAGGGCCAGAAGACTCTAGGTGACACTGGTGTTTTGACTATCTATGAACCTGGCCCCACTGGGTTTAGTTTGGTTACAGTGCATAAGAATGATACAGATAATCTTGGAGCATTGTAGCAATCACCACAGCTACAAGAAACATTACATGCAGGGGGAAGACTGGACAAACTGCATTTGCTTACTGTAAAGAAAAGATGGGAGAGGGTACTGAGAATTTAAGTATCTAAAGTCTAAGTATCTAAAGGGTTACTGCAAATAGCAGGAAATATGTCAGTGTTAGCCTGTGGTGAGCAGCAGAGGTAGGGAGACGCTTAAGCTGGAATAGGAAAGATTCTTGTTAGACACCAAGGGAAAAAACCCAACCTGTGTGAAAGTGAGATTATGGAGCCCTGTAATGGAGTGCCTGGAGAAATTCTGGAGAACAGTAGCGAGGAAGGACAAGGATGTAGCTGATGCTACCATGGATAACTTCTTGAGTTCCTTCCGGGTAGTATGCAAGTTCTACAGTGAAGAACAGGAAAAAAATGTTTTTCAAGTTTTCCTTATTCATTCCTGTTTCTCTCTGTAATAATTTTTCATTCCAGCTGCATTAAAATGAGCAAAATCATTCCTCTGTTAACATATGACTGTATGGTAAAACCCATGAGTTAGGAAAGAGTAGGTCTTGTGAAAACAGAGGATACGAAAAATTTGTACTTTTATTATGGTGACCAACTCCTCCTTTTTCAAAGAGTGGGTCTGATTTTGTTTGTTTGTTCTTAGCAAGCAGAATTAATGGTACTGTTTTCTATAAATTAGAGCTTCCATTACGGATAAAAAACCCTCATTTTACAGCACACAGTGTTCACCCTGTAAAGTCTAACAGCTGTATGCAGAGTTTTACATTTTGAAACATTTACTTTTTTGTGAACTATAAAGATGAGTCTTAATGCCCAGTTTTCTGAATCAGTAAAAATGCTCAAATGTCTTTGTCAGCTGGGTAGTAAAACTAAAGCCAAAATACCATTAAACAAAAGATAAAATCTTGAATGAAATGCCCTAGACTTTACTGGTATTTGTGAGAAGTGCTGTCTCCTCATATAGGCATATGCACAAAAAGTGAGTCCTGCCACTGTGTCCTACCAATTGGTACACTGAACAAAACAAGCCCTAAATAGGCCAGTTAAAATAGTGTTTGCTCTGTGCACCAGAGATTTTAGCACACATAGTTTTGATGAAAAGATCTTTATGACAGGAAGTGTAGGTGCTTATTGTTATACTTCAGGTTGAATTCCAGCTTTTGTCCTAAATCCTACCTCCTTGTCCTCTCTGCTACATTTTTAGCTGTCTAAAACTTTTGGAAGCAATTTGTTTTGTGATTACAACTGTCACATTTGCTGTTAGCACTTCTGTGGTAAAAGAATCCATGTTAGATTGAGTAACATTTTTTCTTTTTTAATTATTAGGATGCCCATTAGCTCTAATTTGAAATGTAGCTCTAGCACAGCTCAGAACTAACAAACTAGACACCACAGGGGGATCTGAAAGAGACCTGTGAAAGAAAATCAGGCCTCAGACAACAACTGGATCTGGAGGGTCCACTACTCACATCACCTTATAGGGGCTTATGGTCAAGTTGCAATAGAGATCTCAGTAACTTACTTTAAAATTGGAAGAGAAAAACTTCAGTGTTCAGTCCTGGAAAGTACTAATGTGACTGTGGATTTGAAATCTCACACTTTCTTCTCCTAAGATGGGCATGTGCATGTGTGTGCTCTGGTGGCCCTTAGGTTTGGCTCAAAAACATGATGTCCCATTTTTCTAATGGTGGACATAGATCCTGCAGTCTCAGATACTTTCATATCAGGGGACAAATTAGTTGAAACATGATGATAAACATGGCTTGAAATAGGGCTTGAAATCGTAATGGGGGAATGTACACCTGCTCAGATCTGGCTTTTCAGTTCTTGGGCTTTTTTCCTGCTGTGAGTGGGTAGCATAATGTCTGTTCACCAAAAGCAGCTATAGCTTTCAAGCACTGTGACTGAAGAAAAGACCTTTAAGTACCTACAGAGCTAGACTTTCAGTCAGGCATCCTCCTCATGGCAGAGGCATCAGTGAGAACCTCACAGCCAGGTCTATGCTGAAGCAGGCCCCATTTAGAAAAAAAAAAACATTCCTAGCATGTGAAGTTTTCTGATATCATACAGAGTCTGAAATGCAGTCCTAGCTTTCCACAAGATGGGGTTTCAGGAGCCTGAAAGAAAAGAAATTGCTAGATTGGTAGCAACCACTGTCTACATTGTAAGCAGTTATTGTAAGATTAGTGTCTTTGCTGGAAAGGGGGGTGGGTAAAGATTGCAGTATTTATCTCACATATAAACGTGTGTAGGCATCTATATCTCAGTGTTACCTGTAAGTGGAAATCAGCCTAACCAAATTCCCTTCCTCAGGGCATAGCTTGCCAAGTGTGCTGCCTGTACTATCACGTGTGCACATCTTCATTGTCAAACAAGAACTTTCTCTGGCTGGGAAGCAGTAACTTGTAATGCAAAGCATGCCAGCGTATGTCAGCAGTATTACTCCCCTGGCACTGCTCCTCCCTGTTAATTGTAGAGTAGAAAACATTCTTCTTCAGGCTTTTCCTCTAACTATCCCAGTGTGAGAGCCAGAAACCATGGACATTTGTGTGGAGGGAATTTGGCAGCTGAAAAGTGTGGAAGCCTGGCTCTGGCATGAGCACTTCCAAGAGCGGCATCTGGACCCCTGGTTAACTTCCTGACTGATCTCCTGCCTCAGACAGGATGCCAACCATGATAAGTGCACCAAACATAAGGGGGAGGGCTGTGTAGAAGCTTGGACATTTCTTACAGTTTTAAAAATAGCAGAGCAAATCCAAAGCACATTGGCAGAAATCATGTAACTTCAAAACTCGACTGGAAAGTGCCTCCTCCAGATGATTGTCTTGCAGATTATTCCCGGGTTGATTTTCTGCCTGTTCCAGCAGCAAAGGCACAGCTGCAACCTCTCTTACACAAATAGGTGAATTCAGAGCAAAAACATAAGTGCATTTCTGGTGCATAGTGAACAGCCTCTTGGCTCAATTTACAGGGGCATCTATATCAAAGCTACTGTGATGTCTGCAAAGTCCATCAGCATTTTGATTGTATGGGGAGAAGATGGTTGCTTTGTATGTGCCATTTGCCTTGTTTCCCTCTATTAGAAGGAACTTTATACTGACTTTCCAAAATGAAAGAGAAATGGCCCTGTTTAGGTTAAGCTCTCCTCTGTGCATATGTATGCTTACATCTGTATGTGTGTGTGTGTGCACATTTATGTGTATATGAGGCCCCCCCCTTTGGTGGGGAATGCGAGTTTAGTCTGTACTGACTCATAGGCTACAGATGACTGCAAATTTATTGGTTTTTTTCACCCAAACAAATCCATCTTCCTGACTGACTCATTCACTGGTAGGTGTTAGACTAAAACATAGTTTAGCATTACTACCTGTCCATCCACCTGCCCAAGGATAAGTCTGTGTAGATGAAGACAAAACAATAAGGCAGAGTTTAAGGTGGGTGGCAGTATGCTATTCCAGTACCCCATTCCTGAACAGAGCTTGTACATCCCAACCAATGCCTGGCTTTCACCACCACAGTGTCTGAGCATTCAGGCAAGAAAATGTGACAAGGTTTCTGTAACTTCTCTGGGACCAGAGTTAATAACTTTTCCTGCACACCAACCCTATACATACATATGAAAACATGCCCATGCTTGCAAACTATATAAACATCACACAGCATTCAATTTATACAAAAATCACTGATTTCTTTGTTGATTCACTATTTCTCTTTTCATCACACGGAAGACTAACACTTCCTAAATAATAAATACAAAGTACTTTGCAAGTGTGAAATAAGTGACAATCAGATAAAAACTCTTGGTTCAACAACTGATTTCTCTTGTCCTTCTGCTATTCTTTTTTTCCATTACCATTTTTACCCTATCATTATTGTCTAGAGGTGGGAAGAAAATGCTGCTATCCAAGATGTACATTGCATCCTGAGACTCCTCAGCACAAGTTAAGTTGATTTCCTGCCATGACAAGGTAGCAAGAAGGTGTGCCAAAGGAGGAGAATGATCTTTCTGCAAAGCAAACCTTGACAAAGTCAACTTCATTACCAGACACAAGTGTAGGGAGTTAAGAAACTTCTTTAAAAATGGTTAGGTGCAGAGTAGGATGAAGTCAAGACTTAAAAGCATTCCTCCAAAATGTGGCTAAAAGGTTCTGAATTCTGATGATGTCTGAACATCAGCAGGTGACTAATTCATCTGCAGCATGGGAAAAAGACTTGTTAACATTGTCCATACATGGGACATGCCACTGCTTACAGGAAACACTGGCATACCTCAGTCACTTTGCAGTTCTCATCAGGCCATGAAGGTACGTTAGTCATGCTTTTTGCATCAAAGTTTTTGGTACTTCTGCTCTGTGGTAAGCAGCAAAGCTTTCGTGTCTGTGAGAGACACTCCCCCATAAGATGTCGTGCAAAGAGTTGAGACTGAAATATCTTAAATTTTGTTCCAGGTTTGTCTGATAAGTGGGTGGCAATAGTTAAAGGCTAATTTGTGCTTTTCCGTCATGCTGTCTAGACACATTTGCAAGCACTGCTTTGCCTTGAAGAGGAAAGGGTATATCATATATTACACAATAATGGGTTATTTTTACTTGTAATGCATTAAGAGGCTGTTTTCAATCAGAAACCGTTTGATATGACGGTATGCTCTGGACAATAAATGGAAAAAGTGGAGCATATCCTTTTTTTTTTTTCTTTTTTTCACAAAGCAGACAATAGCCATACTTTCCATATAGACAGGAAATGGCTTAGGTTTATATATAGAAATACAGTACCTTTTATATACATACAGAATGTATTGATTTATTTAAAAACTATGTAATTGGGTGAAGCTGCAGAATTGATACACACCTATGCATATACTTTAGTACAGCCCAAGAAAGAAAAATCTGGAAACTTTAAGAGAGATTCCTTCCAATCTGACTCTGAAGACATGACATGCATGGTGCTAGGGTCATGTGCTGTTCAGCAGTTGCTCAGAGCCACCAAATCTACTTGGTTCAGCATCTGTGTGTCACAACTTCTGATCCCACTTGGCTCCCAGAATATCTTCTCAAAGGTGTTATCTTCTCACCTCCTCTTCATCTCACCCCTCCTAATGGGGTTCCAGTTCTTTATTCTTAGTGGTAGTGCAACCAGCAGCGCTGGGTCTCAGGCCTAATTTGTCTTAGGGCTGTGGGAGTGCCCAGTCCCATACCCCTGGGTTACCTGGCACTGCTTTTGACCAGGGAAGTCCACTGTCCTCTTCTGGGATCTGAAGAAAGTGCCCTGCATGTCTTAGGAGTAGGCATCTGCGCAGCAGAGTACTCTCCTGCAGAGCCACTGTCCATGGCCACCCTTTCCCTGGTGGAACAATGCATCAGTTTCATGGAAGGATGACAGTTCCCAGGCGGCAGCTTGGGTTTGTTGTTTTGGCTTGGTTTTTTTATCTTTCTCTCTCTGCAATTGCAGCTTCCTGAGACATTGATACTGGCACAAATGAGCTGCTCTCAGGCAGGCACATAAACAGTTAAAGAACCTCTGCTTTACAAGTACATTTTGCAATTTAACAGAGCTATGTCACTTTTTGACTCTGTCTTCTTGCAGAAGATAGATAGTTGGATTGTTTTAAGATGATTTTCCAGTAAGCTAAGACACCGAGGGTTGTGAAGGCTAGGAATTATGTGTTTAAAACTATGTTCATTTCAAAATGGATGAATTCCTGCTCACCAGACTATGATCCACAGACAGGCATTATGGTCAGATTATTTAATACATTAGCAAAAGTGAATTTGATGGACACAGTCACCAGCTGGACTGTGATCTGATAAGGCTGTCTCAGAGAAGACATATTAATAGGCTAGAACAAATGTATTTGTTTCTTTCAAGCACTGTAAACAGATCTGGTTTTACTTTATTCCAAAGGACTTTTTTTCCTGTGCTACCAACATGTAATCTTTCATTTGACTTAATATGTATTTAATTTTGTTTGTTTGCTTGTTTTTACATATGCTAAAATCCTTATTGGGATTCTTCACTCTTGTGTTTAATTTAATGCAGATAACAAACTTCTTCAGTGCTTCTTTTTAGATTTCTCAAGCCCTGCATAGCCTTTCTTGCTCTTTTTAACACATTTTTTTCCAAGCTGTTTTTCAATGAAGTAAGAAAGAAATACAGTACTTCAGTACAGACTACTTCCAGTTGCAACCATTAATGGCCATGATAGGCAAAGGTTCACAAATCCTGTTATACAGATAAGAAAATAACTCTCTTCTCTCTACCATGAAGCTCTGATGTAAGGATTGAAATACTCTCTAAGCCATAAAAGTTGAACTTGGAGTGAGGAGAACTCCAGCTGTCACCTTGCATATTTCATTTGTTACAGGCCATCTGTGTGCATCATCAGGGATCTCAGGAAAATATTACTCAGCTGTCTTTTATCTCTGTCTAGCCTAGCTGGAGCGTGGGTAGCAGAACACAGAGAGACAGGTTCCTAACTTCAGTCTGATGATAAAAGATGCTGTTAACCTAATAGAAGTAAATGTTTTGTATTGATTAATAATACAGGGCTATAATTCTTTGAATGTGCTGCACATGCAGCATAGTTTAGAAAACAGGTAATGAGTTTCTTCCTTCCTAATAAGCTCTTTATTACTTGTTGAAGTGGAATGTGAGAGTAGAAAGTAAAGCTCAGGTATCAAAAGAAGTGGTGATGACGGGTTGAGGGGGGTCACTTGTGAAAACAGTGGAAATCAAATCAATTAGGCCTGTCAGCTGGAAAACATCATGGGGAATTAACACTTGTTTGTCTGGATTCCTGCTGCCTGAACAAAAGTGCACAAAAAGGGTATTCAGGTAACAAAGAAAGTGCTGTATGAAAATTGTGGTTTAACTAAAAGAAAAAAAAAAGTGTTATGTGAGACTTACATTCACTGACAAATGAAATATGTAAATAGGGTAAACTTTAAAAATAGCAATGCACTTTTAGCCTTCAGAAGCAAATGCGTCTGCAAAGCAACAGCAGACAGAGGTAAAGGTACCACCTCCGTAAACTTCAGGGCTCATAAGGCGTAGAACCTGGCAGGGCGCTGCTGAAAGTGGTGAGATTTTGCCTGGTTGCCGTGATACTGAAATTACAGCTGGTGGCATAAATTGAAAAAGCATGCAAAAAATCCTGGGAATATTTGGATCATGGGGCTACACAGGAGGGAAACCTTGGGGGCAGAGGCATTCAGGAGTCTTTGGATCTCAGCCTGATTTCTGGTTTATTTTGTTTTCTCTCACTGCAAGGGTGAACTATACTGAAAGCCCCTTCCCTTTACTGCGAAAGAGCCCTTTTTTTTTTGTCATATCGCGCTCCAGGAGCTCGAAGATGGTGCCAGGGCAGCTCCAACCACAGCTTCTACAGATCACTGCCTGACTGAGGAAAGCAGGAATTCAGGATTACAGTCTTCAAGGCCTCTGACTAAGATCATTAAAAATTGGACACATATTAAGTGGTGAGATGCATTGGCGTTAATCCCTTCTTCTCCCCTAACTGGCAGACACCAGGGAGCGTCCCCCAGCCCCTGGGGCTGCCAGAAGAGTGGCTACCCCAGGAACAAAACAGGGATGCTCTCCTGCATCAACCTGGACTGAGAATAGTACAGGTCAGGTTACCAGCACCAGGGGCATGAGGCTGCCTGCATGCAAACTGAAGTCCCAGGCTGCCAAGATTTCATGGGTGCTTTTTGTCGCTGGTTAATTTGTGTGGATTCTACTGAAAGACCCCAAAGTCCCAAGAAATACTGTAGGAATAAGCAATAGGATCAAAACATTTCAACAGCTTTCACTTATACTAAAATAGAAGGGTCTAGTAAACTACTTCTTTTTCTTCTAAATCGGAATGTACCATTACTGATTTGCAAGTGCTTTTTTCCGAGGCAAAGTGGCTGAGGTAACACTTGAAGTCTGACTGGATTCCAGAATAACAAAAGCAGTTGTTCTTCCCCTGTTCTTGCATTTCATATAGTGACTGCACATACACATAATTGGCACACACTACAGTTTTTATAGTGCACAGTTTTTAATGCAATTAGAAAAAGAAACAATTTCAAATGACAGGAATAAATTAAAGGAGTGGCTTGGAGGTACAAGTACTTTTCATTCTGAGAGAAGTACCTCAGGAAAAACATTTCTTCTGACTGTCTGTCAGTCCTTGAATCCCTCTGTGCAGTATTTCAAGTGCTGTGGCCATCTCTAGCTGTAGTTAGAATTTTCCTTTTTTTTTTTTATTTTTATTTTTTTTCTGTGCTTGGGTGAAACAGTAGAAGGGAGAAGTGTTGTTTAACTTCTATATTATTCCAGCCACCAAAAATCCCTGATCACCCCTGCTTTCACATATTTTGTTTTACAGTGAAGTTGGGATATTAAGTTAACTAACGTTCACATTTCAATGCAAGTAAGATATAACAAAGCAAGGGCTAACTTGTGGTCCTTTACAGATCAGTGGTAGGGAAGGTGTGGAAAGCTATTTGGAGCTCCCCTGCTCACCTCTGTTAACACATGCATGTTTCCTTAAGGAAGTGGTGATTACACCTTGTTGTTGGCAGTGCAAAGCTTAGTAAATCTTTACATTTTCACTATGGAAGAAGGGAATTTCCTCTTACTTCTGTGGGCAGCCAGCCAGTGAAAGGTGATGGGAAATACATGACATCCTGTTCTGCCTACCTTTCATCTTTCCTGCTCACAGACACATTTTGAGCCCGACATGCAGGTGTAATTAAAAACAGGTTGATGCCATGCATAGCTCAGCATATGCACACAAAATTAGTACCTGCTGTGAATCCAAGTACATTGGCTTTTATGAAACAGCCAGGCATTTGCAAACTGTCTCTTGTAACTGCAATAATATCAACATAAGAACAAAATGGATCATGTGGCTTTCACTAACATAGATCGGCTCAATATTTAACACTTTTCTCAGTAGTACTCAAAGTAATGCTAACTATTCATGCTGATGTTTTTCAGATAAGTTAACAGTAGGGCACTGGTGCATTCCACGCTTTTAAAAATCCCTCTTTTCCTATGTTTACTGGGCACACTGCTCATGTAGGCAGCACTGCATCATCTGCATTCTCCAGATGGCCACTGCTGTGTGCTGAGGCTGGCAAGGGCTGGTGTGCTGGTCATCCTCCTTTGCCATGGTCTTTAAAAGATATATTTGAGGAGGATGCAGCTCTCCAGCCTACTTGCTGGAAGCATGTACTTGGCATGCATAATGGAGCTGCCATATCTTCTCTTCCCTAAGGGAGCCAAAAAGAAAGAGATGAGGCACGAGGTGTTTGCTCTGCAAATTACCTTGCCCTACCCTGCTGCAAGTGATGAGAGACCTTTGCCAGGAGGGGATTCTAGGTGGGGATGCACATCAGAAGTGGCAGAAAGCAGAGCTGGGACCATAAAATTTGATGGCATCATAGCTTTCAACTGCAGTGTTTTACATACATGCCATACTGGCTCCTCCCTGGCAACTGGCACCAAGAAAAACAGAGTTAAAAAAAGCTCCATCTTTTCATCTGCCTCACCAGCAGTTCAGGCAGGTTTTGTTGCTTTCAACACTAGGGCAATGTTGGCTACTAAAGTTCTCTCCGCTTTACTTTAGTGATCCCAGACCATGAGTAGGAGCAGTCATTCACCTCAGACGAGTGTAGCATCATAAATCTGTTCAGCTGCACATTTTAGCTCTGTGGTGTTAGACAGGCATAATTAGAGCTCCAGAGTCCAAGTGCCACCACACTAGTCTTGCAGCAGTGCAATTGCCCACGCTTTATGTGAGTCATCTGGTGGGAGAGGAGAATTAGGCCCAACATGTCTGGGCTGAAGCAATGATTTAATCAAACTGCACCTTCCAGCTCCAACAAGTGTCTTTCTTTTTATGCTTCACGGTGTTTAGTTTGAAGTTGCCAGTTGGAATTTTTCACACCTGTGGTTTATTTAAGCCCTTATTCTGCTGTAGCGCTCACATTTAAGACAATAAATTTGTCCTGTAGTACTCTGAAGTATTAGGTGAGGGAGACATTTATGTGCAGGTGATGAGAATAAATGAATGATACATGCAATGCTACATTTGCTATTACTTTCCAAATACAGTCAACTGCTGTCCATGACCTCCTGACTCAGAAAACCACTTTCAAATGCAGTGAGGATCACCTGGCTGAGTCTTCAAAGTATTTAGTGTGTGTGCTCTGGTTATTCATGCAACTAAAATTTTCATAACCTATATAAATATTTCCAAGAATGGTCACACTGTTTTATTGTGTTCATCAGGAACATTTAATGGGAGAAAAGGAATGACTTCAATTTAATGCCATCACACCTGAGATCAAAATCTACTTAAAAGAGAGGAAACTGGAAATATTTACAGAAAAAAAAAATAGGCAGGCAATGCAAACTGATCAAATTATAGGAGGACATTGCCATATTTGAAAACTGGAGTTGCAAAGTAACCCAAAATAATTTCAGACAGTAAAGACAATGGATTTATCAAGATTTTAATCTACAGGTAAGCAAAAATTGATTTTTTTAAGCATTAGATATTATTGGAGTTCGATAATCATTCATTTTTTCAAAAATCCTGGCTTCCTACAGAAGTTTAAAGTTAACCAAAGAATAAGCAATTGTATCTATATTGCTTCAGACACAGTTGAGCTTCTATTGTTAGGGGCAGCAAAAGCCTAAGGCTTCCAAATTCCATTCTTAGCTATAACAATTCAAACCGATTATTCAATAAATAAATAATAAATAAATAAATAAATAAATAAATAAAAATAAAGCAATATATTAGGTTGTTATACTTCTTTGAAGGTACTTTATTCAGAGCAGCTGTGGTCCCTAAAACTTTCCTCAATGTCCCGCTCATCTCCCTTCAACTACCATGATAAATGCTTTTTAGATGCACGTGGTTGGACCTTGCATTTAAACAGGCTGTAATCTCCATGGCCAGAGATACCATGAATAATTGAAATACCAGGGAATAAATAGTTTCACTAACCATGTTTTGTCTTAAATAATCAGAGCATCTGGTAGATCCACACGCGTTTAATTAATTTGCTTTTTGTTTGCTCCATTGCATAATTAACTATTTAATTTCATTGCCCTCTGGATTTGCTCACTAATTAGTTATCCCTTGCTAATTCATCGATCAGCTGCTTGTGCCTCATCTTGCTTTTCTAGTCACTATGTTTACCTTCTACCTTATTGTATCAGCCCTTCTCCCTTTTGTGTATCTTCCCAGTTTCTATTCCTCTTTCTTTCTCTTCTCCGTTGTCACACAATGTGCTGCCTCAGCAGTGGGCCAGCCCAGCCTCTGTCAGGAGACCACCAAGGACACAGTGGACACGGCCAGTCACTATATTTGGTTGTTGGAGAGAGTGTGGACCTTGCTGACAGGGCAAAAGCTGTTTGAAGTTTAACAATTCCAGGAGACAATACCGTCATGGTTACAATTAGCTAATTTCCAGTTATTAAAGCAAACATGGCTGGACTGAGGAGACATGATTTAGGATAACTGCAGCTTGCAGCTGTTTGAAATGGGAAGGATTTAATGATTTAGGGACTTGCTGTCCCCAAGACAGAAACTACTTATTGGTTAATGTCTTAAACCTATTGGTAATGTTTTGTGGCATCCTGCAGGTTGCCAAAAACAACACTATATGCACAACATAACCAAAAATTATCTAGAAAATTAGATCTTATGGGTGTCCCCAGGTCTTTAGTCATAAATAAATAGCTAATGCCCAGAATACAGATTGTTTTTGATTCTCCCCTAAGAATCAGTGTGCTCCTTGTCTGATCTGGGCTCACTTAATCCTCCCAGAAGTCTTTAAAGCTACTTCAACTAAGCTTTCTTTGATAATTTTTTCTCACAAACTGTTTTTGTGAACTTATGCTGTCTGCCACAACCCATTCAGTCAACGAGCCTTAGGAAAGCGAGGGTGACTTTGAATTCAGTCTTCTAATGTTAGACTCATTATCTAAGTATAGCCAATACGTTTTATTTCTGTGAAAGCTTGTTTGGATTTCCGTCTGCTTCACTCTCTTCTGGTTTAGATTTCTCGTCTGAATGCTGTCCAGAATCCGGTGCTTATGCTACCATTCACCATATCACTTTTTGCTAATTGCTCCCATATTTGGAAGAATCACGTGTGCCAAGTCGCTGAATTATGGCTGCACACTCAGGCAGCTACTAGCACCTCCCCAAAGAGGCAATTAAAACTCCAAGCAGTTCAGGGGCAGGAAAATTGCCTGTGAGAGGCTCTGGGGGTCATCCAGCATTCCTTCAAAAATGTCTTTTTTGTGCATTTGACCTTTCTAAAAGAGGGGATATTTTTACTGCTAAATTTTTTGTCTTTTAGCAGACTGAAAGGCTATTTCAGATGATCATTACTTGAGATGATAAGGCTATGCTCACTTTGACTGACGGCATGAGAGTGGCAGTTCTGCCCTGACATTGGTTCAGTGAAGGACCAGAGTAGGCTCTTCATTTCATGCACGTGAGGAGCACTGCTGACCTCAGCAGGACTATGTATGCCTTTGGAGATATGTATGTAACCACATGTCTTTATGAATTAAGCATTTTTCCTTGAGATTGCTCCTACAGGTTGATACCACTCTTGGTGAGAGGGCTTAGGCAACTAGATCACAGAGGCTCTGAAACAGAGAAAAGCAGGACCTAGTTACTGCTAAAAGGTAGTCCTAATTATGGACCCTGCTTTCACAAAACATTGGCAGGACAGAGCTTTTTGTTCCTATTACCGATTAAAAGGAACAAAATCCCTTAATGCAGTACCCTAGGTAACAACAGGTGAACGTAGCAGGACTAAGGCAGATGAGATTTCTGGAAACACAAAGAACCTCCTGTGACTGAAGGAGCATCATTAAAAGTAGTAAAAATGGTGTTTTCAAAATTAGTTCAAACTATTGGGTCACACAGAAATTCATTTGGCTTATATATAACAGAGGAACTGTGGGAAGAAAGAGAAAGAAGAAGCTTTCTGCCCTGTGATGGTGAGAATCACAAAATAACTCCGCAATCCAGTCCCACATGTCCACGGTGGTCTGAGGAAAGCACCTCTGAGCCCCAGAGCACCCAGGTTGAGTCATGTTTTCCTTCAGCCTCCAGAAGAGCCCCCCCTGGCTACAGAGGGATCCTCAACACCAAGAGGTAAGATGTTCATCTGCCTTAAACGTCCACTGAAAGCATCTCTATACAAAGTTTCATTCACATTACACCTGGACACATGTTTTTGGACATGTGTCTTCCATTTGAAAACCAGAAGGCTGAAAAGTGTTTCTGGGTCTTTGGAGAGGGGAAGGGGAGGGAAAGGTTGGAGAAGCAGTTTTTCCAGCATCAGGATCCTTGAACCAGCCCTGCAATGGAGTCACGTATCTCTTTCTTTTATGCTGCTTTATATTTACCAAGGCACCTTCCTACACAGCGGGAGCAGCTCAGGCCTGGCAACAGCCACATCTAAGATAAATTGTTTGGTGATGGGTAATAAGCACAATCAAACCCCAGCAGCTCTTGGTACTCTAGTTTGCACCTTGGACAAAAATAAGTGTATCCATTCCCCCAGAAGTGGGACCAGCTATAAAAAAATGTTCCATAAAGATAACCTTCAGGGAAAAGGCTGTTTTCCTGCTAAAGTATTCCACTTCTCTATTTTGAAAACCAGTGAGAAGGAGGACAGCATGAGCACTCAGTGACTGATGGGAAAGGTGAGGTGCTTCAGAGGTCAAGCAGCAGAAATGCCCATGCTTGCCAGGCACCAGCTGGGAGATACAGGCTGTCCCAAGGCATCCCTTTCTCAGCAGGATGCCAGAATCCACAAAGAGGACATGCCGGAGTGGCTGAGGTGAAGTGAAGAAGCGTGGCTGTGTGATCACCCTAACAAGGCCAGCTGGCCGTAGATGGCCCATGGTGTCATTGACCCCGGGTGCTGGGGAGCATTCAGTTATACCTGATGTCTGCACATCATTCTTGGAGGGCTAGAAATAACATCTTTTGCAGATTCAGCTCAGGTTTGCCAAATACTTGAGATACTTCTTTGTATCTGGAACTGGTTTGCCAGTGACAGGATCAAGGGAGCAGGAGTGTTCATACACCCCAGCTACAAAACAGGCCTCCACGGTGCATCCTGGTGGGAGTTGCTGCTGCAGTGGTGGATCTCTTTCACCTCTGCCTCTGCTGGCCCCATAGAGGAAATGTTGAGGAGCAAGGAACAAGTGCAGATTTGTCTGGTTCAGTGGCTTTGAGACAGCACCTGGCAACATAGCGTGGAGACAGACACAAGCCTTCAAAAAAGTTGGCTCTGGTCCATGGTGAGCACCAAGGCCTGCCAGGAAGAGGGTCCAGGCAGTGGGCAGTTTGTGGAACAGACATTTCTGGTGTAAGAGAAACCTAATTGAAAACAGTTCTGTTTCAAATCACTTAAAGATATATCTGCTGGGGGAAATAATTCCAGAGAGGGTGGTCCCCAGCATTTTGTGGGGAGAAGCCTATCATGCAGGCACAGAATGATGCTGTGCATCATCCCTCCCTGGTTTCTGAGCCTCTTTGACCCAGCTCTTCCCTGTCTCCTGGTCATCAGTGCCACGTCTAGCTTACTTTTAGCTTACTTTTCTCCACTGCTCCCTGCTGATTCCTTCATCTTCCTATTTTGTATCAGCAAATCCAGGCAGGTGAAATTCTGAACTTTTCAGGAGAAAATGGCCACTGGCGGCATGCCATGGACCTCCCTCACCTCTGGCTGCACTCAATCCCCATCAAGTCTCTGGTGGTGGCAGGGGGGAGGGAGCAGCCAAGTGAAATGCTTCAAGCTGTGAGACACTTTCTGTTTACATTGCAGGCCAAACCTCTTGGATTTGGACCAGAATGGCCACTTTGTGGAGGCAGATATATCTGTGCAGAGATGGAAAGCAATACATATCCTGGTCACGTTGTTTTCCCAGGGAAAACAATAATGCGAAGTAATGCTCTTTTTGCCGCAAGCTGTGTACTGTCCTACTTGACTGGAGCAATGGCTGGGAGAGCTGGCATTGTCCCATATACAGGGATAATGCAGCTCTAGGTTGCAAAAAGTCACCTCTGTACAAATGCCACACTACTTCACATTTTCCTTTTGGGGGGCAGATTACTCAGTAGGAAGTAGCAAGGCAAGCCTGGTGTCATGTGGAATAGCTGAAATTCCTTGAGTTCCTTTTTGCCAGGATTTCAAGCTGTGAAAGACACATGATCTCCACCGCTAGAGCCTATAACCAAGGATTTTCCCCGACAAAGATGAATAGGTAGCTGTACAATTATTTTTTTTTCCTACAGCTGCCAAAAGCCATAGTAGATTCTAAGTTAAATCATTATTAGGGCCTGGATTTGGAAGCAGTAGCCTCAGCTGGGGTTTGTCAAAAAGGAATATACTACTCCTTACCCTCAGGAAATGAGGCATACAATCACTTTTAGAACAAAATACGGTTAATTCAAATTCTTGTTCCTTATCTGGCATTCACATGGTTACAGCACCCCTTGAAATTAGGGGCTGAGATCCAGTGACCTCAAACCCCTTAGTGCTGTATTTGTCTCAGCCAGGGGCTACCGACAGGCTGTACCTATAAATCTCTCTTGCGTGTCTGTAGCAGGAGCTGCTGTCCATTTTCATGTTGATAGGTAATGAGGGTTAAGTACTGAACAGCTTCATGCTGACATTTGCTGATTCATCAGAAATAGATAAGGTGGGGAAAGAAGCTTCACTCCTTATTACCTCAGTGATTTCCTAATAGTCCCACCCAGTCCATCTGAGGACACCTGGTTAACTGAAGAGGCATTGCCATTTTGGGAGAGAAGAGGGCTGTCAAAAGTCTGTGGAAAGAGGTGTTGAAACTGCCTCTTAAATGAAGTTAGAGATCAACAGCTTTTGCGGAGGGGGTAAGAAGATTTGAATTTGAAAAAAAACCTGTAGGAGGCACCAAAAGAACATGGTGTAAATAAAGGTTACCAAGAAGGCCCCATGACTTTGATCTTTTTGAAATAAAAATGAATGTAATTTGCTTTCACTTGCCTGTCATTCATGGCTTTATAAACCTTTGCAATTTTGTTATCTTTTCCTGATTTTTTTTTCAAATAAGTATCCTTACTGAAATTAAGATCAGAGCTAATTTCCAGATTAATTACCTAATGGAAGCATTTCATGTAGAAATCATCACTGTGTATCTGGAGCACCCATACAGAAGCCAACACCTCTGCAAATTTCTCTGCAATATCCAAGGTCTCCTCTTTATATGCCTCTGCTTCCCAGGTGAGCTTGAGGGCTGATGAGAAGGGAAGAAATATTTCCTGATGACCCTTTCCTAACCCAGAAATACTGAAGGACTTTAAGGAATAATCCTATATCTGGAGAAAGTTTGCCATAGACTTCACTTCGGGCCAGGATCTTACCCATAGTCTG
The DNA here is from genome assembly GCF_012275295.1 of Melopsittacus undulatus. Lineage (NCBI taxonomy): Eukaryota > Metazoa > Chordata > Aves > Psittaciformes > Psittaculidae > Melopsittacus > Melopsittacus undulatus. The sequence continues at coordinate 87,909,880 of NC_047528.1, read as the reverse complement.
TCAAGCTTTTGTCTGGCTTGTGGACTGAGTGCTTTTGGAGCACTTTTGCCCCATGAATGACTAAGTCAGCAATATGCTGCTGCTGGCTCAGCCATGTTGGCTGCCTGGGAATGCAGGCTTAGCTGCCTGCCTGCGTAAAAATAGGACAGGTAGAAGCAAAAGGTACTCTGACACTACACAACTTATTCCACTTTTACCCATAGCTTTGAAAGCAGCCAATTACTGCCAGTGAAAAGCAACTCTGTCACTTCCATTCAACTTTTTTTTTTTCTTCTAATACAGATATCTACAGCTTTTTGTTATTGCCTAAATTTTGGAGATGAGAAAGGAGAACAGAGAAGGAATGTCACTTGTCCCTGATGATACAGCCATTGTCAGACCTGTGAGGGGGCCTCTGAAATGCCTTGCTCTTAGTCTTGTTCTCATTCCTCTGGGTTACAAAGACATGACAGGTAGAGTACATGTTCTGTTCTTACACTCTGCGTAGCAAAAGCAGATAATTAGGATGACTTTTGGAACATAAAAACTAAAGACTGAATAATCCAGACATGTACGTTCTGTTGATTATTTTTTTTTAATGAAAAAGTGTATATTCAAACTCTGAGATAAATCCTGTGTATCTGCCACCAGGTTAAATCTGATTCATTTTCCTCAATTCTCTTTAAAGGCTTTTTTTCTCAGCTTGTGTTGCATTGGATAACAGTAGAATTACCATCACATAATCTTAGTCTAAAAATACGTGTACCATTATTATTATCAAATAGAGATAAGTGTGTGTTGCCAAGTAAAAAGAAAGCTGTGAAATATAATGCCATGTACAAGTATTATTTTTAAGATCTTCCAGAACATGATGGATAGACATGGGCTGCCAGATACTCAGTTCTGATGGATAGATGCAACTGTGGTTTCCATAGCTATGCAAGGTTTTCTATAGCACCCATCACCATGGTATCTAAGCATCTGTTGCTGCTGCTTCACACTTTAATCTATGGTGTCCTGAAGAGAATTAACTGAAATAAATAAATAGAAGATCCTCGAGCCTGGCCATCCATAGAGTTGAGTGACTTGGGCCAGGTTCAGTTCTCAAAGAGGTTGTTTGCCTTTTCACAACTCCCCAGTTGCTTTGGTGATACTTTATGGTAAGGGCATCTCTCAGGCTGTGTGGTTCAGTGGCTCAGCTGGCGCTAATTCCACAGTCTTGAGCACACAGCTGTTCAGGATATGACCAGTGGGCATGATGGAGACCACAGACAAGATCCTTAGTTATGCATCAAGCCAGGCTGCTCCATTCAACCTCACTGGCTTTTTCAGGACCTGGGTATCCCAACATCCTGCTCACTTTTGCTATATGCTAGACAAGTCTTCTGGCAGAGACTAGTCACAAGTAGATATTCTTCCTCTGAAAGGACAATCATTCTGCTTAAAGGGAAGCAAATCTCACTAGCTTTGGACATGTTGTAGCAATGCAATGCCAATGGAAATATTTGTAAAGTGATAAAGTATCAAAGCTCAGACAGACCCACCATTCAAAGCCACTGGAAATGCACACATAAAAGTTAATGTCTGATATCAGTTTTAGAGGTTCTCTTTCACAGTCTTTGTACCTGAAGGCCTCTGTACATTTGTCAGGTTTTCATTCTGTCTGCACTACAGGATATGAGGGTCTTGGGAACTCTATTTTCCCCATGCAGTTAAGATCCCTCTTTGGAGATTTATTGAGATTTTTCTTTTGTCCAGAAGATTTCTTTCAATCAGGGAGATTTAGGTTTATCTTTTATCAGACCATTGTTTCTCTTCTCCATTTTTACAATACAAATATTTCTTGAGGATGGTCTGATGCAGTTTTTATTGGCTCAAATATTGAATAATCGTGTGTTATCTCATCGCTGGCTATAGTCTGTGATGATACAGATGCTCTTGGAAAGCAGTATCTGAACTCAGAGAAAAATCTTACTTTAATACAACTATTACCTTGTATAAGAACATATACATTGACAACTCTACTTTATGCATTCATATAAAAAGAATCATGGATTCAGGCTTATAACTCAGCTTTGGCTGAGACCAGGTACAAAAGTAACTCATGATTTTGAGTCAGTAACGGGGCCTGAAGTCCACAGCTCTTTCTTTAAGGGATTTAATACCCCTCTGCATGAAAATGCAGGTCTTGGAAAGTGTACAGCTGTGTCTGTACACCACTGTCCTTGTATAGCACTGGGACAGAGGTAAGAAGCCCCTTCTCAGGTCACAATTTCATAGACGTTTTCAGAGTACACAGGCCAGCACTGCCACTAATGAGGCAATCCCACCGTCCCCCAGCACCTCTTCTTTCTCCCATACTCTCGTTTTGCTTGAGCTGGCACAGACCTTTGCAAAAAAACTCACAGCTGTGACTGGAAAGCATCACTCCTCTTGATAGGAGCCCTAGCTAATTTCTGATTTAAGGGAATTGTGAAATTGTGGCATTAAGGAAGGGTTAACTAGCTTGTGAGTGCTGAAACAGGTAGGGTACAGACCAGCTAATTGCTGAGCCAGGTCAGGTGTTTCCTCATTAAACTCTGTTGTGTGAATCCATTTCACTGTAGATCTGTCACATAACATGTTTTGACACCCCCTGCTCCACTTTTATCATCCATGGCTCACAAATTAGGTTCAGGACTTCAGGAGATGGTTCCTTAACCAGCTCCTTCAGAAGAATGTCCATTTTAGTGGGGGAAGTTACAGCAGGCATTTGTAGTACCAGTACCATTTTAGCTGACCTATTTCCTCCATATTTTTTTTTCAGGAGATTGTCACTGGATAAATAAACCCTCATTGGGAGAACTGAGCCCTCTTTCTGATTACAATATTCAATTTTGCATTTATAGGTTCCTTTACAGTTTTCTGCAGTTCCTAAAACAATCTGGCTGCATTTGGAGCAGAGAAGGGAAATCTGAAATGCTCCCTCTTAGTCTGCACTAACAAATATTGTAAAAATCAGATTCTAAAATTTCCTATAAACTTGCATGTTTTGAGAAAAGGCTGGAGCCTCTGCTCACAGGCAGGTGGGTGGATGTCCTGCAAGAGCAGCAATTGCTGTACAATAAACCAGTCAACATGTCTTGTGTAATTAGCATGAGTCTTTATTATAGGAACATCTACGGTGCTAACAGATCAGGCAAAGAGACCCTTCTCCACACACACATACACACTTAATAGAGCTCCAAGGATACACCAAACCAGCATCCCCCCCAGCCCCAGCTGAAATCATAGAATCATAGAATAGTTAGGGTTGGAAAGAACCTTAAGATCATCTAGTTCCAACCCCCCTGCCATGGGCAGGGACACATCACACTAAACCATATCACCCAAGGCTTCATCCAACCTAGACTTGAACACTGGCAGGGATGCTCCCGTTTCTTTCACTGAGTACCCACCATGAGGCTGGAGATGACTGGGTTTGTGGGACAAGTGAAAAGGGGACCCAAGAAACAGATTTCCTCCCCACTCTCTGTCTGCCTCATCCAGGCCCAGAGATCAAATGGGTGCACCGGCCATGGTCTGTGAGCAAGGGGCTGCCACCCATGTTTGAGCTCCCCCTGTGCCACTTTAGCACTTGCAGAAAGAGCTGTCAATAGCAACAACGTCCTGTCCACACAGATACATAATGCTCACATCCGCTGGTTTGTTAACAGGAGGGGAAAGACTCCCTTTTCACCACTTGAAATCTCACTTGAAACTTGAAAAGAGAATGAGTGGGAGAAAGAGAGAGACAGTAATACAAATTGGCATTTAAATTTGTCAATTCAGTCTGCGGAGATTCACTACCTTGGATTTTTGCTGTATCACTCCCTAGTTATGTTCTTTCTGTCCTGCTTCCTCCTGCAGGATTTGCATCAGCCTCCTGTACGCATTCTGCCCTGCAGAGAGCCACAGATAATTTTCTGGTTTTTATTAGCTTTCTGAAAACACATGGAGCTGGGCTCCTTCACTTCAGTCCACTTAAAGTTTAATAGGGTGTCTATTGTACAGCTAACTTTTTCATTCATTTGCTCATACAGGGAATATTTCCTTTGAACAGCAGGCATGTTCCGCTACAAAAATCCCTTTGGGAAAATATGAAGCTTTGAGAAATGTTCTGTCCTCCCTCAAAGAGGTCTCTTCTGAACACAGACAACTTCTACTGCTATTTAACTATCAATAAACTCCCCCTGCTGTACCCATATCTGCTGAAGTACTAAGCTCTGCAGCAATCCATAACTTCCAGTGAAATGTAAGCAATTAACCTGATTTTAATGCTACGCAGGTATGTAACCAACAGTCATCTGTAATTCTTTAACATTCTTCTCAGTGTAAATCACCTCGGAGGCAGGGCAGCTCCTTTTCTGAGGAATTTCAAGAAATGCTGAGTTAAAAGAGAAGGAGCAGAAAAATAACTTCTTTTAAAAGGAAAATAAACCTCAAGATTTTTCACTAAAAAAACCTAAACAAATCCATGGTAAAAGCCTTCATTTCAATTTAATTCGAAGTGCAAAAAGGCTTGATAATATGACTGCCCAAGAGAAAGATTCCAAAGAAAATCTTTATAGGATATATTTTAGCTAAATAAATTTCTTAAGACTTAACATGATTAAACAAATATTTCTGCAGGTATGAAGTTTGAAATGCATTTTTACATTTGAATCCAAATTTTTCATTTGCTCAGAGACCACATAGATACATGATATGCAAGTGGGTGCTGGGTGAGAGGGGAGGACAAAAGCTTCTCTTTCATTTACTTTCCAAATCAGAAATTCAGGCTTCTGCATGTAGGATCAAAACCCAGAAAAGCATTCTCCTACATGTTTGGTCTCTCCCATGTATGATGCCACCAATGCTTGTTTGCACATTTGCACGTGTTTGCAACAGCAGCACATGAATTCCCACTGCATGTACTGTTCCTTTCCCATTGAAGCTGTCCCCTAGGACCTTTCTTGCAATGGGAATGGAGTAGGCCAAGCTCTATTTTCAGTATCACCCTGGCAACCGCTTTCCCCTCCATCTGGATGTCACATCGAAGAGACGTTCCTGCCACCTCTCATGTTTAACATGAGCCTTACAAATGCAGGGGAGGTCTCACAGCCCCAGCCCTGGAGATTGGAGAGTATCTTTCCCCACACCTCCCTTTTGAAATGGTTGAGTATTTAGCTTTCACACAAAAACTGCCAAGAAAATATGGCCTAATCATACTTAAAAAAATTATCAGAAATCAAGAATATTTTTCATTTCTTTTCTTCATGATTCTGAGTTTGTCTCTAGATACTGGGATGCCTGAGGTTAGCTGCACTGCCCACAGTTTAGCCTAGAAATTTGAATTTATATTTCTGCAGCTAAAAAGTGAAATAGACTTTTCACGTATTTTATTGGTGCACCTATAAGGAAGCCATATTGTTTAACCACCACAAATATCCAGGGTAGTGGGATAGGAGATTAACTTTCCTTCCCCCAGTCAAGTCACCCAGAGCAGTGCGTGCTCAGCCCCTTTGCCCCAGACAGCCCCAACTACTTCTTCTTCTCCTCTAGCTTTAGACAGCCCACCCACACTGTGCCTGGGCACTGAGCATCCTCAGCCCACACTTCTCATACCCATATGGCAGTGACAGCAATAACATCTCTGCAAGTGGGTGAGAAGAGAGGGATTTCCACTGGCATTTTGGTTTATATTTATTTTATTCCACTTCAGTGTTACTGATGCTTCAGAAGTCTCAACCTAAGAGTATCCCTTGCTTATAGAGTCCCTCAAGATGGAGCTTCACTTAAGGTCATTCAAAATACCAGCAGAAGTCCTGGGTCAATCAGAATCTTCACCTGTATTTTTTTTCATAACCAGAGCTGCACAGTGCAGGGCAAATGGCCTCTTTGAGAGGCAAACGTAACAGCCATTGTACATGGCTTAAAGCACTTTCCACTCAAGCTCCTCACAGTGTTTCGACTTGGTTAAGTACTATAATGACCTTTTTAAAAACAGGGAACCTGTAGCTCATGGGGTTTCCTACAGTGACACAAATTGACTAAGATACACTCAAGATTGCAAGGAAATACCATATGCCTTCATTTTTGGCTTTTCCTTCCATTGACTATTCTTTATTGTATACCAGAAAGAAGAAAATTGAAGAAAAAAACCCAACATCTCAAAACATGAAAAATGGGACTGTAACTTAGGGAAAGCACTTATTTTTCCACAACATCAATGAAATAATCCCATAGTTCATCACTGGGTCCACAGCTTCCCATCTGCCACTACTGGCAGATGAAATCAGTAATGATTAGAAACTTTCAGAAACTAAGCAGTGCCAGGGGTGAGAAAGCAGCATGTATCTTTCTTGCCTTTTTAGGATGGTCACAGGAGACAGAAGTTCTTAGCTTTTGACCCACTCTGATTTCTGCCCAAGTTGCCAGTGCCTGGGAAAGAAACCTGGTACTCAGATTCTACACATGCACCATTGTTGCTCCAGATCTTGGAAGCTGCTTCTGCCCATACCACACAGAAGTGGTCTAAAATCAAGGTGGGTTGAAGGAGAATGCTTCAGACATGTGAATGTAATTGCGAGGTGCACAGGTTACAGTGACTGGTGCTAATGGTGAGCTGGTGAGAGAGCCTGTGATGTGAAGTCCTACGTCTGTGTTGCTTTTCACAGACAGTGTTTTAGGATACCAGAACAAATAAGCCCAGGAGGATCTAGAAGCCTGATCAACATCCAAGCTTTCCATGATTATGGATGAGTCTTATCTCCCACTTAGTAATGGAGTTTGAATGTGGGTAGCCACATGATCAGCTGCAAAGGCTGCTCTAGACTAAAACTTCACCTCTGTCTCTAATCTTGAAAAAAACAGAAAGGACAAAATCACCTTTTAGAGAATTAATTCACAGGCTGATTATTACAAACTACTTGAGAAGCCAGCAGAATGAGTGGAAAAGGAGATAAAAAAGCATCATTCTGTTTAAATTATTGAAAAAATCCTAAATCCACAAAGAAATTGTTTTGTTTTTTTTTTCAAATGACATTTAAGATGTAGGTAAAAAAAAAAAACTAAACCAAAAACCCAACAAAAACCAACAAATGAACCTCCTCTGTAAGCACATCGGTACAGTTGCCCCAGATTAATGCTGATATAACTGCATTGTACATCTCACCCATGTAAGAAATCTGTAATTAGCAGATGGGAGATCACACATGGTTCTGTGGAAAATTTATGTATATAAAAAATAAATCATCAATTGAGCAGAGCTAGTTGATTCTATGATTTCCCATTCTGGGTTTGTTCCCAATAGTACTTTCACAGGTGTGTGTTTTTTCCTCCTCCAGGCAGATTTTGGTGGTGTGAAGCAGCACAGCTTCCCCTGGAGTGCACTGCAAAACAGCAGTGGCTGCCTGCCATAGGCTGCTGGTGTGCAGGTTGCTGGGGCAAGAGTGAGAAGCATCCAAAGCAAGAAGTGCCACCCCTTTACATGGTTTTGGTGCTGGAGGTGGACAACTTATGAAGGAACTGAGGAAGCCCATTTTCTTTCAACTAAAGGCAGATGGAAGGATGGAAGCATGCGCTGGACAGAAAGGATGTTTCTGAAGTGCTGGGGTCCCACAAAACCCACTGAACATCTCAGTACCAGGATTATATAGAATTTAAAGAGGAGGAAAATAAGTGGAAAAACAGAGTGACTAAAAAGGCTATCAGATCTGACACTCTACAAACATGGGAGACAACTGGGAGAAATGTAAACCGTACTTTACTCCGTGTCTGTAAGCAATAAGTGCTAGTGATAAAGGATAGTGATCTTGCTCCTGACAGTAGCTGGGTCTCAAAGCTTTCATGTGTTTAACCATTTCCAGTTTTCCCAGGCAGAGTAGGATAGCAGAAATTTAATAGCTATACTCCCATCACAATGAAGCATGTAAGATGTTTGTAACATGAAGGTACAGAAATGAAGGAGAAGATTACTGATCTAATAACTAATCTTGTAATAAGGTCTGGAGAGGCAACTGTGATTTAAACAGGTGTAAAAAAAAAACCTTGGGGATGGCCAGAGGACCAACATCACCTTCAGGAGAGGATGTCCAGCAACAGAGCTGCCAGGACCACAGAAGAAGGGATGATGCTCTGCTATCAGATCTGTGCTTGACAAGGATCCTGAATGAGGTTACAGAAGCCAGTCAAGCACTCACATGCTTCTTGCATCCCTCATTCTCTCTCCAGGCTCTGCTCCTCTTTCCTCATCAAGAGGGGGGTGCACCTTGCAGTTTGGGAAACATTGCTGTAGGATTGAAACTGGAGGGTAGGCGAGGAGCTGGAGGCTGTTGCAGGGAGTGTTTTAGTTTGACAGGGTAGGAAAAAAATTGAGAGATCTGCAGTAATGACAAGGGAAAGTTTTGGGTTGTTTTGGTTTTTTGTTGTGCTTTTAAACTGTGTAACTCTTTTGCTGTTTCATTCAATTCCCAACCTCTCCCTCTCTGGTATTGCTCCATCCCTCCTCAGCCATCCCCTTAATGCCTCCCACTCACACGTTGGTTAAGTATTAATTATTTCCTTTACACGCATCCTTGCCAACCCTGGCCTTCCCCCCAGTCTCAAAGCTTTCCCAAGCTCCCTCACCTCTGCACAAACCAGCTTAGAAATCCCCTGTTTGAGAGCAAACAAACCTCCATTCAACCAGTCAGGGTCGTTTATTTGTCTCCTTCCCCAGAGCAAACCATCATCTCAACCTCAGAGCCAGACCCTCTCTTGACCTTGACACTGAGCCATGTCACCCAAAAAGCTTCACATCCCAGCCATCTGTTGCACCTGGGCTCAGACACCCTTTTATTTCTTGTACTGGCCCTGGAAAATTGAAGGAAGCAGCAGGAAACACCATGATCAGGCTTTATCCCAGCAGAAGTTGGTGCACTCTGTGCTTGTCACGGTCTCATGGGGATGCCCATATCCAGGGGCATGCAGCCCAGGTGCCCCAAAGCAGTGTGGCCACCCAGGCTGCTGTGCTGAGAGTCCCTAGCACTGGACACACTGCAGCTTGCAGGATAGCCCCTACACCTAACCCAGCCCACCCCCAACACCCAGAGTTTGGATAGCTGCAGTTCTGACTTAGTTGCTGGGGTTTAGTCCATGACCTGTAATGAACAAATTGCAGTGCAGCCACATAGAATATAGCTCGTGTAGGGGAAGGCTGGAGGCAGGAGAGGGAAAGACACAAATCATGCAGGCACAGGGAGGAAGAGATAATGAGGAAAGTAGGTATTTATAATTTTTCCCCTGCAAAAACACCTACACCTTACCCACAGCAGGAGTGTCAAACACTGAAACTTGGGTTTTTCGGAGGTGGGATTTTTGTCTGGCTTATTCCCTTTTGAAGAAAGCATTGCTCCGCCTCTCTAACTGAAATTTAAGAAGCCCCCTGAGAAACTGATAGCCCCTCTGCTGCCACCCAGTATGAATACATTCATTTAAAGACAACAAATGTGTTTGTCTTTGAAATTACTATGACGCTGCTAGCTGGGGGAGCTGTTTGCATTTAAAATGGCCTGACTGCGTGAAGTGTGAAAGATGTATATACAACGCAGATTAACGCAGCCGGTTCCTTTCTTCTCATTAGGAGGATTATTTTGTTTTTTGCCATTTGGAGCCACGCGTCACTGGGAAAGTAGATACTGATAGCGTTCTTCCTTTGGGTCCCAAAATGCAGGAGGGTGTTTGCCTAAACATGCAAGCACAGAAGCAAGGCTTGTGTATTTTGTATAGGAAGCTGCTTTTGTTTGCTGCCAGTAGGATACACAATGTGCTCTCTACAGGGGATCAAGATGTAGGGCTGTACAAACACCAAGAAGTAATACCTTACATAACTGGCCCTGGGGGAGAGTTACGTGTCATGAGGAGAAATAGTTTTGCCAGGAAAGGTAAAACACAAAAGGCGAGAATTCATGGAAGAAAACAAGAGGCCAGTGGGAAATAAAACCCCACAGCTATCTCTGCAGATTATCACCAGGCAGACCACAGTGAGGAAAACAGCTACAGAGGTATGGTGGCAGATTCACAGTCGATTCACTGCTTATTGCAGCGAATGCATCTGTAACCCTTCCCTGGTGGGGGATTTGGCCTGTCTGCTGGCACCAGGCAGGTGAGACAGCTCGTCTGACTCCCGCTGTGCTGCTCAGGTCCCTCACTGGACACCAGCCGCACACAGATGAGATTAAATGAACAGGATGTTGCAGCAGTGCTGGAGCCAGGACTAGTTCTGGAGTGGGAGAAAAGGTCCACTGGCTGCATGGTCTGAGGAAAGCGGGTGACTGAGGTTGTGAGGGATCTGGGGCTAGGTGATGTCCCCTGAGTTAAGAAGAGGACCAGAGATGCTTGGGGGACCTGCTAATCATAAAACAGCTAGGACTGGAAAGGACCTGAAGATCATGCAGTTCCAACCCCCAATGCACTCTTGCACCTCCCCAGGGGAGTGCCTGGATGAGGATGAGGACAAAACAGAGCAGGCTGCCCTGGGAGCTCTGGTCAGGACCCCTGTGCTCCTGTGAAAATGGCTGCAGACCTACATGTACAAAATTACCCTGGAATGGCATGACACAGTGTATGTTTTTTATGTATAAATGTATAGACAGGTCCCCCATGGATGGCTCTTCATGGGAAAGGGAAGCCCTCTGGAAAGAGGGTGAGGCTGGACGAAAGAATGAAATAGGTTTGTAATTTATTCAGCCTGAAATTCTGCTCTTAAGAAGGTTCACTTACTGCTGGGCCTGCTGAAAAATTTGGCCCTTCATAACCAGCAACAGCTTTTCTAAACCTGATTGAAGAAAGAGCAGTGACACTATCACCGACCATCTCAGGGAGCCCCTTGGAACTGCAGATACTCTGATCCTCCCTGATGCATCAACAGTATCTTCTTGCTTTTTAAGCCATTCTGGGAGAGTCAGGATTGCAAGTGACCTCTCGGAAGCCTTACAGACCACATGTAAGGCCTCCTAGGAGATGAAAACCAGCTCTTCCGTTCTTCCCACTAGCATTGCCTTTAGGGATGATACCCCTCTACACAGACATCTTGGCAATGTAGGGTATTGTTAGGAGCTGAAGGTCTTAACCAGTGGCAGTCATTTTTCTCCTTCTTGGTAGCTGGTGCAGTGCTGTGTTTTGACTTTCGGGCTGAGAACGGTTGCTGATAGCGAGCATGTTTTGAGTTACTGCTCTGGTGTTTGGTTTGTTCAAGGCCTTTTTCTGAGCTCATGCTCTGCAAGGGAGGAGGGGAGGCCAGGGGGAAGGAGAGACAGGACACCTGACCCAGGCTAGCCAAAGAGGTATTCCATACCATAGCACGTCATGCCCAGGATGTAACGGGAAGAGACCCGGAAGGGCTGGAGCTCTGGGGGGATGGAGGAGGTATCGGTCGGTGCTCAGTCGGGCAGGGTGGGGTGAGTTATGGGTCGGTGGCTGGTGAGGTGTTGTATTCTCTTCACTTGTTATTGGCTTTATCATTATTATTTGTAGTAGTAGCAGTAGTGATTTGTGTTATGCCTTGGCTATTAAACTGTGCTTATCTCAACCCGTGGGGGCTACATTCTTTGGATTCTCCTTCTTAACTCTCTGTAAGTTGGGGGAGCAAGGGGGAGGGAGTGAGTAACGAGCTGTGCGGACTTGGTTTAAACCACAACACCAAGTCATCAGTAAACATCCAAACTAAACAAACATAACATGCTCTTTGACGAAGTACATTATTCCTGTCACTTCAGTGAGGGTCCTTCACCTGATAGCAAATGTTTGTTGACAATCACTACAGACAGAGTTACAACAAAAAGATGGAAAACATAATGTAAGCTGGAAGCAGCAGTGAGCTGTCTTACTGTGTCTGATGTTAAGCAGGGAAATAGGTTTGATTTTTATGGATGTCTTTTGCACTTCAGAAAAGTACTGTAATTGCAGATACCAGACTGAAGAAGAAATAGCACTTCTGCTGCCAGTACAGACAAAACACTTCCCAAAGCCCATTATTAAGAGAAAGGCAGTGGCATTGACAGCAAGATAAAAAGGTCAAGAATAACTTTTAGCCATTTTCCAATTAAAAAGAAATAAAAAAAGGAAAAGAAAGTAATTCTAGTCATATTCCGGGGTGAAACAGAAGTGCAGATTAGATTAATACAATATTTGCACCAGGCTGTGAATGCAAATGCAATTTAATGATCATTAAATATCTATGGAGCAACAAAGTCTAGGGCAGATGGCCATGCAGGGCTCCATGACTGGCTTTGCAGCCCTGCTCCAAGACCTGGCCAAGCTGTCCCAGCCGAGCCCTGCAGCTGGGAAATAGGGAGTACCACTGCCCTGAGTAACAGGTCTGAGACCTGGACTGAGTGCACTGTAAAGAGCAGGTGATTTTTAGTATTGTTGTTGAAAGCAGTAGAGCTTTGCTGAGGGTTCAAGAACAAGGGAGAAAATGCTCCAGATCTGTTCAAATGCTTTCTCTATGAAAAAATGCTCTTAAGACCCAAAGCCTCAGAACTGGAAGAACTTAAAAAGAATAAGAAAAAAAGAAAAACCCACCAGAAAAAAAAAGCAACAACAGAGAGCAACTGATCAATTCCAAAAACCCCAAGCCCCAAAATCTGAAGGAGGTTTGGGGAATGAAAGAGCCCCTTTCTCAAAAGACACATAATAAATTGTATAAAAAAAAAGAGAAAAACAAAGCCACAGAAAAAGACCATGCAACAAGTCCCAAGAAGATGCCTAAGCAAGATTTCTACAGTAATTTCTATTAGAAAATGGCTTTGTAAGAAGTGATTTTGCCTAGTCATTTGCAGTATATTTTCTTATGTACAGCCTTGTTAAAAAATTAAAATATGGAACTGACATACCCTCCATCTGTCTCCTAAACCTGTTTTCTTAATAGCACTAATTGAACCAAAACAGCTACCTGGGACCCTAATTTTAAACAACTCTATAGAACCTGAATTAAATCTGCAATCATGAAAGAATCAAATATTTGATCCTGGATTTTGTACCCTCACATTTATGTTTTCAGGTGAGACACATCCATTAGTTCTTTTTCAGAAGTATTTAAAGCCCTTAGTCTGAAATTATTTGCTGTACTGGTTTAAGTATTTTCAGAATTGGAGCATAATTTACTTCTGAAAAAAGGATTAACTGATAAGCTGTAAAGAAAAGATACTTGAGCTACAACAGCAGGACAATTTTCAAGCATTCGTAGCACGTAACATCTTATTCTGGCCAACAAAAGAAAATACTGCAAGTGTTGAAGTTGGTTTTAGAATTTTACCTGAAAATCTGATACTGTAACATTTTTGTCAGAACCTTGATCAAACAGAAGTTCAGTTCTCCTTATTGGACAGTTTAAAATATTTTAGAATGTAACTTCAATAGATTAGGTCTTCAGATTTATTCTATTATCCTTAGTAGCTTGTAAAACTGTGTAAAGTCCATATAAATCTGACAATGAAATACTGAGAAAACTTGAAAATGTGAAATATTCTTTAATCTATCATTAAAAATACATCATTATTCATCCACCTTTCTAAAGCACTGCATATACCTTAATAACCTGTTGGAATTACAGCTCTATGTCCTTCAGGGCAGTATGCTATGATTGATAGGGAGAAACAAGTGTTGCCTACACTGGTAGGAAAGCTTTGCTCTTAACATTGTTACATGATAAAATGGAAATATAATTGATGTAGTTCTATGGTTTAGTTAAAGAATTTATCTCTTCCAAGGTGTATGTAATATTTGAAGGGGTTTTATTCCAGAGTAAAAAATCTTGGATTCAATTTAACAGATTATATAAGACAGCAACACAACTCTAAAGGTCAGCTTTCCTTTTCCTATAAATCACCACATTTCTATCATGTAGACTATTCAGGATGAAGAGCAACAAGTATTTGTGTAACTCTCTGAAAAAAAATAAAGTGTTTAATTAGCATGTTTTTATCTCTAACTGCATCACTGAGGAAGTGTAAACATAATTATTTTAAAAAGAAGTAAAATGTCAGATGCTCAGCAAATGCAGTAATTTATCATAATGTACTTTATAATATACGTTATTGTAACATAGCATTTCATTATGGAATAATTTTCCCAAAATATATTTGATATTCAACTTCAAAACAATTCAACAATTCAAAGTGATATTTAAAATACTACTTTTTTTGAGAAAAAAAAATAAAATTCTGTACCAGTGAGTGTGGATTTTTCATACTTTTCCTTCACAAAATTAATATAATATTTTTTTCCTTACTCCTCACCTCCATCCTCAGTAACATCCCCCTTTTTTTATTCATAGAATCAAAATAGTTTCAGTTGGAAATGTCCTTTATAGGTCATCTGTCCACCCCTCCTGCAATAATCAGGGACATGTTCAACTAGATCAGGTTGCTCAGAGCCCCATCCAGCCTGACCTTGAATGTTTCCAGGAACGGGGTATCTATCACTTCTCTGGACAACCTGTGCCAGTGTTTCACCACCCTCCTTGTAAACATTTTCTTCATTCTATCTAGTCCAAATCTACTCTTAGTTTAAAGCCATCACCCCTTGTCCAGTTGTGACAGGCCCAGCTAAAAAATTTGTCCCCATCTTTCATGTAACCCCCTTTTAGATACTGGAAGGCTGCTCTGAGGTCTCCCTTGGATCCTTCTCTTCTCCAGGCTAACAAGCCCAACTTTCTTAGCCTGTGTTCATAATAACAGAGGTGCTCCAGGGTTCTAATAATCTTTGTTGCCTCTTCTGGACTTGTTCTAACAGCTCCACATCCTTCTTACACTGGGGACACCAGAACACAGTGCAGTACTCCCAGTGGGGCCTCACAAGAGTGGAGTAGATGGAAGAGAATCACCTCCCTCCACCTGCTGGTCACTCCCCTTTTGATGCAGCCCAGCATACAGTTGCCTTTCCAGGCTGTGAGTGAACACTGCTGGGTCATGTCCAGCTTTTTATCCAGTAGTACCCCCAAGTCCTTCTCTGCAGGGCTTCTCCCAATCCGTCCTTCCCCCACCTTGTGTTGATACCCGAGATTGCCCTGACCCAGGTGCAGGACCTTGCGCTTGGCCGTGTTGAAGTTCATGAGGATCACATGGGCCCACTTCTCAAACTTATACAGGTCCCTACATTCTAACCTCCAGAAAAAATTAAGGTATACAAATTTCCAACAATCTCAGATGTTTTTCAGTGTTAAAAATCCTGAATTATGAACAATCTTAAACCTCAGAAATTTCTGAATCAGGAGCTGTTCCACACAGACTGGAAAGAAGTGGCATGCAAGAGAAATGTCTTCTTTTCCCTAGAGGGAATGCACGTCCATTTTCAGAACTCTGTCTCATGTGTTCTTTGATCACTCTTTCCTTTTCACTTTGAATAGAAAAAAAAAGTAATCTGAAATGAATTCAAATCAAAACAAGTCATCTGTGCAAAGCTGCTTGAACTTTGACAAGGTCCTTCTCCTGTCTCAGCTATTTGAGAGCAGTTCCCAGCCTCTCATTCAAGTTGAGGCAATTCTGCATTCCCTATGCCAAATGAATACTGCACAAAGTACAACTTTATGAGAACTTAAGGATGTTTTGAAAAGCTACTGCAAATCATATGCTTTCAGTATAGCAGGTTAACAAAAGCAGTACATGCTTACACCCATGACATTAGTGTGTGGAAGCTGAGGACATGATACTGAGTTAGTCTTGAGTTGCAAGACTACCAGCATACAGGAAGGAGAGATTAATGGAGAAGATTTCCTTTACACACATTGGGCACAAAAGAGTCTTTAGGTGGCAATCTGATGTTGGACTACAATTAAAGAAAAATTTACACAAGGCATAGGGAATGCCTTTACTATCTTCATATCTTCATATCAGTCTTAACATCAGTTTTGGGTGCCATGTCAATGTCATAACAGAGGATGAAACCATGCTGTTCAGGTAACCAAATGTCTTTATGTGTTGTTAGAAAGTCTGTTTCTATTAGATGAGGAGCACAGAGAACTTCCTCATAGCACATATGTTCCCTGAGGCAGTATTAATTTATACTAATGACTATTGCAGAATGACTATAATAGAAAACTATGACTAATAGTTCATTAATGATTATCTTCAGTGTCTTGTTTTGCATGGATGCCAACCTTGTGCCAGGTACTGTACAACACACAGAATCACAGAATCACAGAATCCCAAGTGTTGGAAGGGACCTCGAAAGATCATCTAGTCCAATCCCCCCACAAGAACAGGGTAACCTAGAGTACATCACACAGAAACTTGTCCAGGCGGGCCTTGAATATCTCCAATGTAGGAGACTCCACAACCTCCCTGGGCAACCTGTTCCAGTGCTCTGTCACTCTTACAGTAAAGAAGTTCTTCCTGATGTTAAGGTGGAACCTCTATGCTCCAGTTTACACCCATTGCCCCTTGTCCTGTCACTGGACATCAGTGAAAAAAACCTAGCTCCATTATCCTGACACCCACCCTTTACACAGCAATCAAGAAAATATTGGCACCCTACTGTAACATACTTAGCACTGTATTGATCTTTATAGTGGCCAACAGGAACATTTTACTACAGCAGCTAACGCTGGGAGCTATTCCTTTGTTTCAAGTGGAAGTTCTCATCTTTTAGCCTTGAAGTTGTCGATTCCAAATCCCACTAATTCTGGGTGGGAAATACTGTATCATGCATGCCAACTGTCCACATAGATTTTGGTAGAATGTCCAGTAAAAATATATAAAAAAGACCACCTGACTTCCAAATACTCTTTAAGGTTTTAAAACAAGCTATTTTAAAATAAGTATTCTCAAGCACACCAATACCTCACTTTTTTCTCTTCTCTGCTTTCTAATTTTAAATTGCAGACAATTAGCAACAATAATAAGGATGGAGCAAATGCCTTTCTCCAGGAGCACTTCCAGAGTATTACAGTTTTGCTGGTCCCCTCCTGCCTGTATTACTCTTCTCCACCTTCTAAGCCTGCAAGACACGCTTCCTCTGGTTCAGAAGGTAGCTGATGAGATAATTACATTGGTTTCCTTCATCCCTCCATGTTCTTGGCTCACCTTCTTCCTTCACATCCAACTTAACTTCAGGTTACTTTGGGCAAGGCTTTGCTGTCCAGCTCAGTCCCCAGGCAAGAGCCCAGCAGCAGGGTCAGTTCCCACCTCCCCTTTCACTCCCATTCCTGATCCACATACTTGTGTGTTTTCCTTCCTTGCTTTCCCTACGTGCATGTGTGGGTTTTCACTTTCCTCCTGCTTCTTTTTTGGCATCTGGTGCTACCACACAGAAAGCCTCAGCAGCACAGAAATCAGGCAGTTTCTCACAAATTTGCATTTCATGTGAAGCTTTATTACAACAAGCTCTCTTTATTTATGCAGAAGAAAGATGCTGCTGTAGTTAGGGCTGCAGTCTAGGCCTTCAGAGAGGTGTATGTACTTCTGTTTTGCCCCAGGCTTCTCATGTGGCTGAAGGAGTGCAGTATCACCATGCCTTCACCCTACATCTGCAAGGGAAATTAAAAAGCCTGTATGTATCTGTACCTATATAAATGTAAGAGCCTACGTATATGTGTATACACCTTTATCAACTGAGCTATGAAAATATATTGCATCATGATGTAAGACTTGGCAGACAGCAGCTGCCTGTGTGCAATTCTGTTTTTTAATGTTTCAGAAAGAGAAAGCAATTCAAACCCATCTTTATTTATGTGAAGTAACAGTAATTTTGATTCCTATTACCACCATAGCCAAAACCTTGACAAAGCAGAAATATTGTCTCCCAAATGTCAAATATGAGACTCCAAATGCAAGCGAGTCTTTCCAAAGTTTACTGAAAGAATTTCTGACCACTGCTTTATCTCCCAGTCCCCTGTTTTCTAGCCTTTTTAGATAACAGACTGAATTTCCTATTTAGGGTTAAAACTGTAAAGCTTGTCTTTCAACATCACCAGCCTGTGTGTTGTGTCCTAAGCTTATATTTACTGACCTGGAAAATAAAAATCCCCATTACCTTCTGAATCAGCAGTCATTTCAATGCTGTGCAGAACTCACAGAAGTAGATATACAAAATCTAACACCAGTGCAACGCACATGAGTGGCAATCAAAGCAATGGAGGCCTGGAACAAACAGTTTGATGAACCTGAAAGCTTCATTGGAAGAATACTGATAGTCCATTTGCAAGTAGGAAAAATGCCTGAAACTTCAGAGCTGATTTTCTGGGAGGTTTGTGTAGAAGCTTTTATTTGTTTTGTATTTTACTACAGGAAAATAATATGTTCCATTATGTATTTTACAGTCACTTGTGCAAGAACGAGAAATGCAAAACAGTACACAAAAAGCAGATAAATGCAGCTCGCCATAAGAGTGTAAGTGCTTTGAGACAATAAATATAAGAAGAAAACTGACAAAATGTAAACATCTGATCTTCTGCATCAAGGCACAATGCAGTGCCCAGCATGAGGTCCAGAAGCACCTCTATTACTCCATGGAGAGAGAAGCACATTTCTACACAAATTTTATGCTATGAAACTAGATGAAACTAGGTGATCTCTGGCATATAGATAAGTCTGTTCACAGAGTCTATTCACAGTAAGATCCAGACCTATGACTGAGGGTTCAGGATGCCAAAGGGTTACAAATAAATAATGTGAAAAGTGAATGCAGGCTTACTAACGTGCAGAAAGTGAATTTTGTAAACCCTGTAGACCTTGATTAGACCATTCAGTCTCTGAAGTTTTGCTGAGGTTGTGTCTGAGTATGAGTTTGCTCCAACTTTCTATTTTGTGGACATCCTTAGGAATAGAGAGTGAACAGCTGAGAACTGTGGAAGTCAGTGAGGTACAACATTAAAAACACAGCAGGGCAGAAAGATGTAATTTTGTGCTAGGCTGCTACAGCATCTAATCATCCTTGAAATGTTTCATTTCTGTCGTGAACAAGCCTACTGTATGAGTGAGTAAAAGAAGTAGGAAGGAACAAATTATTCTTAAAATTCAATGTCGTTGATGAGGTGCCATAAGAAATTGTTCATGTTTGGTATAAGCAAACAGACATGACATTATGCCGGCTGAAGGAAGATGAAATGCACCATCAGTAGAAAAAGACATGGAAAGTCCACTTGAGAGAAATAGATGAAAAAAAAGAAACACCAAGAAATGGGGAGCAGAGACAGGTGGGCCCAAAAGTGGGTTGGTAAGCAGCAGACTTGGTTTGACCCCAGCAACCTGTCAGCCAGGTAACATTTTAAATGGATTAAAACAGGAAGGGACTGGTTCAAAGTTTGCATCCCATGAAAAACTGCCCCGCAGTTTTATCCTGAAAGGAGGTTGTAATGAGATGGGTGCTAGTCTCTTCTCTCAAGTAACATGCAATAGGACAAGAGGAAATGCACTCAAGATACAGCAGCTGAGGTTTAGACTGGATATTAGGAAAAATTTCCTCACTGAATCAGTTGTCAAACATTGGAACAGGCTGCCCAGGGAAGTGATTGAATCACCATTCCTTCAGGTAGTTAAAAGATGTGTAGCTCTGATACTCAGAGACACACACTTGTGGTTTAGTGGTGGACTTGGTGGTGTTAGGATAATGGTTGGACTCAATGATCTGAACGTCCTTTTCCAACCTAAGTGATTCTGTGATTCTATAATTCTATGGTTCGATATGCAAAATTGCATATGGGTGTGAAGCAATGAGGAAACAAACCTACCTTGGATACCTTTCCTTTTGCTTCCTCCCCATGCCTTAGCTATAACCTTTTTATATGAAATTTGAGACAACTTTTTGGTTATCCTTAAGATACTCTGCAACAAGTGAATTTAAACATGGGGCAAAAAGCCAATCCATGTTCTTGAAAGCACAACTCAAGTATACTTTAAAAGCCATTTCTTTTCCTTCAAAATGAAAGCCTAGGCAGGATATCTGAGCATCCTGGTGATGTGGTCAAGCCTTGGCTGGTTAGCAGACCCCCATGGGGTGGGGGTCCAGTGTAACTGGAGCTGGATGTCAGTGTACAGGACACCCTGGGGTGCCCATGGTCCCAGCCCTCCCTCTCTGTAATGCTATACTGGCTTTATTTACACTCAGGGCTGCTGTCACAGTGTTCCCTTCTGTGCCGCTGTTGCAGGGGTATGATCAAACTGGATCAGTGAGTCAGCTCCTGCCAGCCCCACTCCCTCTCCTACCCACACTCATGCAGGCACTCACTGAAGTGGGTCATCTCAGGCCTTTCTGCTTTGTGGGGTGGCTTCTCAGCTTCTGAATGACTGCCTCATCCGTACTTTAATTCTCCAACTGTTAGAAGCATCTGCCCTTTGCTGGCTCTCAATGCCAGGACCTCAGGGACACAAACTCATTTTTGAGGATGAATGTATTCCTGCCTCTCCCCCTCCACAGCTCTGCATTTCTCTCTTCAACCCACCTCCCCCAAGCCCCCACCCAAAACACACTGCCTGCACCTCCCATCCCTGACAATCGCTGTAACTCAACTGTAAAAAAACAGGAGGGGAAGGCAAAAAAAAAAAAAGGAAACAAGGAAGAAATGGTTTCCATGGCAAATTTGCAGGATTTAATCTCAACACAAAAAGAATTTTAACATTCTTTCCCTGCTTTAGAACATGTTGGATAGCAAGGGAAATTGTCTGTTATGTGTTGGCTTCAAGGGTGTTGCACTGATTTATGTCCACAGAGACTTTGTCCCATTATTTTCTTATTTTATTCTTGTAATCAGAAAGTTGCTTATCACTGCCCAGTGAAGAAGATTAACATAATTTAAACCAAGCTCTTTGTCAAAAGCTATTCAGAAGCCTGCAGAGCTTACTAAAAAATAACCAGTTTCTAGAGGTTTTGCCCTCTGAAACTTCCTGTTGAAGCACTGATGGCAACGATACTATTTGCTATTTGGTACTTCTGAGTGGTACAGGACACCCTCATGGAAATTACCCTTTCTTATAATTCTCCAAAGGTCTTTTCTATGGTGGCTGCAAATATCTCATTTGTTGGCATTGTGACCCAACACACAGTTTATGGATGTAGCACGACAGACTTCAGTTGCCACTGGAACATCAATGGCATCACACTGCTTCAGGTTTCAAACATTTTTTCCTCTTGTGAATTCAGTCAAATTGATCCGGGAGGAGAGAGCCTTTCTGCCTGGCACCAAGTTTGCACACTCTCCAGTTTTGCAAGTACAGACATAAACACATTCAAACAAAGCCTGCAAATGATAAAAGATTATTAAATAAATGGATCTTTTGTCTTGTGTTTCTTTCAGCCTGGTAGCTGTTCTCAAACGTTCTTGATAAATAGCTGCTGTCCCACCCCTCAGCTCCACCTTCTTTTGTGATTCATAGGACTTCAGTGGAGATACCAAGCAGTAAATCTTCTAGATATATTTTCAAAAACAGCAGCATCCATACTGTTAATAAAACCACCACTATACTTTACCGACACTTATATTTCCTAGCCTAACACCCATTTCCTTGAAGAAACAACAAAAAAGAGAAAGCCTAGGCAAACTCTCAGTCTGCATTTAATTTAAGTAAGTGAAACAAGGTTTTTGAGTTGTGGTTTTGAGTAGTGTTGCTCCTGGTATCTGGAAGGATTTTTATGTAAAAGCAGAATCAGTAATTCTTTATTTGTAGACAACTCACTAAACAAAACCCTGTATACTTTAAAAAGTTAACATGTACAGATAAAATTAAGTTACATGGGACATGATGTGTTCTTCAGCTGTAAGCACCTTTTCCTTGGTCATATAAGAATATATGTGCTTCTATACTGTGCTAAGCCCAAATGTTTTGACACCTTTACCATGTTTAGTGATTTTTTTTGGCCTCAGTACACTGAATACATATGTGTGTCAAAAATAACAGCTAAAAGCAATAGGGATTTTTAAGGATCCTAATCATATTTGCCCCAACAAAATAAGTGCTTACTGAAGACAAGTGAGAATATATAATATTTGTAAAAAATAATATATATGTGCGGGGGTTTTTTTGCTCTTCATTACGATTTCTGCACAATGTTCCAATAAGTTGTAGACCCAACATGCAAAACTCAGATCTACATTTTGAACCATTTGCCATTTATTAAAAAAAAAATAATAATTCCAAATACACAGGCCCCAAATTATTTGTTTGGACTCTTATTATTTGTCCTAAAATACATTCATGAGAGAACTAAAAAGACCAGTGTCTGCACTCTATAGTTATTTAGTATTTGTGAGGTGGCAGCTCCCTGAGGCTTTGATGCAGGTCTGGGTGCTTTCCATCTGTGGGACTAATTCAGTTTCATTATAAGGTCATAAAGACCTAAACATAAGGATCCTCTTGGCACCACCAGAATATAAGGAGTAACAGAAATGGCTGCTCCTGCTCTAAAGTACCCACTGTTAAAGTTTGGGTTGGGTTTTGTTTGGGGCTTTTTTTTTCCCCCCTAAGAAGAAATAATACAGTAATCCTAAATAACAGGGTATTACCCTTTTTACAGACAAAGGTAGGATTGGTTGCTTCTTATGTCTCGTGAATGTAAAGAAGTATAACATAAACACATGCTAATTTTATTGTAAATACTTTTAAAATGCTTGTGTAATTATGTATACATGTACATTTAACTTATCTATTGCATTTTTTTAAAAGTTGTAATAAAAAGCTTAATCAACAGTACTTAAATGTTCAATAATGCATGTTAAAATATTAGGTGAATGGGAAAAGTTCATGTTGAGATGAAATCTTTCAAAAAGCGCTCATGACAGAGGGATCTTAATTCTGTTGGGTTGGCTCAAAAGCTGCTCAGGATCTTTTCAATAACTTATTCTAAACCTAACAAGTCTAAACAGAAGAGATTCAAAGAAGGATTTTGGGATAAGAAATCAAGTGTTTACAACCCATCTTAATTGGGATATAGTGAAACTGGAATCCATCTGTAATCATTTGTCATCACACTGCCACCTCTCACCTTTTTCCAAACTACTGGCTGGTGAAAGGAAAGAGAGAAAACCATTTGTTATGCACAAAACATTTTGTTGCAACAGATATTTTTTTTCAATACATTCCCAATATAGAGAAGCTTTTCTTTGGGTATTTCTCTCACAAGGCACAGATGGTGAAGGGGAAGACATAAAACTTCATTGGGCACAGCTTCTCTAAGGATCTCTTCACATGTTAGCACATCAATAAACTATTTTTGCAGATTAATCAGACCTGCACTGCATTTGTCCTGAGTGCAGGCCTCAAGAAGTACTGCTAACAGAGATCCTGGTGGTTTAATTTATTTCAGCACACCCAAATTCACACGGTGACTCTAGAAGGCATTTTTAATTGATGGTAATTGCGTGTGAGCCTCCTCATGAGTCAGATGAGCTCTTGCTTTCCTTCTACATTCCAATGAATTCATCTGGGTGTGGGAGCTGGGGAAAGCTTGTTAAATATAGAGCCCTGGCACTGAGAGACAAATGCAATGCTGCAGGACTGCTCCTATTTCTTAAGAGTTTGGGCTAGGCAAAGAGTGTCCTCATTATCATTTCATAGTCTTTCATAATTTTTTTCCAAATCAAATATCAAAACTAGAGAGTGCTAAACATATATTAACATGATTGACTTGATGCCTTTATTTTCACCTTCAGAAATAAAAGCATTCTGTATTTGTGTGTCTCTTTTTCAGTCAGATGCACTACCCATTTTCTAGGCACTTGCATTAAAGAGGTTAATCTCATTAAAAAAATCTATAAAGAACAATACTGACAAGAAAAATTGGAAAACTGGGTAAAAGTCTACTCATTATTACCAAACTGACTTTGCTGATTTGATTTTTTGCAGCATGGTGTTCCAATGCAATTGCAACTTTTTTTCTTGGTGCACTAAATACAGCTAATATCAATTAAATAACTAAAAATTAGATCTTGATAATATTCTCATGGAATATCATCATCTGTCATCTTTGCCAAAAGTACAACTGCACAGGATGTATCTTTATACATGCTGCTCATCTACAAACACTGCACAGTGCACATATTTCTGGAGGTGATATACATTGATTTGAGTCATGATTCTGCAGATCTTCTGGCCAATCTCCACTTCCCCATACATACAGAGAACACACCATATCTCAACGTAGCTTTGTAAATTTGTCATAAAAATGCTGATCTAAAAAGCAGAATTTTTTTCTCTCTGTAAGAAAGCTGTGTAGGAGCTCTCTGGGCAATCTGGTCTGGGTCACTATCCAAGTTTCTCGACTTACAGTCTGACATTCGCCCAGCTGGGAAGCTGCTTTTGCAACTGCCATTTGGTGACAGCACTGTCTATTACATAGCAGAGAATTTACTCTGGAGATTTTTTTTTTCATAGGAAGAAATTTCAAAGAGCAGAGAGCACTGCAATGATGGAACAGCCACTTAGGAGTGAGGTCCGTGTTCTGTACGTCAGAAATGTCTTTATGACAGGAAACCAAGAAATTTGATGTGGAAAGTATGTCAAAGTTGTGTTCTGGTCTTCAGCAATAAAGGCTTGCCACAGCATACTCACAGTCTTGACATGATTAAGAACATTTCCAGTTCATTTCAAACAACATGCTCTGGCTAAATTGTCAGGGTATAATATTTACCTAACAGTGTATGGATGCTATACCAGCTCAATTATTGTCCTCGGTAACATTTCAGACAGGTCTGTGCTGAGGACCAAATCCTATAGAATTCCTTGCAACTATTAAGAAGTGGCCACAAAAATATAATTATGACAAACTTCAGATTATCACTGGTTAAACAGGCTTGATTCCTGGGTTCAATTTTGTTACTTGCTTAGAAAACACGAATGTAAATGAAGAAGGCAGGTATGTCTTCAAAGGGAAAGAGTTCAGGGTGTTATTTTCCTGAGTTTCCAATTGTAAACCCTTCTTTTCCATGGAGCAGCTGTAGCGGCAGGTGATATGTAATGCTTTGCCAGTGTCTCTACTAATATTTGCTGACAGCAGAGGAATAAGACAACGTGAGTGTCCTGGGCTCAGATTCAAGCTGTGATGTTGAGGACCTTCTTACCACTGTCCTTGAGTTTTGGTTTCTCTGCGCTAATTTGTCTCTGTTTCTTCTCACTTTGTGGCACTTTCTTCCCACACTTGTTGCCTTTTCCTACTCTTGCCTATAATTTTCAGCCCCAGTCTCCTCATCCAGTCCATCCTTTCTCTCTTCTTTTTCCTTCTTCTATCCCCCCTCTCGTGCACAACCAACTCAAATGCATGCCTCACAACCATAGTCTAAGGTCTTTCCCCATCATATCTTGGCATCACCTCTTCACCTGGTCAGGCAAGAAATAATCTGTACATCTCCACTAGGCTGTTTCTCTCCTCTGACAGAAAATCGAATTCTGGATTTATGTCCCATAAAATAGTTGTATAAACTATTGCACCTGCAACCTTCTAACAAGGGAAAGGGAAGTGGTGCTGCCCTCTTGCTACTTGTACCAGCACCACTCACATGATGCCTTTAAAAAGAAAAGTCTTATTTCCCAAAGACAAATAACTAAAAATACTCATGACTAGGGCCATCATTCCTTCTGCCTATATGTAAATGTAATTTCCATGCTCTTTCCTTCTTCGGTTAATCAATTCCTACAGTTGCTCCATGGCCAGGTGGCTACCACAAACAGCCCTTACCTGAAGGGTGCAGGACACCTGCCTGAAAGCCGCATTCATATAAACAGGTCTGGAGTGAGCACAGTACGCACACAAGTGTGAATACAGCATTTCTTGGGATCAGGCCTTACAGTAGTAGAAGTCCTTGAACCTTGCTCTTGATTATCCACTTTTCTCTCCCCCCCACTAGAAATAATGTGCCTTTCAGTTCCACATAGCTTTACATTCCCCTGCATGCTTATTATTCAGTTGTATTTTAAGTGCTCTTCCAGTTTTCCCCCTGCATGTGACCACCCACTTCTCCACCTACAGTCTCTATAATGTGATTCCTATCTGCTGTAGCTTATAATGGTTTAAATTATGCTAATTGTATTCAAAGATTAAAGTAAAAATCAGTACAACTATTATTCTGCCCATATACTGTACCAGTGCTGGTAGTTATTCACTTCAGAAATGAACATGGCTAATAAGATAAGAAAATTACACTTGCATACAGTTAGTCAGTTTCATATTTAATTAGTGAGAAAAAGTAATTTCCATGTCTTCTTATTGAAGTAAAATTAACTCTTTTGCCTCTGACTATGCTCACTGTCTTAACTCCAATTTGTACCATGCAAAGTGCTCTCCATAGCAGCTTGAGATTTGGTTTCCTAAATCACTTAAACTGCTTCCATAGTTTTTTCTAGAAATTCCATGGGCAAACACATCCTCATGGCACCACCATGGATCAGTGAAGCCATGCCTTAGCAGCACGCACAAGGGGTATCACTTTCCCAATAGACTTGCTTGTTATAAAAGCACAAGGGTTCATTCCACACACATTTACTGGTTTAATTTTGTTAACATATCACGAACAGACTGGTCTCCAAATCAGTCTCAAATTCAAGAGTAAACTTCTTAAACATTTACTGTGGCAACAAAAAAGTGCTTTCGGGATTTAAGATGGCCATGATATGCTGTCAGAAGAGGCCAACACACTCCCACACTTGCTAAAAATAACGAACCAGAACACAAGTACAGGCTAGATTTAACTGAATTTCTTGAATCGTTGCAAAGTACACTTTGCTACATGTTGAAGAGATAATGTGTCACAACACATTTTACATAAAGTGAAGAATCTATCTATGAGAAACACTTCTGTTTTGGATTTCCCCCCAAGCTAGGATCCTGGCAGGGACCCTTGCACTAGAAGTGGTCCAGATATCAATCTGAAGCAAGTGGACACCATTTCACCAAGGAAAAATAGAGTCTCAACCATTTGTATAGAGGTGTGCTTTGCCATGTGGAGGTTAACTCTGGTTGCAGGTGGATGCGCAGAGTGCTCTTAGAGCTCTTGTACTCATCTTGTTTCTGTAATAGAAAATCACTTTTTTAGTTTTTTAAGCCCTCTGGTTAGTTTTTGATAAAGCCATGCGTGAGGGCAGGGGTTTGATTTTGTTTGTACATCCCCTTTCAGAATATTCAGAGCTGAGGTTTTCAAAAGCATTTGTCAACAATGATGAAACTCCTGCTGCAAAGCCAGTATTTTGTCTTGTGAAAGAAAGTTCAGGTGCAGACTATTTAATGTCAAGGCACTTCTAAATTTCCTGTGTCCTGGTGCTGGGATACTTTTGGAATATTGGCTTATAAAAGTCAGTTTCCTTGCTGTGATTCACTAAAATCTGAATGTTTAATGTTGCACATTGCAAATTTATCCGTGACTCCACCAGAAACAGCTCAAATCCAAAGCAGGTTGAGCCATGTCCATTTCAAACTCACTATCACATTTAGCTTTTTCTGTTAACATCATTTTATATCCATTTCCACATGACCTCTGATGTAATTTGTTACCAATAAATGTAGGGCAATGGGAAATCAATCATAACAATTATAGATGCTCCACCTTTCCTGTTATTGGACTTTTATTCATTATTTTGTTTGTGTTTTGCCTCTTTTTCTGTTCCTGCAAAATTTATTATTTTATCTAACAGTCAGTATGTTGATATGCTCATTATACCTTAAGGAGCTAAAAGCTACATGTCCATACTGCATATTAACCACTACATTTTTAAGTAAATTAAAAATTAGGTATATTTTTAATATAATTCAGTATATTTATCTCAAAAAAAATTATAATCTGGAGAAATCACACTGTTTTACACTCCTTTTCCCAGCAGTTTCAAGCCAATATTTTTAAACACACACACACACATATGTGTATGTTGTTATCCTCCGTGCCAACAGAAAGACTTCTGGGTGAAAGCTGCATTTTATCTCTATTGTAAAACCTACAGTGCACTTGCCTAGAGCATCAGGAACATCTAATTCATTAGCACATGCAGAAGAACCTTGATTTTGTAATAGCAAAATCTGACTCCCTGCCTGGGATGTTGAATTTCTTTCAAGCTAACATGGTTGGGGGGATTCAAATACCTGATTTATAGTTTTTATCATTCTTCGTAGTGCATTGAAAGTGTTTCTGAGCATGTGACTGATAAAAACGGCAAGAATTTGGAATGGGCTGAATTTAAGACATACAGATGTGCTACAAATTCGTATTATTTTTATAATAGCTGCAATTGATTATCCTGGACCATTGCAATCACTGCAGTGGACAACACTATTGGGAAAAAAATGTGTAGTTATGTTTATGTAGCACACCCTAAGTTGCATACCTGGGGTAGTGCACTTGCATGAAATCACTCAGGTAAAGGTCAATGTGCTTCAGCACCTTCATCTACTTTAAGCAATTATTTGTCCCTCCCTTTTCTTCCTGCAGTTTCCCATTTCTGTGGCTTCCTGAACCTCCAGGACTGCTCATCACACACTGCTTGTGACACTCCACCAAGTCTGTCTTCCCACAGGGGGTCATTCTTCCCATCCCAAGTCTTTGCATCTTTTCATGTCAATACCCTCTGTTCTCCCTCCATGCTTCCAGGCATAATGTTAGTCTCTGCTTTTTGGTTATAGGAAAGGCAGGCTCACCCTGCCAGGTGCCATGGAGAAAATTAGCAGGACAATGTATGATCTCAAGACACAAAGCCAAAAGGCGTTTGCTGAGCCTAATGAGGTAGAACTTGTGAGCACATCCAGCAAAGGATCTTAGCAGAGTAGCAGAGAGCGTGACAGCCTGATCAGGAGTTATTACACTCAAGCATGCGCAAACATTCAGCTCATTAGCAATCCAGTGCAAATGTCTGTCCTGCTTTAGTCAGCAGCAAAACTCTCCAAACTGCAGTGGGGACTTAGAATTTAATAGAACTGCATTAGCACAAGTCTTGCCCTCCCCCGGTTTGGCAGAAGGTTGCAAAGGGCTTTGAGCAACCTGGTCCGATGGAAGGTGTCCCTGCGCATTTCAGGAGGTTGGGACTAGATTATCTTTAAAGATCCCTTCCAACTCAAACCATATTATGATTCTATGAATGGCAGTAAAGCAGCCAATCTTACAAATTATTATCTCACAACAATAACATTATTTCTCCATTCTGACATGACCTGTTTGAGGTTGCTCTTTAGGAAAGAAGTTCTGTGCTCTTCTAGCTCATCAATAAGTAGGTTTGTATAAATCATTTCCAATAACATTTATGTCTTCCTGATCTGGAGATCTCAACATGAAGTGTATGACAATTATTGTTAACAGGGTAATAGGTTTTATAGCAGTAACCTAAAGGAGTGTCAGTCCAGTCATTATTGGTTAAAAAGGTGAGTGGGAGCAACTAGAAGGTGGAAGATCCCAATCAAGTTTGGTCCTACTGTCACTGTGGCAGTGCCAATGTTCTAACTTGGCTCTTCCTACTAGGAGTCAGCCTAGTAGGTCCATTCTCCTTAAGTCCTGGACCTAATTTTTTATTTTATCCATTTAAGCTTCCTTGGATCTCTCACACTCGGTCACTCAATAAATCATCTGAGGTGCCTTTGAGAGAAAACATCCTTCCCTCTGGAGGGGAAGTAAAATTCTGTCTCAGAATTAGCAGTGATAGGCTGTGGTCCAGATCTGAATAGCACTCAGTTTTACAAGAGATCAATACTGGACCTCTGAGAATGAAAAATTGATTTGCTGCTCTGCAAAACAAAACACCTCAGTAGATCTCAAATACTTCAATAAAATGGGCCGTCCCTATAGTCCTCTCCAT
Organism: Melopsittacus undulatus; assembly: GCF_012275295.1. Classification (NCBI taxonomy): domain Eukaryota; kingdom Metazoa; phylum Chordata; class Aves; order Psittaciformes; family Psittaculidae; genus Melopsittacus; species Melopsittacus undulatus. The sequence goes on along the minus strand of NC_047528.1, from coordinate 87,880,166 downwards.
TGCAATAACCTCAGCTGGACACTTGGGATCTTTGTGTACTACCCCCACCCTTAGTCAAGTCTCTTACACAATGCTGCCACAGACCTCCATGTGCTTTCTGGGGACCCTCTATATGCACAGAAAGGAAGAGAAGGCTCAGCTTGGCAGAAGATAGAGCTGAACAGGTTTTTTTCTGCTGATGAAGCAACAAAACGTCATGGAGCAATTTGTTTTTGCCTGAGGTAATGATTGCTGTGTCACAGGAAAGCAACTGGTGCCAAGAAAGTTAATCATCAGACCCTTTGCACACTTGCTTCCCACACTCTGAAAATTCAGCTCTGTTAGTGCAAGCTCCTTGTATTGCCATTGCAACCATGAAACAAACACCCTGAAGTGACCACTCTGGATTTTACCATCATATTTCCTGTGATTGGTCTTAACTGTAGCCAAGGTATTGCCACGTAAATTAAATCCACACTGATGGATCATCACTGAACTGCTCAAATTAAAATACACTTCAATATTTTATTTTGTTATTGTATTAAAGTATTAATTACCAAGATCATCTAAAGATGCTCAAACGGAAGCTAACACAGCTACTTATCACATAAAGAGATTACTTATGAGAATTAGATAGTTGAATAATACAGAAATCCTGACTACCACTTAGGGAAGGTCTTTTTGGAAAGGACTGGAAACACAGGGAAACCTACAAAACTTGTGCGTTGAAAGCTGAAATCCTAATTATTCTTACTTTATGATATCTCATAGCATGACTGCATGCAGCTGAGGAAATAAATCCGTTACCTCCTTATGAGTCCAAGAATAGCTCTTTCTGCACACAGCAATTGATGAGAGCCTTGCCCAGATTAAATTGAGTGCTTTCTAGAGCACTTTGCCTGGAGGATCTCATCTTTCCAGTATTTGTTATGCTTATCTGAACTTTTGTTTAACTCCTTTACTCTTTTGTGTTTCTCTCTGAAATATTGATTTTGATTGGAGGCCAGAAAGAGGGTGGACTTTTGCAGCACTTGAGCCATGGCAGCTGAGACTGCAAGGATTAAAGACATCAAGAAAGAGGGTGGCCACTTCTCTAGAATCAGCACTTTGCCACCATTGTTGGGAGGTTTCATAAATGATCACAGTCATTAGCTAATTACTGACGCTTGATTCAGTTCCCATTTTGCATCTCTGTTGCTGCCTTTCTTCACCCATTTGCCTTCTCACAGTTTGGATTTCTTGTTAGAAAACATCAATAGTCAGAAAGTTTAGGAAGAAGTTAAAAGCTTCATCAATTCATATCACTGTGTTGGAGCTAACTATGTCATGCTTCTCTATGAGATAATTGAGGGAGCTCAGGGTATGTTTTTCGGGCTGCGTAGCCAGACCCCAAACAACTGGGGACCATACTTATAGGGTTAAGTTTCAAGCATAGCCTCCATCCCTATCTCCCACCCCTCCCAGGTTTCAGGTTTATTTCTGAGCCTTTGTCTACCCCAAATAATACAGATTTGGCAAAAGTTGCCAGCTACATTCTTACCATGCAGGTTTAGATGACATCCACAGCAAAGTAAACATACAAATTAACAATAAAAGCTAATCTCCTATTCCCTGAGACAGAAGGATTGGTTTTCTTCAGCAAAACATCAGTTCTCTTTTTTTGGATACTGAGAAGAGCTGGATTCAGCTGCAAGTAGCTATTAAGCAGTTGGAGTGCAGTGGGGGAATCTAAAATCATTCTTATTTCTCGTCCCACAAACTCATGTTCCTTCCTTCTGCAGGACTTCTCAGAAGGGCTACCATGCAGCGGGACTGGCAGCTCTCCCTTACACACCCTGGATGACATCCATGTTCTTATCACATCTAGTTCTCAGAGAAAGTCAAATGCTTGGATTATCTGTTAGGAGAAGTCATCTTTCTTCAGAGTCTCAGCCAGGCATGCAAAGGGGAGTGTGAGGTGTTGAACTCAGCTCTTCACCAGGCTGGACCCACAACATGGCTTGAAACAGATTTGAAAGGAGGAGAGCTCATACATCTGAAATGGTGTCAGGACATTTGGGTAGGAACAGCTTGTACCTCCTTAGGAGGCGAAAGTAGGTCAACTTGTATCATCAGGAAAATAAATATCCAGGTGTAGCAATCTTCATCAGGCGTATGGTACCGCTTTCAGTGACATGACTGGGCAAAATTTGGAGATTTAGCAGTTCTTCCAGTCTAGGAAACATGTGTCTTCAGTCACAGCTAATCATATTAACTACACTATACAAACTTCTCCCTTGCTTGAGGCTAAGACAGGTCTGGAGTTCAAGGTGTTTTCTTCACCTGAGATGTACAAAGCACTCATTAAACATGAAATAGCTGATCTTGGCAAGGTCATTTTGAAATAGATGAATACCACTCATTTTTATGCTGGAAATGATGTGTCCCTGCCCATGGCAGAGGGGTTGGAACTAGACGGTTGGAACTAGATGGGGTTGGTCCTTTCCAACTCTAACTATTCTATGATTCTATCATGAAGAACCAGACATGGACTGACTATTGTCATATGTTAGTAGAATCAGGACGTTTTCTTTATCGTTATAGTTATCTAACAGCCAATTGTTCTTCAGTATTTCATACATAGGCTTACCTGGTTTCAGTGGGCAGCTTGTGTGGCTCTTACTGAGCTAGCTTTAAATTGAATATCTAAGAAGCAAAGTAGCTGTGTTGGTTTTGAAGCTGGGTTTCTGCCCTTTCCCAAATATCTGATGTTAAGGTGTTTCTAGTGGCTGCTGATTTTTCAGTTTCTCAGGTGTGTTTTATTTAAAGTCTCATTGTGAGCTGCAGACTATATAACACAGAGTTTCACTTTTACCCACAGTGTCTCCAATGGAGATGTAGCAATTCTTTTTCAAGAATGAATCCTATTTTGTAGTCATCCCAGTAGATTGAAAAGGGAACTCAAAAGCAATGAGAAACTTTCCCATTAGAAGGGAATTTCAGCTCAGAGGTGAAACCCCACAGCTGGCTGGCTAGCAGTCCTTCACAGCATCTAAATTTTTCAGCTGTAATTCTCTATGTCCAACAGCAACAATGAAGACACAGGTGAGACTGGCAAGCCTTTACCGCTTCATCCTCACAAGCTGTGATTTTACTGAAGATTTTCAGACCTGGACCTCAGACCCTGTGAGCTCACTGTGTCATTACTTTTTAGATACTACTTCTGTTAAATTAATTCTCCCCCTTCAGACTACATACTAGCTTTCTTGGGCCTCCTGTGGACCTTTCCAGGGTCCCATTTTACCTCCTTCCCCTTCGTGAGCATGGTGCATGCCACCTGGTGTGGCAAGCAGTGTGTGTTGTTAGCAGGGGATAAGCCACCAGGCTAACACTGACAGCAGCTGGAAGGCGGCTGTGATGCCCATGTTTTCGAAAGCCCATTTCCTGCTCCCCCTCTGCATCCTCTTTGCAGATCCCTGCTGTTTCATTTCTGTTGAATCCTTGCACTTTTGATTCCTCCAAGTCCTTCTTTCAGTACAGCATGTGGAGCAGGGAGAAGAGGGGCTACATGGCCTATGGGATTTATGCACAGGGTAAAGGTCCCAAAAGTAGCAAAGCATGGAGTTGTGTCAGTGCATGGAAGTTCGGGATGAAAACTGTTCTTCAACTTTTGTAAATGCCTACAAGTGGAGTCCTTGGTGGCACCTGCATATGGGCTGCTAAGGGTCTCCCAGAGACTCACAGATTTTGTGGGAAAGGTAGGATGCTGCAGCAGGGCAGAGGTAAAACTACAGGCACAATGTAATCCTTGTCTCTCACTCCTGGCATCTTGTTCCTCATGGTCTCATAGGCATTGCATAGGGTCCATCAGGCAAACAGAGCTCTGTGGAGAAAGCTTAGCTCAGGGTTGAGCCTGTCTATGCAGGACCATCTGCATAGTAAGCTGCTGATGCCCTAAGGGAAGGGTCCTAGATGGTGAATGAGCTTGATCAAAAGGGCAACCAGCCAGGGCTTTAGGGTTTTGACTGAGCAAAAGAAATGCAGCACTGATCAAGGGCAAAAGGATCTGACTGTGGAGCAAAACCCAGGCTCAAGATGTATCATGCATAGGTAACCTGCACCTTGCCAGAGCACCTGGGACTTGACACAGAACAGCATCCATCCCTGGGACCCTGCAGTGACATGAAGCACAGCATCCTGCCAGCCCTCCCCTTCAGTGTGCCTCACTGTGTCAGCATCTGCCAGCATCCATGGGGAATCCCAAGCCTAAAAACCCCACAAAAATATTTTATATCACCACCTACAGCAATACTGTAGGCTATAAATTTTGCACGTGGTCACTGTGCTCTTCCAGAGCATGTAGGCGGCCGTCAGCTTCCTAATCCTGGATATACTGGCAGCAGTGAGAGAGGAGGCTCTCATCAAGGACCAAGAGGACAAGCCTATTTTCAGCATTTTGGAAGATCTTCCTTGTAGCTGTTAGATGCACTGGAGTCCCCACAGGCTTCTATGAATGTCACCCTTCCCAAACCTGAAGATGATCCACCTCATGTTTCCAGTAAATCCTTCCCTCGGTTTCCCTCCATTTCTCATACCCGCATACCAAATGATGATTCAGTAGTAGCACCCTCCTGGGCCACTGACAAGGCACTCCCAGGCAGAGCAATCAGCCTATCTTGTTGAAGGGAGACTGTGTCCCAGTGCAGGATCTGACCTCTGAAGCAGAAAAGGAGGACTTTGGGAGAAATGGCAGTGATGGGCTATGGCTGCGCTCTGCCTGGGGCTGAGACACATCAGGGTCCACAAGTCCAACCTGCCAGAAATGGCAAGGCCAAATAAGGGCCTCCAAAGACCCCAACTTCATTTCTAGGACTCCTTCAGTCCACATAAACCCTGTTTTTCCAATACAAAGTAGTAGTCGAGACTACAAAACCATGAGCTGGAGTTGCCAGCATTTTCCTATGTAGCCAGTTGAAAGGTATGAGTGGATTTTGCTGGAGCAGGACATCAGACTCGGTGAATTTGTGACTCTTGACTTCAGAGACACATCTTACACCTTCAAGCTCTCCTTTCCTGCAGCACAGAAAGAGATATTAGCATTCATCCATAGCATCTTCTTTCTGCTGTGGCAGGAGTCTGGAGTACTGTGGAAAGCCAGGAGATAACGATGGTGTTCACAGGTGGGTTGCAGCTCCCGGCTCTCCAAATCACAGGCATTGGTGCCAGGCTATGATTCACTATTGGATAAATGAGATTTTCCTCACTGTCCTCCATGGATTTTAGCATTTTTTTCAGAAACAAGAGGGTTGTTTGCCTGTTCATACCTATGAAAAAAAGAGTACCTTGTTCTGGAGTGCTCTTCTAAGAAAGCCAGGCAAGAAAACATTTCAGAAGAAAAGGCAAAATGAGGAAACCCAGAACTGTTTCCTTACATTATTCACATGCACTCTGCTACCTAACGACAGTCGAGCTCAATTCAAGTGTCTCACATGGTGCAAACATGTGAGCATTTGGCAGAAGCGCATAACTTGCACGTCACTGGTGTGAGTGAGTGGAACTCTTGCATCCAGCGAAGAGCAACAAGTATTATGCTATACAAATAGTGATAGCTTTGGGAATGAATTCATTTTAAAACAGCCTGTCAACTTGAAACCTAGCCACTTTGCAAAAAAAAACCCACAACATTTCAAAACATTTTCAGGTTGATATCTTCCCTGAATTTTTCCCATCACTCTTACAATGTCATTTTGGTACCATTTAAACTTGTTCCCTCTTGTTCTCTTGTGAATTATCCACACATGAAAAAAAAAAAAAACTACAGAAGAAAACCAATCATCTGCAAAGATTCACATGGTAGGACAAAAAGAGGAATGTGTCATGATTGAGGGAAAAATAACAAGAGAGACCAACATGAATATAGTTGACCAAATAAGTGTTTCAAGAATGGGAAAGGGAAGGCAGGAAAGGATGTTCGATGACTTTATCCTCGCAGAACAATTCTCTGACATACCTGCAATTAAATTGAGCCTCACCTGTTTACCAGGACAAGCAACTCCAATCCTGCAAGCTCTGCACAGAGCCCTCAACAGAGGCAGAGATACACTATTTTAATTTTTCTTTTTCTTTTTTTTGTTCCTGACTAATGGCACAGTTCAGAGCCTCCTTCAGCATGTTATCCCTTGGTGCAGGGAACTGGGTTTTCACAGCGCTGTCTGCAACAACACTGATTCCAGGCAAAAGGGTCTCAAGAGACTTTTTTGCATTTCCCACTTTGGCTTCATCCAGCACTAAAAAATGAGTCTGTTTAAGCATAACTCACAGTTATTTCTTTCAGATCATCTGTGAAATGTTAATGTGATGTGTTCCCATTTAAAGATCCCTTTGCCTTGCAAGAGCCACGTGAAGCAGTCCCCGCAGACAGGAGTGAGCCCGAAATTAATCTAATGTGGAAGAAGGAGGAATAATGAACCTTTGCAAAAGGCACAGTGAAATCCGCCCAGCACAAGAGAGCCCGTTTGCCGTGTGGGCAGGCAGCATGATTAGCGATGGGCAACACTGTCCACCCTGGTGCCAGAGAGCTTCTCAGTGGTTCGATTCTCCGAACCAGGCAAGATGTGACTCACGCAGTTTGCTTGCAAAGAAGGAGGACCATCTGCTAGTCATGAGCAGATGACAAATTCACTGCATTGCGTCTTGTCACTACTTCCAAATTTGTAAGTAAACTCATTTTGTAACCCCTCTCAGAATATTTGAGAGCTTCGATAATGGAAAAGTTTAAAATTTATGTAATGCACGGGGGGGAAGGGGAAAACGTTTTATTCTGAATGGGGCTCGCAAGCACCCGCTCCAGCCGGGTGCCAGCTCTTGTAGGCTCCTGCCTGCGGAGCGAGGCGCCCTCCTCCCTTCGCCGCGGCGGGTGCGGGCGAGGGTGCGGTGCCCAGGAGCTGCTGGGCGAGTAGGGCCGGGGCCCACAGAGGCGCCGAGGCGGTACCGGCGCTCCCCCGGGCGGCCACCGCGCCACGGTGCAGCCCGGCCTCTGCCGGCTCCGGCTGCCTCTCGCTCCCGCTGCCACAGCCCGGACAGACACCAGTGGAGCATCCAGACCCCACCAACAGCATCCAGTTCCAAGGAAGCACCCAGTCCCTGCAGAGAGCGCACCCCAAGAGAACATTCAGACCCCACCGAGAGCGCACACCAAGGCTGGCAGCCCCCAGCCCCACAAATCTTTGCTAGAAATAAGAAACCCCTGGTCTGCCTTACCCACACCCTGTGCCCCTGGCTGAAACCCAGGGTTTGCTTGGGGGCAGCAGCCCAGCCATCCAAGTAGTGCTGGTCTTTCACAGCCAAGTCCATTTGTCAGCAGATACTAAAGCAATGTAGGACTAGAGTTATGGCTTCATGCAGTGTCATGGGTGAAGAAATTAGACAACACAAACACAACGGTTTCAGCACCAGCACCTGCATCAACAACCTCTGCTGCTTAAACAGGTCAGGCTGAAACTCGAGTTGGTACCTGTGCGTTGAACTTAAGCTTGCATACCCAAAGGAGTCAAAGGACTCTGAGCATCTATATCTTGTTATCTCTCAGCCTAAAGACTGAGAGAAGTAATACAAAGACTGGCCAGGAAACACTTCTTTGGCTTAGCAAGCACATTGTCCAGGCAAAGTATCCCCATGATTTTTGAAGGACAAGAGCCTATGGAAAAAAAAAAAACCCAAACAAAAAAACAAAACATTAATTACAGCTGTGGAAACTGCACACTAAATGCAGACATAAGAAGGCCCAAAATGTCTGACCTTACATGAGTCCAGCCCTTACTGCTCTTAGCCATGACACGGTCTTCACTGAATGAAACTTTATTGGTTTTATAGAGGGACTCTCCTTTTCTAGTCAATCTCATGGTGAATAAGCACTTTGCTCTGAGTCTCTGCCATCTGGGCCAGACCAACAGGATGATAGACTAACCATGCTCTCTCTGAAAATTGAAATGTGGGGAGTGGTGTGATGATGAACCCTGTGGCTGTGCACTACACGTGTTAGCCAGCCCAAAGGGACCCTCTGCTGCTATTCTGCCCCTCTGCGTGAGCTCTTTGTACTCCCCAGTGCATCTGACTGACTGACTTCCTGACTTTGGCAGTTTTCAGCATATCTGCTTCTTCTGGGTTTCAGAAATGCTGATCTTCCAAATTTCTGGAAGATGATGCAAGACATCCCAGCCCATCCTCAGCCTCCGTGTTTTGGTCACACCTGGGCGAGAAGAGCAGCTAAAGGCAGAGAAGAGAAAGGAAATCACAGACCGGCAAGAGACCTCTTCAGACCAGCTTGAGAAATTGCAAGAAGTAGTGCACAGCCCATAGGAAAAGAGCCTGATTCTTTCATTGGCCAGGCACCCATGAAGCCACCATCCTCACGTGGTAGCCTCCTCCTTGCTCAAGGGCTGCTGGCTAAATCACGCCTTCTGCAGGTGCTCCTCTTCATCCACACCACTTTACACGGACTTCTGTATCTGCTTCTCTCTCTCTTGCTCCTCTCTGTGTCTTCACATTATCCCTGTGCAACCTCACCTACAAGAACAAACTCAATTTCCCTGTCCCTGGTGATTTACAGATCTGCTTCATGCTCAATCAATCCCAGTGGAGCCCAGCCTAGTGGAAACAGAGCTTCTCAGCTGACAGCCTGGGATGTACCGCATGCCCTCGGGACGTGCTGCCTGTCCCACAGGAGACATCCTTGGCTCAGGCTTCTTCTCACATCCTCAGTGATTTTATATTTTTTTCTGGATACCATCTTTACGCTATGGTCTTTCATCTCCTTTCAGCTAAAATTCCTGTGCAGGCTTCTGGTATGTTGGACTTCAGCTACTCCCTCCTCTTTTTCTTTCTGGCCTTGAAAAACACTGTCTCATCCAACTTGTGCCCAGCTAGAACACTGCAATGAGCATCCTTTCCTCACGGGTGGCTTTGGCTCTGCTGCTTCCACTTCTGGGCCCCTTTCCCTGCTATGAGATGTGCAGGAGAATCCCCTTCCCCTTGCTTTCAAGTTCTCCCAATACATCACTCGCTAACCAGATGTAATTTCTGCCCTCAGGTAGCCCTTAATAGAAGCCTCACTTGCCTACTTGTTAGATTTCTTGACCAGCACCTTTGCCTGTTCACACCCACCACTCCTCAAGCATGAGATGGGCACACCACAAACACCTGAGCAGATGCTCCTTTGTCTTCTGTCAAAATCATCATTAAAGGCCTCCACGATGCTCTCAGAAAATCTTTACTGTGGACTACCCCTGTGCTGAGCTCATTTCTGATCTGCCAAATGCTGCTCTTCCATCATTTCATTTTCTGCTCTCCCTTTTCTTGCCTACTTTGTCATTTCCCATTGCCTCTGCTTCAGTGCTAAGCTTTCTATTACAGGACCCGTCTTTTTTCCTTAACCATTCAATACTCAGTCTGGTAATGTCCTGGTCCTTGATTAAGATTTTTAAGAACTATGGTGATATGAATAGTAAATAATTAGGATAGATTCCCTGGTGCTACACTGTCACCCTAGGCATATGCTACAGCTCCTGGTAGTAATTTGTATTTAACTTTGCTTCAGCTCTTCAGTTCTGAACATGGGAAATGTGTAATGTTAGTTACCTCTAATCATTGCTTGCATTAAAAGTACTGGTAGATAACCCATAGAAATAAGTTCCATAATTCCTGTCTCAGAATGAAGATACAGGTTTCTCTAGTATTACATTTTTTAACCCATTTTGCTGAATTTTAATGTAGTTATTTAACTTTCATTTTCTTCCAGCTGCTAACCCCTCACCTAGTTCAAATGATTCATCCCCACTGCACTCACTGCCCAGGAATGTTGGCTTTCAACAAACTACAGCAAATAATGTAAAATAAACACGAGTGTGCTTTCATCTCACAACAATCTGGGTTAAGTACATATTTCACACACTGCACCACAGGATATGTTAAATTAAAATCAGAACCACCAGATTTAAAAATTCTATGCCAATTTAAACCATTGCCGAGTTATTTCGGTATTCACTTATATGCAATAGTGGGCATGAGTAACAGACATTGCTTTGTTAACCCTAAAATATGCCATTTGAATACTTTATTTTGCTATTAGTTGAGGAAAACCAATAAGTTGTATTTGAAACTACTCCTAATAGAAATTACTCTCATATACTGTCAAGTATCCTGATCTTCAACAAATCTGAGAGCCTACAGATAGTCATGTCTCCATCTTCCTCTTATTTTAGTGTGCTGCACTTTCAAAATTACTTTCAATCACACTCTGAAAAAGCAACCTGGAATAGCTTCCTTGAAATGATAAATGCATTTTTAAATGTCTGCTGCTTCATGCTGCCAGAAGCCAGCAGTCTGGATCTTGCATGTATTCATTTTCTAGTCAAAAGATGTAAGGGAGCTACATTTGAACAAAATACTGTCAAAAAGAGATGGTGGAGACTGGGCTCTGACAGGAAAATATCCATGTACTGGGCAAGACCCAGGTTTAATGCACTCTTACTCTAGATTTCCATAGTGTAACATGTTATGAATCTAGCTTCCCATTCCAACAACACTAGGATAGGAATCGTGCTTGGTTCTTGATTTATTTTGAAGATATACAGAATAGGCATTGTATTTCCTTTAGACTTTAAATGTAAGTCTAGAGATTCCCCGAAATTTAGACAGGCTCTCTTTCAATGCCATGTTGCTTCATTTAGACTTCAGTGGAGTCTAAAAGCCAGAAATTAAATTCTGGGGCTAGAAGATGAAAAAAGAGTTTTTGTAGTTCATTTCTTTTTCTACAGTACGGCTAGATAGTTATTGCTTTCCTCTGCAGTGCCTGCTTGAAGACATGAACAGGGATATTTAGGGGGCTTTGCTAATGTGCTCAGCTTTCTCTGAGTTGCTTGGAAGGATCTGCGCTTATGGGAATGACTGAAGTGTCCTGGGGACAGAAAGAGAAACAGTTTCATTTTAATAGGTTAATGGTTCCTGGATCCTGAAGGTTCTACCACTTGCCAAAACTTCTGCTTGCTTTTCTTCTTTCAGCTTTCACGCTGCTGTAATGCTAGACAACATCTTTCCCTGAATGAGGAAAAACATTGACCTTTACTGATGTTGACAAATAGAACAGAAGACAAATCCAGATACAAATATTTTCATCCATTGCCACAGAAACTCTTTGAAAGCTGTATAGTCCTGTCTGGTCAGCTGAAATGTGAACACAGACCCTTGGCTGAGAACAGATGGAAAGCCTTTCTCTCCATAACAAAAGTAGCACTATGTACTCTTCTACCCAGCACAGAAGAAGAAACATCTCTATTCCCACAGCCCTGCTTTGTTTCTCCTTTAAGTGAGGTCTTGTGTAAGGAAGAAAGCGATGAAGATTACTCGGGACTAGAGGCTGAAAGAAGTGCTGATAAGAAGAGCAGAGGAGTTGGTTTTAAGAGATGTGTGAGTTAGGCATTTTATTTTAGCTGAGACTTTGAGAGATAACTGAATGGTTGTATTCCCAGAATTAAAACAGGTTTTTTACAGCTCTACTGCTGTAATTTAGGTTTAGAGCTCAGTTCAAACCTCAGTTCTACCACAGCTGGTGTTGGTAAAGAAAAGAGAATAAATAAGCTAGTAGGTTTTCCCCCTTTGAAATTAAAAAAATTATAACTGTTGGGATTGTCTAAATTATGGGAAAATCAGACTAAAGGATGTTCTCAGTTGGATTCAACGATCTTTGGATCCAGTCCTTGGAAACAATGCTACTTCTAAAGCAAAATGTAAGAACGAGGGAGAAGAACACTGAATCTCATAGCCAATAGAACAGAATTAGATCTTACTAGACTCCTGTGGAGGTCTATATGCTCAGAATAGCATTTTCACTTCTTTTAATGGTAGAAGCCCTTCTCTAATCTTCAGCTGCACCTATATTAAAGGTTAGGGGAGTGGTAGGGCAGGCTGCTGCTGGGAGAGGGGGAGTAGAAGTGGGTACACCACTGGGACAGAAGGCTGAGGGAGATGCTAGTTCAAGTTTGGGTTCAAACATTTCTCTTTTCTATCAGCAATTGGTAAATCATCCATAATATATCCATGGGCCAGCCCACTACTGAGCTGCATGGAAATCTTCCATGGTAACTGTTTTCTCACAGAAAAAAAAAAGGATAATTTTTAAAAACAAAGGGTTTTACCAAAATGAAAACTTCACAGAGAATTCATTTTGAAAAACACATCATTAGAGAAAGTCTTCCAAGCAGGTCTCACCTGAACTTTCTGAAAGCAAATGGTTCAGTTTTCCAGCTTGAAAAGACAGTTTAGCAGGGTTTGACTTTTATTTATAGTACATGGAAAGAAAATATTTTTCAAGGTGGAGTAAGAATGAGACATTGCACTTTTAGCAAAATGAAACATTGACAGCAGTTCAAAAAGGTTATTTTTATGGGTGGTTTTGGGGGGTTCAGTTTTATCTTGTAGAAAATTTGGGAGAAAAAATGAGTTCCTTTGTTCCATCCTGAGAAAGAAGGATTTTTCAAACCCATTACTTTCACTGTAGGCCAAGAAAATCCAGTTCTCACCCATCCCTAATATTCAGGAGCCTGTATCGAGCCTGTATCTTTTGCAATGGCAGGGCTGAAATTGTGCTGTGGGTGCTTGGTGGGAGCGTAGCCAAAGAAAAGCACTGTGCTGTCAGGGGAACAGAAACTTCAGCTTGTAGGTAGGAGTGGGTGAGCCTGAGAATTACCCATGTTCATCTGAAAACTGGCAGCCTGGCTGGAAAGTATCCAGGATCTCCAAGTGCCCAGAGCCTGCAGGCCAGCCCAGGAAACAGCCTGCTTTAACAGCTCTGTGACACCCGGGAGGCTTTTTTTGGTTAAGTAAAAACCTTTACTCACACACACATGCCCCACCTTAAGCAGCAATCCAGTCATTCTCAAGGAATGTCTTAAAAATAATTAAATGACTTTACATCATGTTCCAGGAGATTAAATTCTTCTGCCTTGCATTTCTTAAAGCTACCAGCTTATAAGGTAACATGTCAAAGCAACAAAAGGTCATGCATGGCACTACTTGCTGCCTCCAAAAAGGAGGAGTAGCCTGGTACTTTGTTACCCCTTTTATTTGCAGAGGAGAGGAAAGAACCAGAGTAGAGAACAAAAGGAAAGAACTGCAACAGTCTTGGCTTAGGCTATGTGGCCTCCCCCTGGTCTCTTTAATACAAGTGCAGGATAGTGCATTTAGGATCGCTTTACCTCTTGTTAAGTCATGGATGTCTTTCAAACACGTGTTGAACACCAAAAGTATGTCCTCCTCAGGTGGAATTCAGAGATTCCCTTAATTTCTCCAGTATTTGTAAAAACAAACAAAAAGTGAGGAAAAGCTCTAAATGACGCCAGTGTGGTGTCACCTGTTGGGCTTGGGGGCTGTTTTGGGGGGGTTTATTTTCAGTTTTTCACTTTCATGAGACTTAAATATCCATATTTTAAGGCTATCTGTGCTGGAAAGAAAAAACACATCATCAGCAATAAGCAGAAACAACTGCTAGAAACAGTTATTGGAATAATGCACTTGTTCTTGCCAATAAATGCCTCAGTCTCACAACAGGACAGAAAGGAGCTTAAGTGATGGGAGAGGTCAGTTGGTGCCTGTAGAGAGGTGACTTCAGTGCAAGCTTGGCTTGTGCATGGTAGTGTGTTCAACCTAGCCCAGCTTGCTTGGTCCTTGGTCTCACCAGCAGCTCAGACACCTCTGCAACAGTGATGGTTGGGGTATCAAGCCCTGGGTCACAGCCTGGCTCTGCCGATAGCAGCATAGGAGTCTGACGCAGCACTTCTCCGCACTTCCCTTTACTTCTCCATTCTGTCACTATTGCAGGCTTTTTTTTTTTGTAATGCTTTTTAATTCAGCTTAACTGTGATTCTTATGGGAATCTCAAGTTTCTTTTAATATTAGGATAATGAAAAATGTAGGTGTCATTTTTGACCACTACTCTACATCGCAACCCCTAGCATCCCAAACCACAGTACAGATGCAGCTCTAATAATCTCTCCTGAGCAAGTTGCTAGTCTTCTCAGGTGGAGGAAGGAGATAAAGAAGTATAAATATCTCAGGATAAATGAAAAAGCTTTTCCAAATTTTTCTCTCTCTTCCAAAGTTTGATGAAAACATCACTGAAGAGGAAATAGGGACTAAAAGAGAAAATGACAGTCTATGGGCTTTGTGTCAGACTTGGGACATGAAAGATGAGAAAGGAAAGAAAGAGACAAAATAAAAGTAAGAAATGCTATGAAAGTGAATGAAAGTGAGGAAATGGCCAAGATATGAAAAGAAAATGAGAGACAAAGTGGCTGAGAAAAGAGGGAGAAGAAATTTTGAAGGAAACGTGAAGCTGCAAAATAGCTGTACAAGTCTCTAGTGGAAAATAGTCATTATGGGGCACATATCAGCAAATATGGCATTAAATATTACACAATAGCAGATAAGTAAAGGCTGTGGGTAGGTCTGGATAGTTTTCCTCCAAATAAGGCAGCTGAAAGTCAGCATTCCCTTATTGCAGCTATTGTGAAGCTAAAGTTCACTTGTACTGAAATGTTTCCTTACTTTGTATCATAGCCTGATAAGTGATTTGTTCCACTGGGAGAAAACCTTTTATCACCACGGTCCATGTGTGCTTTGTTGGCACAGTATCTGAAGTCCAGTTATTCAATATACTTTTTCAGCTGGTGGGTATTTGTTTGAATTTTTAACAAAGGCAGAGTAAAATAGTGTTTTTGAAGAATTCTGGTTTGCACATTCTCAGCTCTTCTTTCGCTACTTTTTCGCTTTGTCTACAGATAAATCCAGTCCCTAAAACACTGGATTTGGTTGCAGCCCTTAAATAAAAAATCCTTTGAGTGTCTGTAATACCCTATTCCCTCACAGACATACCACTTCTTACAGTGGCTGTTCCCACTGCCACTGTGCTTATTGGCTCTGGAAAGGCCAAGCACGGTCACTTCTGCTTTCGTCAACGGACAGTGCAGGGACTACACACATAGCAAAACTAAGTGCTGTAGCTGCACCAGTGTGACTGGTTCTTCCAACGCTAGCACAACCTCTGCTTGGTGATAGCTTTGACAACACTTTCACACTTGTTAAATTCCTCCTCTTCTTGATTTCTTATGTTGAATGGTAGCCAAAGCCATAATCTGTCATCTTTTTACCTTGCAAGCATCTTCCAGACATACGGTTTAACAACCACGTGTCCTATTACAACTAAAACTACCTGGAAATGTCATAGAACTTTTCAAAAGTGTGCCATGTAAACATAATGCTTTTTTCAAGATGGTTAATTTTTCCTCCCTCCCAACTCTATTTACACCAACTTTCATTTTGCTAGACTTTTTCCTCTTTGGTTCTTGAATAATACAGGCTTTTATAAAAAAAAAAAGTTAACCCTTTCCTTTGCCTCCACAGACATGTGTGCCTCTATCTAAACTGAAGAGCATCCCAGCTGTCAATCCAAACTGAAGAGCATCACAGTTTTCAAGTGTAAAGCGTCTGATGTTTTATGGTAACAGTACATTTGACCATTTTGACCAATAATCTTTGTAACTGAAGAGTACACAGAAGTTAGGTAAGGTCAGGCAATATGTGAATATTATGCACCAAGAGAGGCTGGTAATAACTGCTGTAAATCACAGACCTGGTAAAAGCTGATGGTGGACTAAACACCCTACATTCAATAAAGAAACAACAAAGAAACAATTTTATTGAAAACAGCATCCGTTCCATTTAATGATGCCTGACACAATCAAAACCATCCCCAAGCCACTGACCACATGTCTTGAGATGTGCCCCTAAGGATTTCCTTGGAGATAAGTTGCAGATCAAGACCTTGGAGTGCTGCTTGGCTGCAGCTATATTAAAAATCAGTCAGAGAGTGAAAGTAAGGAGAAAGCAATCACACAGCAAAAAAGATCATGGCCCTGATCTTTTCTACCTGATGGGTAGAAACCAGGATCCAAAACTTCTTTTGGATAGAGAACTTACTGAAAAGTCAAACCATCATTTCCCAACAAGGAAATTAACTTCTTGTTTGTTCACACTGGTCCAGGAAATAAACCACACAGGATAAATAAACAGGACTGCCTCAAATAAATATTTGTTTCTGAGTATCAGTGGCAAACCAGCATCCTCCTGGAAACTGGCAAGTTTTCTTCTGCTGGGATGAGGGAAATACTGCATGCAGCCACTGGACAGCACATGGACTTATGAATACGGAACTGGGGAACTGGGACATTGTGGTGAAGACCTGTTTTTCCTTGCTTTTCAAAAAATCCTCAGGTCTAGATAACAAAATGACAGTGAGAGAGAGAGAGGAGCATAAGTCAGTCAGTCTCACTTCTCAAGATGATATGCCTTCCCCTTCCTCTGAGCCAGTGCTGTTGAGCTGGCTGAAAACTGAAGGGAATGGTGCCATTTGAAACTGCTTACATTTCAAACAAAAAGACTTTCAGATTTCCGACAAAGCAAAAATTTCATAACTCTGGCTGTTGTGGAAAATACTTAGTGCAGTATTCTGAGACTTCATTTAAACACTCTTATACCTTCACATGTGGGGTTTCATTTCCCGATTGATTAGAAACCTGCCACCAGTAATACTAGTTGGTGGCATGACCATGGACCACTAGCAATCCTTCTGAAACAGAGTCCCTTCCAACCCAAACTATTCCATGATTCTATGATATTTCAGTGCCAGCATGTTACAGTGCTCTTGGAGTAGTGAGAAGGATAGATAACAATGTTCGGTGGAAAGCCAGCAGGCACAATAGGGTGACAGCATTGCACTGCTGATGGACCCGTCCTTCCGAGCTACTTTCTACTAGGGGGCACTGTGAAATCACAGTGCTGTTCACTGTACAAGTTGTAACTCAAATTTGCACTGGCACAGAGACAACATAGGAACCAAAATTAACCACAATGCCTGTAAAAGCTTGGATTTTGGCACATACTTGTATCTGCTTGCTGCCCCCTTGTATAATAATCCTTCCAATTATTACATTTTAGAGATACACAAAGGGAAAAGATCTCTTGAATCACTGTTCCTATCCCTCCCCTACCATAGGTAACTTCATCTTATGAGGATCTTCAAAAACTTGCTTAGACTTCATCTAAAACTGTTTTTTGAACAACATGGCTTCACACAAATGTTGAAACCTGAGGTCCTGATAACATTCTGACCACAAGCTTTGAAGTAATCTTTGAAAGTAGTACAAGAGGATCATTTTCTGCTGTCAGATGACATATTCTTCTGCAATGACATTTGCCTTCTCTCTGGAAGTGGCCCACTGTGGTTAAAAAGTGTGTTGCTTGTCTTCTGTTCACAATCACCTGTAGAGATCTTAAATACCCATGCCATACTGCCAGCCATCCCTCCTATTCTCCACTATGTTGTCATTTAGCTTTATGCTCGGTTTAGCATTCTTGAGCCAAATCTGAATGTGTTGGACAGCACAGTACTTGTTCCAGACACGTTCAGTGAGTGCTGAGGTAGGATTTTATAAGCATCTCTGAAATCCCATGGTACATTCTGTTATGATCCCTCCACCCAGAAGTTTTATGAAACAGTCAAGTTTCAGGAGCTACTGTCATGTTCATCTACCCTAACCTCCTGTATAACATCTGCAGTATTTCATCCAACCAATCCCTTAATACCCCTAAGGGAATTACTGATCCCTCTTATATGAATGAAATCTCTTGAGCCCAGTAACTTCTATTTAAAGTAAAAATATTCCTGAAGATGAAAAAACAGTCCGGCCTTGCTTACATCACCTTTCAGTATCAAATACCTTCTCTTTACATAATAGCTAATAAACTATGAGCAAGTCATCTGCTGACTTCATCAGTAAGCTAAACAAATGGAGTTCCAACTCCATCTTTGTGAAGCGTGTTTTTCCACATATCTAAGGCTTTTTGCACATACTCCCTGAACTCTCCCTTGTTGATCACATTCATTTTGAAGGGGATGGCAGTGCAGACACAGCACTCTTGAATAGGTCTTGGATTCTGGCTAAGTTCATCCAAAATATGGGTGTCTATTGCCAAAGCTATCCCAAGGGCTAGATGTTTTCTCTGGAATCTGTAACACAACTTCCCTCTGCTGTCCACAAGGAGCTGCTTTCAGGCCTGGGAAATACAAACCATTTCTTTTGAACCTCCATAGTGAATTCAGGTAAAAGTTGAAGGTTACAGACTAAAGCTCTGGGAATGGGAATAAGGGAGGGAACATGCTTTTGAGGACATTTCTTTCTCATCAGTCCTGACACAGTTGCCTGTTTAGGAGATTAATAGTTTTTCGTATGTACGTTGTCACAGCATTAAGAAGCTGCAGATCAGTGTCAGAGTCCCACTGTGCTGGACAGTACAGATGCAAAACCTAAAGCTGCTTCCTGCCCTGTGAACAGCATTTTCTATCAGTTGTCCTGCTACAGACCCAGAGTGCTCATAGGGCTTTTGCCTATTGTTTGTCTCACTGTGGTTCAAAGTAAAAATTATAGTAATGATCAACATGGTTCTTCTGTATTTTTTTAATCAGTGCCTTATTTGTTTTCTTCCAGCTGTCCAGGAGTGTAACCAGTGGTTCACAGGGTTTGTAAGCTAGGACATCAGAAAATGGGTTGTCAAGTGTAGCAGATTTGCATATAGTAAAAAAATAATACTAAAGACTTCTTGTTTTCTGAATTTATTAATTTCTGACCTATATTAAAAAGATATATACAACTATTGATACTATAAGCAAATCAGGAAGGATCAGGGGCTTTCTACAGGTATTAAAAATAATCATTTAGCACTTAATTAGAGTTTACTTTCCAGTCTAATTCTCAGGTATAGCTCTGCTTGCCATGCCTCACTGATAAAGGTGTTCAGTAAAGAAACTGGGGTCACAGTCAATAGGAAGCAGTTGTGGAATACATTCACCATAGAGCAGCTTTGTGTAGAGATCATATTCATTGGATTCACTATGGAAAAACAGTGCTGGGATGTGGATAAGAAATACTACTTGATACATGTTGTTACTCTTCACTTTATTCTCTGAATAAGAACTGAGATGAATTCAAGCCATGCCATTCAACTCTGAGTTTGTTTAGAAAGACATCAAGGAGCAAAGGAGATGTCATCCTCTCTGAGATTTTACTTGCATCTCATAAAGAAACAGGGAAGTTGTACCTTAATTCGTATGTAATATTGTGAATTTTGTTTTAGTTCCTCTCTAGAAATAAAAATGTGGTCTATCTGTTTTTAAGAAAGAAAGGCTGTGATAAAAATGATGAAGAAAGAGGTAGAGGCCATAGTGGGAAGACTCTGGATCCTGATGGCCCCTCTTCTCTAGCTGCTGTTATAACTCTCATTTTTGTCCTGTGGGGACTGAGCTGGCCTTGGATGCGGCTGCTGTTTGTGATCTAGGAGATGGATGGTGCTGTGGCCAAAGGAGGAATAGGTTCCATTTCAGGCTTTGACACAGACTTTCTCTGTAATGTTGAGTAGATCAACTATACAAAGAGAAAGCATAAAGGTACTAAGGCAAATTCATTCAGGTCAGTGCTTAAACAGTGGAGATTATATAATTTCAACTTCAGAAACTCTGGTTTTTTAAAACTACATAATTTTTAAAAGGAACATAACATCAAGATTTCCCTCTTGTGATGAGTTTTCTCAAAAAAAAGGTTATTTTGTTCTTAGTAAAAACAAAATCAAATCCTTTAATTGCAAAACCAGCTATTTAGAAAACAAAAACAAAAGTAAAAAAAGGGAATAAAACCCCAACAACACAATAAGTGTATGTCATTACTGTATTTCAGAAATAAAGCCAATCTGCAGCGTGCTTTCTGAATCTTACTAAGCTAGTGTGGGAAGAAGAGAAGTGAAGGGAGAAGAAGAGATAGCAAGGTAGAAATGAATGAAAAGCTCAGCCAATAAAACCCAAGACTAATGCTCAATAAAATGGATGGAAAACAGTAAGTGCAAATTTCAAGCACTGACAAATGCATTAAGGAAGGCCACCCAGTTCATTTTGCTCAGCCTGGAGGTAATGGATGGTTACCCTTTCAAACTCGAGTGTGAATCCCCAGAAAGTGTCGTCTTCCCACAAATTAGTCCCTGCACCAGAAATTAGAAGGCCACTTCTGCCAACCCAAATCTCAGTAAGTTGTTACCATCCTCCCAGGCACCATATGGACCTGAGCTTGTGGCTCTTTTCACAGGATTCAGAAATTATATTGTCATTTTCCTCTTGTTTACTGGAGAGAAAGATGCTATGAAATTTTAAAGGACCAAATGGAAAAGTAATGGAATAAAAGAATGAGGCTCTGAGTGATTAATTGCTGAAAAGTGGAAGGAAAATTAACCCAAATTCCAAACCCACAATGCTTCCAGCTAGAGAAAAACGCCATCCAAATGCAAAAACTATAGAGAAAACAGCAGTAGGTTCTAAGGTCTAAACCTCTCCCTCTGCGCTGTACAATGTATGCATTTTTGACCTATACACACATACAGAAAGAAAGCAACAAATCGTCTCTGCTCTGAAAAGTTAAATTACTAGAGAACTTTAGAACAGAAGATGAATAATATGGGGCTTTGTGATCATGTAATTGGTAATGGATATTACAGGACATGCTCTCTAATATTTGCTCCTATTTTTGCAATGAATTAAGTAATTTAGAGGAGACACAGCAGCTCCACCTTTCTTCTGTAAAACAACACTAGCACCTTCAAAGGACATGGTGGTCATGGAGAACTAGCATGTCATGGTCATTAAGTACACCTGAAGAGTGCCAGTGCCATTCCTGGTGGGCTGTAGAATACAAAAATACTTTTGCTAAAAAGAATTTCACTTAAAGGTCCAGTGCTGAGACCACAGAAACCAGTGGGAGGACTGTGAAGTCAGTTACAAGAATACAGGACTTCTGCCTTCCAAAAATGCCTTCCTAATGTGGAAATACCAGTCCATGATCAAAAATGACCCAACTCTCAGGACTGCAAATCCCACTGAAAAATGCCTCTCTAGAGTTTGCTTTTGAAAATTATGTGCCCAAAAACAACTGAAGGCAACCCACCCAGAGGGAACAGCAGACTCCTTGAATGTCACTGGATTTAGAAGGCAGATCTAGCCACACAGTGTCCCCAACTTCCTGCTTACAAACTACTTCAGCATTGACTCAGTAGTAATAACACCATCCACTGAATCACCCACCCATCTGCAACACCTGCTTCTTCCTTAGCTGTTACACATTCTCTGGGATGATTCAGTTCAGCTGCTCTGATCTTGTGAGGTGGGAGAAGACCATACTACAAGACACATGGACTGAGGGGTATGAAAGGCCCCCACTAAATTACCATCTTTCCACAATCTGGGATGCAATAATCCCTTGTCCACTCCCTGTAATTCCACGCGGTTGGGGGTTGTTTTGTAACTTTTCCAGCCCTGCCTATCTGGAACACTTTCCTGCCGAGACACTGACTCACTTCCTCTTTAGGAAGCTCACCCAAAATCCTTTTCACTTTAGCTTATAAACTATTATTAACTCCATCTGTAAAGCAAAATTTTACTCATCAGTGGAGCTAGCTGGGAATTTTCCAGTGATACGCACTTTTTTTATTAGAAGATGTTGATCTGTTAAAACATAAATCTTTTTAGAAGCACACTAGTTTTGCTTAGGCTATCATAAGAAAAATTGCTTGCATCCAAAGAAAGAGAACAGCTCAGCTTACCCAAGACACTAGTGGTTAAGTCACTGACATAGCAAAACTGGGACTCGATTCTGGTTCCCCTGTCCTACACAGTAACATAACAACCTTCATCTCTTAGGACAGAGCAAGTTCATGGCCTCTCATTGGTGGTGTTTTATTAAGTGACCAGTACAGGGCACAAGTACTTGGTTCTGGTAACTTGTCTGTTTCACATCAGTCCTTGATCCCTAGGTAACTGGTATTTCAGGAAACGCAGTTTTATTTGGGTTGGTTTTGTTTTTTTTTTTTCTTTTTCATGTTTCTGAAAAACTTCCAAAGGCCTCAGGTTGTTGCCACTGAAGAGCAGAATGATTTAAAAATCTTTGAAGTTTTCACAGAGCAGGAGAATTTAAAAAGATTCCAGATCAGTACAAATATACAGGCTGTAGCCAAGATGCAGCGGTTTTATCAGGACTGGTGGGAAATTTCTTTGTGATGTACCCCCGTCAAAAAAGAGACCACATCAGCCCAAGTGTTTCCTCTGAAGTTCCTCATACTTATTAGATTTCTGATGAATGAGCTGATGGATGTCTGGGACTGATGGACACTCCAAACTTGTTAGCACATAGGGACAATTGCACATTTGGATTTTGCTACAGATAAAGCCTGGTTCATTACTCACATGCCTATGCTTTTTTCATGGGCTAAAGAAGCAAGACTCAATTGGCAAGTGTGGCATCTTTTTCTTCAGTCTCCACCCATGGCTCAGGATTAATGTCTTTCATAAGTGATTTGAGATATTTACTGAGAATCAAATTCTGATATTTATATATATATATATTTATTAGTTTATTTTGCATCTATAGTTCTGTCTTTTTGAAAATGTGCCTTTGTGCAGTGAGTGTTGTGAATTAAGCCCAGCCGGTAATTCAGAACCACACAGCCAGTTGCTCACTTCCTCCTGCACCCCCCGCTCCTGGTGGGATGGGGAGGAGAATTCAGTGTAAACCCCACAGGCTGAGATAAGAACAGCCCAATAACTAAAGTATAATATCAAGCTACAACTACTACTACTGTTAATAATAATGGTAAAGGAAATAACAAGGGGAGAGAATATAGAACTGAAAGGAAAAAAGGAAAAAAAAGCAATGAACACAAGTGCTGCACAATACAATTGCTCACCCAGCCTGACCGTAGCAGCAATCTGGGCCTTCCGGGTAACTCCCCCTTGTTTATATAATGGGCATGATGTGCTATGGTATGGAATACCCCTTTGGCTAGTTTGGGTCAGGTGTTCTGTCTCTGCTCTTTCCCAGCTTACTGGCAGAGCATGTGACACTGTAAGGTCCTTGGTCGGGGTAAGCGCTACTTAACAACAACTAAAACATCAGTATGTTATCATCAGCACTGTTCTCAGACTAATGCCAAAACTTAGCACTGCACCAGCTACTAGAAAGGAGAAAAAGGTAACTCTTACAGATGAAACCAGGATAAAGAGGAATGCCATTATCATCTGACCTTTATCCCTATTTTGTGTTCCTATAAAATTGCACAACAGGGATCATAGAGGACTAATGGAACAATTCCCATTCATTTTTGTTTTGTAGTTTCTTACTTATTCATCAGGTGTTGAGCTTCTGGGCGTATCATAAACTATAGGTTGCTTCCCATCTAACAGCCAAGAAGTCCTGGACCACTAACCACCACAATCCTACAAAAGCAATCACGTGCTGACCAGTATCCATTTAATCAAAATAATCAAACAGGATGGTATACATCTTTCTGGAAAGCAAAGGCTTTGGTTGTATTTGGGCCAGAAGACCCTACTGTATGAGGACACATTTTCTTCTAGTGCTGTTTACTTAGCTGTGAGACTCAATAGTGAGAAAGGGCTTCTCTCTTCTAAGAGAACTTCATAATTGAAGAGATCTCATTTCTAAGGAAAATGCTTGTCATCTATTTCCAGAAGAGACTCTCTCTCAAGGAGATTTAGCCTTGGCCATGTTTGCTTTCCACACACATGCTGTGGACCAATGTTTACTGCTAGAACAAAAGGACAGGGAGGGGAAATGTCTGTAAAATGAAATTTTCAACCCAAGAGTGAAGAGTCTCAAAGGGTTTTGACTGCAAAGGAACAAGAAAGAAAAAAATCCAAGCCAATCTGCCTTTTCCACCCCTTCTATTTGTCAGTTTCTCCCCCTCCTTTAGACTGTCAGATTTCAATCCCATTTTACTGTATGGGCACATAGATCTTGCCAGAAATGCTTCACTCACTTAACACCTACCTGCTGGAGCTTAGATTCAGAGAGAGGGGGAAAAAACAACCTCAAACCCTGGCAATTCTTATAAATCACAGTTTTGCTAATCTCTTTTCAAGAGAGTCAAATGTAAAGTCATGTTCCTTCTTGTGAAAACATTACTAGCCTGTGGGTGTCAACACAGCTTTCTTTTCCAAGAAATCTGTTGCATCCCACAGCGACTCTAGAGAAATTGCACTCTGATGACAGTGAAGAGAGGCTGCTAGAAAAACATCACACGCCAATTCCATACAACAGCAACCTCAACAAGCACTTGTTTTTGTAAGAGCAGCTCTCTCTAGTTTCACAAAAAGCAGAACTGAACTTCACCAGGATACATTTTAGGGGAGTTGTTTTTACAACATCATTGTTGCGAGTTCTTTCCCCACTCCAAAATCACATTTTCAGCTTCCTTATTCATTCCATGCCAAGAGACACTGCCCCATTTCTTTACAGTTCTCATGAAGACAAAACAATAGCTTTAGCCACCTGGTTGCAACCTCCATATGTTCTTCTACGCCCTGTCTTCTCACAGTGGAACCGTCTCCTCCTGGGGGAGGAAAACTCAGCACCAAGTAGGTCAGCTCATAGCAGCCACTCTGTTTTGATAAAGATCTTGTTCCCTCCTGACGAAAAGATTATTCACAGTCCCTCATACCCTTGAAGAAACCCATATAAGATTTCAGGAAAATCCCATGCTACTTCCCAGATTAGTATCTGGAAGGTTTCCATAGACCACTCACAGGGAAAGAGCCTTTTCCATTAAACATTTTTATAACTGAGTAAAGGAAATGAGAGATGCTTTATGAAGAGAAGGCAGAGCATCCAACAGCATCCAATATAGACAGTGCCCATTAAATACTGTAGCTGCACTTGAAGTCACACTGAATATAAAACTCCTCTGTGTTAGAAGTTCCTCATCAAAACAGAAAGATCTTTTGAATCCATGTACATGATGAGGATCACCATAAACTGACCTGAGATCTTTCTAGTTCCTTCATTAACCAGTCTGAATCATTGAGGTTTACATTTTTGTGTGTGTGTGTATGTTTTGGTTTTATGTATTCATTTATTTGGGTAGAGAGAAAAGTTCACGTATCCAGTTGCATGTGTTGGAGTAGTGTCTGGAGTTTAGACCACAACTTCGCCTTGGCTGTGTCTCTGTCCAAAATAATGACTCTGTGTGTTGCAAGTTCATATGAAGTCATGGGGCTGTCTAAGATTCCAGATGACACTTTTCACTCCAGATGACATTTTTCCTTTCCAATCCTCCTGCTTCCCTCTCAGCAGCTACCCCACTGCCAGGGTGAAGTCAAGAAACCACCTTTTCAGACTGTCCTGAGTAAGCAATAGCACATACCACAGTTCGTGCCTGTCAGCCTATGCATGCACACCTTAGGCATGAACAGGCAAAGCTTCATACCTCGCAGCCCTTAGTAGGTGAGTGCTGGCTGACAGATGTACGTGTCACCATGTGATACTTCATTACAGGAGGCTTTGTTTAAAAACAAACTTTGAGCCACCAAAAAGAACATTTGCTCAAATGCAGCTATTTACATGGAAATAAGCACCTGCTCAGGAAGACAAGGGGTCAATGAGCTGGTTCTACTTGACACATTGTTCTTCACTTTCACCTCCCAGACAACAGGAGGAAGAGGCCACCTCCTCCTGAATTTCATCCTTTCACTTCATTATGCAGCGAGGAGGTCTGGGAACTGCTGCTTCAGTACTAGCTTTGGTAAAATCTCTACATTTTCTCTCCTTGTTTCTGATTCCTTCTCTCCCTCCCAGGTTGCAACCTGCAGTCCCAAGACTCAGTAGAAATCAGCACAAGAGTTGACTTTGCAAAGTGACTTGGGGCAGCAATCACATCAGGGACACTACCAGGGACCCCACCAGGGACCCCACCAGGGACCCCATCGGAGTCTCCACCTAGCAGTACCAGCCAGCCCCACTCTGTGGTCTCATCTCAACATTCCTCCCTCTATGGTGCATCTGTCTTACAGTTCTCTTCCAAATCTCTTTCTCCTTTGATGATCTAAAAGTCTGGGAACATCTGACAAATCTTTTTAAAACCCATCAACAGTAAGGCAGGAAAAAGGAACAGGAGAAGTCACTGGAAAACAAATGAGCCAAAAGACAAAAAAGCACATACATGTTTTAGAATAGAAAAAAAAAAAAACAAACCTATTAATTGTTTCCTATTAAAAACTTGTAGCAAATTGTGAACCTGGTAAGAGCACTGACAAGCCAGCATCTGTTTTGTTCTGGTTCATTAATCCATTCAGAGAGGTGACAGCCCATATAATGATTTCTTGGCAAGGCAAAGAGGCAGTTCTTTGGGTAAATCATAGCTGACCGACATCACATGTTACCTTGATAATTTACACCACACAAGGGCCTATTCCACCGTCTGAATTCCCTTGCCCACAACATTACAGTTTGTATCCAGGCCAGCTTTACTTTTATGGTTATCATCCTCATCTTTTATTATCTACACTGCAGCAGAAACTTGAAGTCACAGTCAGGATTCCATTTGCACAGCATTAGGTGCTCTGACAACATATGCAATGCTATTCCAAAGAGCTTTCACTCTTACTCTACTGCTATTTGACATATTCCTACACTGAGTCCATCCAAATAGATTTTCACCGAGTGCTTAAATGGCTGAGCTTTGGCCAAGAAGGCACCATGGAATTACTCACAGTGGCAGGCTAGATGAAATGTAAGCATCACCAATTCATCCAATTATTTTTCAGTAGAAGCTGGGGCCAGAAGGGACTTCAGAAGTCATTACTCTTGATATTCCAGACATTCTTGTTTGGAGTTTGGTTCTGCAGAAAGAAATAATAGTTTGTTTTGCTGACAACAGAGGACAAGTAAAAATTAGCACATTTTATGAGACATAAAAAGTCCATTAGAAAATGATGTTTAGAGAGAGACATTTTTCATCGCACAACACAACTCTTCACCATTTTTCAAAATAAAATATTGACGAAAAGCATATTACTGTGCTTACCAAATGTTTTTTTTTTTGAGTCATCTGTAAGTTCAGAGAGATTGTAAGAGAATAATATTGGAATGTTATGGAGAAAAGAAAGGGGAAAGTAGTGGTAGTTTTAATTATTTTTTTATTTGGTCCTGTTCACTGAAGAAGTTAATAATGGTTGATGTTAAGTTGATTTTGGCTAGTGATTCACTTCCATGCTTTAGTTCACTTATTACTCCTGTAAAACTGAATTTCAGCCCAAATCCAAACCATAAATATGGGCACCTCAGCAATTCTGAATTGCTTGAGATCTGAATCCAGAACACAGTTCTGTATACGAGAAAGGACAAGAATCTAATCTGAATGCTCTCAAATACTACTGCTCTACTTGTGCCTATATCCATATAGTCTCAGCTGGGGCTTGTCTCCACTGGAAATGCAATTATTATCCAGGAAACAAAGGGAGGACAATTTCCTTCAAAATACTTACAAAATGACAGTTGAACAACTTAAACTGTTCCCTGAATGCATGTGGAATCTGCCTGGAAGAGACTTCATAAACAGAACTACTTGCAAATCCAAAACCACTTTAAATTTTATTGTAACTTGAGTTAAATTTCTGGGTTATTCAAATGTATGTGAAATTGAGATAAACTTCCAAGATTCAGTCACTTTTAATAGCATGGGATACAGACTTCTCAAACCTGCTGTGAAAGCTGAAACCTGGGCCAGCTTTTCATCCATACACTGAACTTAACATCAGTAAAAGAGACATCGTCTTCTCTCACTTCCTATAATGTTTAAGGAAAAAACAAACCAAACCATACCAAACCAAAACAAAAAAAAACAAAACCAGAAATATACAGGATAGCTAAAAAAATTGTTTCTGGAAAACACAGTCCTTTCCCATGCTGGCACTTCAATCAGGTGCTTTGTTTTATACATTTACCAGCTTGCATGCATGTGCCAAATCTGTATGGGCAATACTCAGCCTCTTTACAGGCAGGAGTAACTTCTGAGATGACCAAGGAGCCCACTCAGCAAAGCACTTGCCTGCCACCTGTCAGAGGCTGAGCACAGCTGAATTGACACCTTAACCCATACCAAGCCACCACTGTCAAATGCACACAGTTTCCCTGTTCCAAAAAAACTAAAATCTCTGTAGCCAAAATCCCCTCCTGGCTTGCAAATATGTTCAGCACACACCTCTGTGCTGTAAATGAAGTATCTGGCGTATTGCAAAACCATAGTGAAGGAGCCAACTGGAACAGAGCAGAGCTAGCACTGGGAGAAGGTGTCTGAGCTGTTGAATTTAGTGACTACACATATGTCATATCCGAAGGAGCATTGCACATTTTGCTTTAATAGTCATGTTGAAAAACAACAAGGTGCTTGGTGACAGCCAGCATGGCTTTACTAGGGGAAAATCCTGCCTGACCAATTTGGTGGCCTTCTATGATGGGGCTACAAAAGTGATGAACAGGGGTGGAGCAGTTGACGTCATCTACCTGGACTTGTGCAAACCATTTGACACTGTCCCACATGACATCCTTGTCTCTAAATTGGAGTGTCATCAATTTGATAGGTGGACCACTTGGTGGATAAAGAACTGGCTGGATGGCTGCACACAAAGAGTTGTGGTCAACGGTTCAATGTCTGGCTGGAGACCAGTAACAAGTGGTGTCCCTCAGGGATCAGTGTTGGGACTGGTCTTATTTAATATATTTGTCGCTGACATGGACAATGGAATTGAGTGTGCCCTCAGCAAGTTTGCTGATGACACCAAGCTGTGTGGTTCTGTTGATACGCTGGAGGTAAGGAATACCATTCAGAGGGACCTTGACACACTTGTGAGGTGGGCTGATGCCAACCTCATGAAGTTTAACCATGCCAAGTGCAAGGTCCTACACCTGGGTCGGAGCAATCCTAGGCACAGCTACAGGTTGGGCAAAAAGGAAATTCATTGTAGTCCTGCAGAGAAGGACTTGGGGGTGTTAGTCAATGAGAAAATGAACATGAGCCAGCAGTGTGCACTCACAGCCCAGAAAGCCAACTGTATCCTGGGCTGCATCAAAAGAAACGTGACCAGCAGGTCGAAGGAGGTGATCCTGCCCCTCTACTCTGCTCTCGTGAGACCTCACTTGGAGTACTGTGTGCAGTTCTGTTGTCCTCAACATAGAAAGGACATGGTACTGTTAGAACAAGTCCAGAGGAGGGCCACGAGGATGATCAGGGCACTGGAGCACCTCCCATATGAAGAGAGGCTGAGAAAGTTGGGACTGTTCAGCCTGGAGAAGAGAAGGCTGTGTGGAGACCTCATAGCAGCCTTCCAGTATCTGAAGGGGGCCTGTGGGGATGCTGGGGAGGGACTATTCATTAGGGACTGTAGTGATAGGACAAGAGGTAACGGGTTGAAACTGAAACAGCAGGGGTTTAGACTGGATATAAGAAAGAAATTCTTTACTGTGAGGGTGGTGAGGTACTGGAATGGGTTGCCCAGGGAGGTAGTGAATGCTCCATCCCTGGCAGTGTTCAAGGCCAGATTGGATGAAGCCTTGGGTGATATGGTTTAGTGTGAGGTGTCCCTGCCCATGGCAGGGGGGTTGGAACTAGATGATCTTGAGGTCCTTTCCAATCCTAACTATTCTATGATTCTGTGAATTTATTACCTGATCTTTTGATACCCAATACTGGGTATTTTGAGGAGGCCTTCATTAACTGACATGTGGAAGACAACTTGCAAATGAAAACAAAGCCTTTCTGCCACCCACTTCAACAGTAAGAGATATAAGGGACTCGAGGTGTCCTGTTTAGTTCCAATATCACAGTTATTGTGGTCTGACCGCATCTTTTCAGGTTCAGATCAAAAGAAGCAGGGACAGCCTTTGAATACTGGTCAAAAGACTGCAAATTATACATGCCTTTGGATACACAAAACATTTCTAAAAGGGTTTTATGAACAGTTTACAATTTGGTATTATGTTTTTTTCTGCTTTCTAAATTACAGCACTTTTTAAGGGGCCACATTACTAAGGGGAGAGAAACAGGAGAAAAGTAGAAGGGATTTTCTGGGTTTCTTAATGAACAAGGAGAGAGAGTAAACACCATACCAAAACATGAAATCATAAACTTTCATCCTAATAGTCATGTGGTACTGAGAACTGCCTGAGTCAGTGCCAACAGTCTGATCTCTGATATTTGGTATACATGTGTTCAGTTTTATTCCAATGTAATAAATGATGTATTACATAAAACTAGCCTGAAATAACAAAGTAATCCTAGATTGCCTTAGGTACCAGTAACAGAGTATCCACCAGTCTTGAAACGTTGTGGAAGGTTTGTAAAGCAGGGTAACAAACATTTACTGGGAAGAATTTTATACTACTATAATCTTCCTCCATTTTTTACTCTCTTAGAAGTAGGCAAAGATAAGCAGAAACAAAGGCTGGATGATTCTTTTGGAATCATTGATCTACTATTTGCCTGAGGGCATGACTCTCTACACCCAACGAACATCTGTCTGATCTGGTATAAAAAATCTCCAACAATAAAGAATCTATTAAACTTGTGTTGAACTCAGTATACAGTAATGCAGATGAAGTTCATAAATGTGAAGAGCATCTGTAAGGTCCCACATGCCTTGGAGTACACAACTGTGCAGCAAACTGTGGTAAGTAGTACCTGACCATGTAAGACATGAAGGTCCTTTCTAAGAACAATTCATGCTTGTAGCTGATCATTGCAGGCAGAAGGTACTCCTTCTACTGTGTCCTGAATAGGCAGCTCTTTCCTTCTCACAAGCCTGAGAATGAAGCAAGAGAAAAAGCTTTTAAGAGATGAGAAAATGGACCACAGCATCAGCTTGGAAAAGTATAGCCACTCCATGAATGAATAACAGGTTCCTCTGGGCCACCTTTGGCACCAGTCTTTTAACTTAATTTCACACTTTCCACATGTGGGTGCCCAACATGTGAATTCAACTTCTATGCATCATCCATGCACGTGTTGCCAACTTCCACATGTAAATGACCAGCAGGCCCTTTGCTACTCATATCCACCTCCCCAGTGGTCAGTTTTCCTGGTGCTCAATGTGCGCAGTAAGCTTGCATGACCTTCCCTTTGCTTAGAAAGAAACTTTTCCATCCCAGAAGTCTTTTGGACCCCACTGTAGTACATTGAGATCTCACTTCTAGCTGTGCTGATTTCCCAACTGGCCTGCAGTCTGCTGCAGTTTGCCTGCATAAAGTCTCCACATTCAGGCTTTCCCTTCATTCACCAGCTAGGGGAGCAAAGGACACTTTTCTCCTTGGAGCTCCTGGCTGCAAGATTTACAGTCTGGGATCTGACTGGGATTTTTCCCTCATTTAGCAGCCAGGTCCTTTAAAACCTAGTTATTGTGATATCATCGGAGACCCCAAGACCAAGCCTGCTCTGATGAAGCATGTAGTGGAACAACCTCCTCAGGAGAAAGCACCAGTTCTTTTCTAAAATCCTTAAGAAACTACTGCCACATCTTATGGCAGACTGCAGGCTCAGCAGGCATTGTCCTTGAATTTTTGGGCTATAGTGTTAGAGGGCAGCAAGGGACAGATGCTCAATTGGGAAGGGAGGTGGGAGCTCAGCCTCATAACAAGACATGCATCAGTTTCAAGGTTTGTTGGACTCATGGCACAGTTCACTGGCCAGGCAGAAAAATAACCTATCAAAAAGAAAGCTGTAACTGTTTCCTGACTGAAGGAGTTGAGTTTATTCATGGTAGCGTCTGAAGAACACAAAGTGTCAGGACTATGCAGGCAGGAGTGGGCATGGGCTACAGCAGGAGCAGAGGAGGAGGGAGAAGGATGCAAGGCAGTGTTCTTGGAGGTGGCTAACTGTGATGTTGGCTCACCTACTGTAGGTGAGCATATGTTGAGCACAAGTTGTACTATGCAGCAGAAGAAACCCTGGCTAGCAGCTCTATGGAAATGGGAGCTGCACATCCTTCCCTATTTACCACTGCATAATAGCAAGTGATTCTTCCTCTCTGAAGCATCTTGGTGCTTATAGTTAGATAAAAAGCAGTCCTACACTTGTTCTTTCCCTTTTTACCCATGGATGGGAGTGAAGAGCTCTTTACCTCTCCAGATCCAAATCACTGGGTTTATGATAAATATATCAAACTCCACTTTAAGAATATGCAAGACATAGGAAGTGTTCACAACTGTCATGAGGGATAGATTATCACATCAAACATTCTTGGCAATGTTTATAATTTTCCATGCATTTATATATTTCATGTGGTGCAGCTGACTTACTATACAACCCAGAAAAAACAATTTGGCCCAGCCTGGAGAAATCTCATATGCTTCAAGGTATTTTTCTAGGCTCACCAAGCTCATTTTTGGTTTTGCTTAAAAATTCTACAAGGACACGGAACTAACCACACACCAGCTATTTCAGTTGAGGCAATATGGTATTTAGAAGTTTAATATTGTAATCTTAAACCTGTAACTTGGGCCTGTTCACCCTAATATGCTTTCTTTGGAGTGATTTTTAATAATCACCTTTCACAACTGCATGTGTGCCGTGCATTAATCTTGTCCTTAATCTTGTGTTTTCTATACAATAATTTAAAAGCTAAAAGTAAGTAATAACTTTACCTGTTTAAACACAATATAAACCCCAATACATATTAAAAAAATCTGCAGCAAAATACACAAGCAGGTGAAAAATTACAACATACATAGAAATGAGATAGTGTTTTCAACTTATTGTGTTTTTTTTTTTTTAATTAAACTGTTTTGCTATGAGAGTACAGGTAGAGGTTTAGTACTCTTCCAGATAGGTTTTATGCTTTTTGATACATGACTGACAAAACATTCCTTTCAAGAGAATGAAATAAAAACTCTTTTATTTTTCTCCTTAACACGGTCTTCTTATCCTAGTTAAAGCATATTACGATGAAGAGTAAATTCTTTTGTCTGGTGAGTTGGCCAAGTTTGCAGAGAAATCTGGATCCTGTTCCTGCCAGATGGGTTTCTAGACCTGCTAGGGTCAAACCCCCAGCTGATGCAGAGAGCTAGAGACTAGGTTTGTTGTAGACAGCCTCTACCCCATCCCACTTTTCTAGAACATCAGGTAAGTAACTGTCCTGGGTTCAGCAGTAGCAGTCATTTTTCTCCTTCTTAGTAGCTGGTGCAGTGCTGTGGTTTTGGCCTAGGAACAGCGCTGATAACACCGATGTTTTTAGTTGCTGCTCAGTAATGTTTAGTCTGATCAAGGACTTTCTGAGTCTCATGCTCTGACAGGGGGAAGGGGAAGCCGGGAAGAAGCAGAGACAGGACACCTGACCCAAACTAACAAAAATGGTATTCCATACCACAGCACATCATGCCCAGTGTATAAACTGGGGCAGTTACCTGGAAGGGTTAGATCACTGCTTGGGTCAAGCTGGGTATCAGTCGGCAGGTGGTGAGCATTCTCTTCACTTGTTATTTCCCTTAACATTATTATTATTGGTGGTAGCAGTAGTGATTTGTGTCATACCTTAGTTACTGGACTGTTCTTATCTCAATCCATGGGAGTTACATCCTTTTGATTCTCCTCCCCATCTCTCCAGGAGCGAGGGAAGGAACGGGGGGGAGTGAATGAGGGCGGCATGGCTGAGTTGCCAACTGGACTTGAACCATGACAGTAACTATAGAGCTCTGGCACACATATAATGCTGATTTCATCCCCAGATGATTTTCTTTACAGCTTGCCTGAGGAACTGCCTCCTGCCTTGTGTAGTCTTGTCTCCCTTCCTCTTTTTTCTTCTCTCCCAAGCCCTGATGAAACACAATGTTTCTGTGCAAAACATGCTCCCATTGTCTCCCATGTAGCACATTGAGTGCAGCAGAATTTGTGTCCCTGACTCAGTTCATGAAGAGCATCCAGCGAGAGACTTGAAGAGCTCCATATGTTTAGCCTGTCAAAGAGAAGACTGAATACTGTTTCATTACATACATTAATCAAGCAGAAGCCAAATATTAGTCAATATCTGGGAGTTAAATCTCGAAAAATTAAAATGAGAAATAAGGCACAATGTTTTAAGATAATGATTAATTATTTGCACAAACTACCACATGAAGAGATGAATCCTATATCTCAAGCCCAGGTGCCTTTCTGGAAGACATGCTTTAGGCAAATACAAGATGAACCTAGGTTAAGGGTACCTGAATGAAATTTTCTGGAAGAGAGACTACTTGTTTATTTGGCCTTAAAGTGCAGATCTCTACCAATAACCTGGGATGAATAAAAAGGACTCAAGGCAGAAAAGTATGCTGAAAGATTAAAAAGTCAGTATGTAATTTATACCATTCAAAGCTGGTAAGTCACAAGAAAATATGATAATATTCTCTTCACCATGGAAACACAAATACTCTGAAGAAATCAAAATGTTGGTTGTTGTGTGATAGAAGACAAAATGGGACATGAGGGCTGTGAAATGAGTTGCTAAAAATGAAAAAAAAAAGAAAGAAAGGAAAAAATCAAGAGTTGAGGAAATCTGGGTGACATTTTTACAGACAGAACATATAAAGAAACAGAGAGTCATCTGGTAAAATTCATCCTGTAATTGCTATGGGAGAAAGGCAGCAAAAGACATTTCTTGGGAAAGACACTAGTAAACCCCAAAGACCACACTCAGAAAGCCAGGCATGCAACAACTAGTCAAGGAGGAAGGTTGTAAGGTAGCACAGCAAGATGGAAGATGATGAAAAATTAAAATCAAGCTATCAAAAAAGTTGGTCAGCAGTTATTTGATTTAAAAATTTATGCTGTTGCACAAATCTGAATTCTGTGACAGTAGGACAATAGTGTAAGGTTGTTGGTGACCATTTTTTAATTTTGTAATGTTTTCTGTTGCTAAGACACAGATGTGATTTTCCTGATTGCCTAAGCATGGTTATCAATAAGTATCCCATTAGAAATAAATGTGTAAACTGACTATTTCACTGCGGGTACAAAAATAAATTTCACAAGTGAGGAACTACATACAGAGGACAGCTATAAATGCAGAGCTACTCTTTTGGTTTCTGGGAGACCAGGGTCCCAACTCCTGATGCAATTCCCATTCCCATGTTTCCTTAAGCAGACATTTTGGCTGGGAAAGACCTAGGTGAATCCAGTCCTCTAGAGTGGAGGCATCTATATATGAAAAAATTATTTGGATCCCCTTTACTGTTGATGGGTAGACAGGCACTGTGGCATGTCACAGAATCACAGAATCCCAAGGGTTGGAAGGGACCTCAAAAAATCATCTAGTCCAACCCCCCTGCAAGAGCAGGGTAACCTAGAGTACATCACACAGCAACTTGTCCAGGCGGGCCTTGAATATCTCCAACGTAGGAGACTCTACAACCCCCCTGGGCAACCTGTTCCAGTGCTCTGTCACTCTCACAGTAAAGAAGTTCTTCCTGATTTTAACGTGGAACATCCTATGCTCCAGTTTACACCCATTACCCTTTGTCCTGTCACAGGATATCACTGAAAAAAACCTAGCTCCATCATTCTGACACCCACCCTTTACATATTTGTAAACACTGATGAGGTCACCCCTGTCTCCTCTCCTCCAAGCTAAAGAGACCCAGCTCCCTCAGCCTCTCCTCATAAGGGAGGTGTTCCACTCCCTTAATCACCTTTGTGGCTCTGCGCTGGACTCTTTCAAGCAATTCCCTGTCCTTCTTGAACTGAGGGGCCCAGAACTGGATGCAATATTCCAGATGCGGCCTCACCAAGGCAGAGTAGAGGGGGAGGAGAACCTCTCTTGTCCTACTAACCACACCCTTTCTAATGCACCCTAGGATGCCATTTGCCTTCTTGGCCACAAGAGCACATTGTTGGCTCATGGTCATCCTCCTATCCACCAGGACCCCCAGGTCCCTTTCCCTTTCACTACTTTCCGGCAAGTCAACCCCCAGCCTGTACTGGCACATGGGGTTGTTCTTCCCCAGATACAAGTCTCTACACTTGCCCTTGTTGAATTTCATCAAGTTTCTCCCCACCCAACTCTCCAGCCTGTCCAGGTCTCGCTGAATGGCAGCACAGCCTTCTGGTGTGTCAGCCACTCCTCCCAGTTTAGTGTCATCAGTGAACTTGCTGAGGGTACACTCAGTTCCCTCCTCCAGGTCGTTGATGAAAATATTAAACAGCACTGGTCTCAGCACTGACCCCTGAGGGACTTCACTAGTCACAGACCTCCAGCTAGATTCTGTGCCATTGACCACAACTTTGCTTTCTTCCTTTCAACCAGTTCTTGATCCACCTCACTACCTGATCATCAAGCCCACACTTCCTTAGCTTATCTATGAGAATGCTGTGGGAGACAGTATCAAATGCCTTACCAAAATCAAGAAAACCCACATCTACTGCTCTACCATCATCCCTCCACCTAGTTACTTCCTCATAGAGGGCTGTAAGGTTGGTCAAACATGACTTCCCCCTGGTAAAACCATGTTGGCTGTTCTTAATTACCTCATCCTTGATATGTCTAGAGATGGCGTCGAGAATAAGTTGTTCCATTACCTTTCCAGGGATGGAGGTAAGGCTGACCAATCTGTAATTACCTGGGTCCTCCTTCTTGCCCTTCTTATAGACTGGCGTGACATTTGCCATCCTCCAATCCTCAGGCACCTCTCCCATTTCCCATGGCTTACCAAAGATAATGGAGAGTGGCCTAGCAATGACCTCCGCCAGCTCCCTCAGCACCCGTGTGTGTATTCCATCCAGACCCATCAATTTATAGATGTCCAGATTGCATAGCTGATCCCTAACCCAATCCTCGTCTACCAAAGCAAACTTGTCCTTTGTCCTGACTCCTTCTGGGG
The DNA here is from genome assembly GCF_012275295.1 of Melopsittacus undulatus. Taxonomy (NCBI): domain Eukaryota; kingdom Metazoa; phylum Chordata; class Aves; order Psittaciformes; family Psittaculidae; genus Melopsittacus; species Melopsittacus undulatus. The sequence continues at coordinate 87,843,372 of NC_047528.1, read as the reverse complement.
CTGTAGGAACCTGGGGCCCCTGGGGAGAGTTTGCAGGAGTAAAGACAGAGGCAAAGAAAGCATTCAGCACCTCTGCCTTCTTTATATCCTCTGTCTCCAGGGCACCCACCTCGTTCAGCAGTGGGCCTATATTGCCTCTTGTGTTAGTTTTATTTGCTATGTATTTGAAGAAGTCCTTTCTATTGTCCTTAACCCGACTAGCAAGATTAAGTTCCAAGGAGGCCTTAGCTGTCCTAATTGCCTCCCTACATCCTCTAACAACTGTCCTATATCCCTCCCAGGTGGTCAGCCCCTCCTTCCATAATCCATAGATTCTCTTTTTCCACATGAGTTTGCCCAGCAGTTCCTTGTTTAACCACGCTGATCTCCTAGCTCCCTTACTTGATTTCCTACCCATTGGGATGCTCTGATCCTTAGCTTGGAAGAAGTGCTCCTTGAATGCTGACCAACTATCTTGAGCCCCTTTACCACCTAGTACCCTTTCCCATGAGACTTCCCTTAGCAGCTGATTGAACAGGCCAAAGTTGGCCCTTCGGAAATCCAGAATTGTGGCCTTGCTAGGTTTTCTATTCCTCCCACACAGGATCCTAAACTCCACCATCTCATGGTCACTGCAGCCAAGGTTGCCACTGACCATCACCACTTCAACCAGACTCCTTGTTGGTGAGTACTAAATCTAGCAGCGCTCCTCTCCTAGTTGGTTTGTCCACCATTTGCATTAAGAAGTTATCATCAGTACACTGGAGGAACCTCCTAGACTGTGAATGATTGGCTGTGTGAGTCTTCCAGCAAATATCAGGTAGTTAAAATCCCCCATGAGGACTAAGGCATGTAGTCGCGAGGCTGCTTTCAGTTGCCTGTAGAAAGCCTCATCAAATCCTTCATCCTGATCAGGAGGTCTATAATAGACCCCCACAGCTGTATCACCCGTACCAGTCTGTCCCTTAATTCATACCCACAGACATTCCACCTGCTCCTCATCTGCCCTCGGACAGAACTCAATACATTCTAGTCGCTCTCTCACATAAAGAGCAACTCCACCACCTCACTTTGCTGACCTGTCTTTCCTAAAAAGGACATAGCCATCCATGACCATATTCCAGTAATGTGAGCTGTCCCACCATGTCTCTGTAATTGCCACCAGATCATAACCTTTAGACCACACACAGACTTCTAACTCCTCCTGTTTATTCCCCATGCTGCGTGCATTGGTGTACAGGCATTTCAGGGAGCGAGCAGAGCACACTGATGGCACCCTCGGGAGGCAGGAGGCCTTCTGGTCTTCATTAATACTAGAACAATGCCCCATTAGTTCAAACCCAGCTACAACCCCCTCACACTTTGAATCTAACCTGAAGCTCTGTGAGTTACCTCTGCTAACTCTTGTCCTAGTACACTTTTTCCCCTGCAGGACAGGGTCTAAACAACTATCCCACAAATGAAACAATAGATTGATTGTCCTCCCTAGTCCACCATCCTTCAAGCCCTAACATGTTTCTCTTGGGTTTGTCCCTAACAGTCCCAGTTAAATCCCCTCCCCCCCTCATATCTAGTTTAAACCTTGTCAATAGGCCCTGCTAACTCCTGCCCCAAAAACCATTTCCCCCTCTGGGACTGGTGTATCCCACCTGCCACCAGAAAACCAGGTGTCTCATATAGCAGCCCATGATTGAAAATCCCAAAACCCTGCCTTTGGCACCAGTCATGTAGCCTCAGCTTACATACCTGGAAAAGGTCAGACAAGCTGTGCCCAAGAAGTGTCTCTGTGGCTTTGCTGATCCTAGAGCCTAGATAAAACACAGAAAGCCATGCAGGATGAATCCTGTGCTTAGCCTCTGTGCTTTAATTCATTAGACAGATAACAGTACTTATATATCACTGAAATATCACTAGGATAAGTCTACTAGCAACTGTGGGAATGTTACTGAGCAGTGGCCTGGTGAAGCAGGGTGTTCCTGACACACCAAGAGAAAGGAAACTAGAGCTAGCAATTCTCAGAAAGAGATGGATCAGTACCTGTTTATTACCTTATATTCCTGAAGTCTTTTGACCTACAAATTAGGAAGTTCTATAGTCTCACTCTTGTCCAGCAACTCCAGACTTCCAAAGGAATCTGACATCAGCTTGTCTCCAATAATTTCCAGTACATTTTTTCCCCCTTGTTGAATATTTTCTTCTGCATAGATTATCTTCATCCTCTTGGATACTGTTTCTTCTCTCCCTTGAGTAAATCAGGAACAGGTTGGAGTAAGGGCCAAGGCCCCTTTTGCTCTTAGCAGCTTCTTGGAGGGCTTCACAAAGTCACAGGACACTGCAGCCTGTCGCTGAGGGATAATGGGGATTAGTTAAGTACCTTCTGCTTCACCTGTTTTGGATTTTTTTTTCTTCTGAGACAAAGCAGCTTTTTTTCTTGCTTTTCTTTTTTTTCTATTTTTTTATTTTTTTTTTTCTCAAAGCAGCAACAGTTAGCCAATACCTTGAAGGTTGTTTCTATTGGGAAAAGACACTGGTGCTGGAACTGAATGCTTTGTGTTTTGATTATTGAAAGAGGATGTTAGAAGCCCTATTTCCCTGAACTCAGGATGGCCGGACAACAGGATGCAGTTTCTATTTCAAGACTCTTTTCAGCCAACACAGTCCATAACACAAGTTCATTTTTCTCTTGGTCTCTCTCTCCACAGCTTTATCTCAGTAGCAGATGACAAGTAATTTTTGGCATGTCCTCATTTTCCATATCTCTCTATTTCCTTTGCTACAGACAGGACATACAAGCTTGGCTAGTATAAATTCAGTCTCTGGGTCTTTTTGCTCTCTGTGTTCTTATTCAGGCTACCATTAAATGTGTTTCTCCAATCAGGAGCAAAAAGGGCATTAATTTATCTACTGTCCTACTGACTAGAAGGTCTTACACTCACCAGATTCAAAGCAGATACGTGCATATGGATCAAAGACAGGATACACTGAGGGCCATTTTATCATCAAGATAACAGCACCTAAGCTCTAAACTCAGCCTCTCCACTTGACATGTTGACATGCACTGACACCACTGAGTACAAATTTGTTGAATTCCAAGCCAAAAACTCTTCTGAAAACTGTCATACCAGTTAATGTCCACTTGATAATGCAGCTGTCTGAGGGTGCAAAGTCCAAAAAGGGAAATAGTTCTCCCAAACATGAAAGGGTATTTTTATGAAAATTATGAAGTACTTATACAGTTATCTTTCTATGCCAAAAAGACTACTTTATTTTGTTGTTGGATTGCTTGTTCTTGTGTAGTATGGCTTATACTTGATTTTAAGCTACACTACATCATAGCTCACTGTTCTTGAAGGATCTGCATAATGGACAGGCAGACAGTGAGTAGCTCCTCGAGACACAGAAGATAATGTGAGAAAGTACACAAGAAAGCATATGCAAAAACTTCAGTTCCTATATGAGCATAAATCATTGCTTTATTACTTATTTTCCATGTTGGCTTGCAGGTAGGTTGTTTCCTGTCAAACTGAGTCTCCACATTTTGAAGAGTTTCCTAAATCAGACCTGTGATAGAGTAGCATATAAAACTGAATTGTCCAAATACTATTTTATAAAAATCAGGTCAGAGAAATCCTGCCTGTGAAGAGGGTCAAACAGTAGAAAGAAGAGAGAGCAGAATGGAAGAAAAAAAAAAGTATAGATGTCATTCCTGTTCTCATTTAGCCTGAATAAGAAATTAGGGAGGGGTGGAGGGAGGGAAGAGGAAGGCAGTACTAGAACAGAACTATTTCAGGCTCCTTTATTACTGACAGTCTTTATTATTTACATATAAAACCAGACTGGACAAAGCACTAAAAATACACCATATCTCATTGGGAACAATCCTATATCAGCAGGAAAATGAAGCAGTTGACATAAGTGGCCTTTTTCTATCATTAGCCTCTCTGATTCCATACCCCTTTCATCCACAGCATGTATGCTTCTTACAAGTCTGTCTGTAATAATAGTACCAGAAATACAATCCACTGCAGCGTTTGTTCTCTACACTACTGAGGAATTGGCACTTTTTAATGCTTGTCATATTGCTGTGGACACTGATGACAGACACCCTGATGCTCCTCTGTATTCCACCAGTTTTATACCAGCATAATTCAAGCAGAAAAAAAATGCACAAGCAGAGTATCTCATGCAGGTTTTGGGATGATTTCTACAGACAAGAACAGATGAGACATCATGCTACAAAACTCATGGAGAAGATGAGCACTGTTACCTGCCACTGATATATACACAATTTACTTATGAGCCATTAAACATCTACTTTGACTTTTCCACTTTCTTCCAGTTCTCAAGGTCTGGAGTTCTCTGTCTTGATTATACTAAAAGTGTCTTGTAGGTCTTACAGCAGAGAATGCTTTTACATGGCCAATTCCCCTGACCTGATAATAACAGGGAATCTTCATAACCAAAAGTATGAGTCCTATGAAGAGCTTCTTCAGGCTAGTCCTTAAAGCACTCTCTAGGAAGGTAAAAGGCAATACAGAGCACCTACTGTAGGTTTTGAATGCTATCCTCACTCAAATATCATATTCTGTCTTTCCTTTTTGATGCCACTGGGCAGTGGGAGATTCCAGCTTGTTTGTAATTACTCTTAACTGAAACCAAATTACTCAGCAACTTTGTTCAATCAGTCTTTTTTTTTTCAGACTCTTCCCACTGAGATTATCTGAAGATCACCTGTGATGTTGTTTTCTGGTTTCTCTGTTTTATTAAAGAACTGACCCAGCATAGCATGGAGATTTATGCCAAGCAAGTATTATCTAGGTTGATATTCCTCTTCACTCATTCGGCTTCTCACTGTAGGCTTGTGGCTTTGTTGTTTGTTGTGGCCAGTCCTCAGGAAGAGGGGGACCTCTGTCTTGGTTGGCCCACATTTTGTATTTGCAGATGCTCTTGCAGCATGTTGTGAAGTTCAAAGGACAATCCAAATACAAATGGTGGTCTTAGAAAGATATATAATTCCAAACCAGCATAATTTCAACTCAAATAAGAGATATGTTTTATGTACAGATTGACCAAGAGTTCATTTAACCCCTTCCCTCAACTGCAAAAGGGTAACTGAGTAGGTTGCCCTTAACACATTAATCATGAACTCACTTCAGTAGTTTCTGACCCAGTTGTATAAGTTTAAGGAGAGAATAAAAAGTACTCCTCATGAAAGTGTGCACATCCTACTCGAGCTGTCTAGTCTGTGTGTTTAACTTTCAGCTTGACTGATGATTACTGCAGCACTACGTGCATGGACGGGTGTATCAAATGCCTGCTGCTTCCTCCACTTGCACTTTGGATTCCGAATACCTGTCATGCCACTGCTTAACAGTGGGAGCATGGCCAAGGCAGCTTATGCAGAAGTCCCGAAATGCCATGTTTTACAAGCTGAAATACAAAGTGATAACTTCAGGAAGTTTGTTCATACTTTGAGTAGGTGAACGAGGGAGGAAGCAAGTGCTTTGGAAAGAGTGAATTATTTAAGCCAACAGTCCATAAGTGCAAAGGAAGGTTGGAAGGTCTCTGGAAGAAGCTGAACTGGACAGTGTTCCTTTATGACCAACAGCGTGGGTGTTCTGAATACCACTAAGTCCTGGATTTTGACATGAAATGTTAGGCCACCACAAAAAAAAAAAAAAAAAATCTGCTCAAATTCGTCTTCATCAACAGTTCTGTAATTTTGCAAATTACATATTTGCCAGTTGCATAATAAAATGAAACTGGGCATGTTGCCTTACATTTGGCCCTTTGGTTTATTTATATTTTACATAGGTGCCCAAAGATCATCAGGCAATGATTGATGAGCAATTCACATTATTACTGCAGGTTCTTAGCTTATTAGGCATTCTTGGACAGCTGAGATAATGTCACATGAAAGCTAAGAGACCCAGAAGGTTTTTTTAAACCTCCTTTTTTAAGCTAATGAAGTCTGTGTATTTCTACTCAATGTATGTTTTTAATTATATACAAATATGAGCACCCAGCAATCATTTTTGAACCTATTCACTAATTTGAAAGAAAAAAAATCTAACAGGAAGAGGGAAAGAGATGTCAAAGATACAAATTTCAACCAAATTCATTAAAACAGGCAGAGAAAGAGCTAATTAAAATCTACATGGGAGAAAAGAAAGGGCAAGAGGAAAAGATACTATAAATGTCTAGCCATGGGAAAAAGTTCAGTTGCCAATCTTATCTTTATGAAAATGAAGTTGATCAAACTCAAAACAAAACCCACAGTAAACTAGGCTTCCTTTATTCCGATGCTTGGTGAGTTACTTGAAGTTTTCTTTATGCAATGACTTTTTCCTGTATGGTATTCCTTACACATACTACTCAGCTACATATAAAGGGGCTTTAAACAATGGGAGGCTGAAATATTTAATGGATAAATTTAGAAGGGAGGGATGCATTCTGCTATACCAATTGAATGAGCTTCACCATTTTCCTCCCCTTGGCATCTAGAGAAAAGTCCATTAGAAAAGCTAGAAAGCATGACAAAGTAAACCACAATTTTTTCTCTACTGAGATCCTCAGACATACAAATGAGTTCTTGACAGACAGCAAGTGAGATTGTATCATTTCCTAACAGCTGACTCAAAAAAGAGAAAAAAAAAAAAAACCAACACAGGCACCTTATGAGTCCTCTCAGATTCAAAACAGCAGAGATCATTTTGCAGAAGTAAGTTTTGCTTTTCAATTACAAATGTTTATGCCAAATTTCAGTTTCACATGCTTCTGCTTGTGTGTCAGTGTGTGTGAAATTATTAATTCTTGAAAGCAGAAATTCATGATAAGGAAGTTATTGACATTTTCTTGGCTCCTACATTGCAGATGTGATGCTAAGGACAAGAAACATTCCCACTGTTTGATGAAAAGGGTTCCCAGGAAACACTAGCAGTAATAATTCTTCAAGCGGAAGATGTTTTCTGTCATCTGGTTATTGACAACTATAAATAAAGGACTCAATCTGGTTTTTATACACTACTGCTATACTGCAAGAGACAGAATAAATATATCACACAGTTTGCAGTGAAATCCATATACACAGTGATGAGATTATAAACAAATGTATGCCCTACAAATATTTGAATTTTAAGAAGTGTTGTGAAGCAGAGGTTCAAAACTACACTTGTTGGCCTTGATTAATGCAGAAACTCCATTTCTTGTGCTGTAGCTAAAGTGTTTCAGAAAAAAATGTCAATACACCAGTAGATAAAAACTGTATTTGTTTGCTAGCAGAGCTGTTATTAAAAGTTTTCCTTGCCTTGCCTTCCCATGTCTCTTCTTTAGGTCTGGCTATTTCATAATCACTTCGGAAAAGAACAATGAACATGAGCCATACAATCCCTGGAGCTACTGGGCAAACAGGTAGAAAAGGTACCAATCCAACACTCTGTGAATATTGAACTCTTTGAATATTCAACACTCTTCGAATATTTCTGTCTCTATTTTCTTCTTTTCTTCAAAAGCAGATATGACCCTCTGGCCATTCACCCTTGCCAATCTGACATATTTGCAGCAATTTTTACATAAACAAAGACCTTGATTGCATCACAGAAGTATCTGTTTGCAAGAGAATGACCACAGTGGAAAGTGCAGGTTCTCAGGATATCTAATGACTGTATCAGCATGTATGTGTTATTGCTGTTCTCACAAGGCACCATAAAGCCTTGCACAAAGTCATGTGAGAGTGAGCGAGAAATCAGCTGAATTTAATCAGAAGGAATGGGATAATTAATACGAACTCTGTGAGGAACTGTTTGTAAAGTGCTATGCAGAGTTCTCTGTTAGGTGGCTCATTATTCAACCAGACCCTAGTTAGGCTCCACTGTCACCACAATGCAAATAGAAAAACAGCTTCATTTTCCCCATCCTGTCGCTGCAGTCCATAATTTAAGATGATCATACTTCTCTGTTTTTCACAGAACTTTTCCACACTGTGGATAGGGGCATCTAGACTGCTATTAAAATGTGCTAGCTGAGGAAACGGTGTCAAGCTCACTAGACCTGCTTGGAGAGGGCAGCCCCATTACTTCCTGGCTTTTTCTGTGTCTTCTCGAAACAAATTTCTGATGAGACAATGAAAGTGTCAGTAAGGCAAGTTCTGCAAAGCATTTCAAGCTCAAATGGGGAGGTATTCTTGGAAAGTAGTTTTCTCTTAGAGAGATAACCAGATAAACCCAGCACTGGCAAGAGATGTGGAATGTCTCCCCCCAGAAGTGACATTGCATTCTATGTGAAGGAAAATTTCAGACATGAGAAGACAGAAAAAGAAGCATCAAGCTGGCTGTGGGTGAAGAAATAGATCCAGTATCACATGATAAACTGCTGCTGCCATAAGCCAACCATTATTGCTTCTGCCCTGTTGTCCACCTTACAGCATGGTAATATTCTGCCAAGGACTTATTTGCTAATGGACTGCTGACAGGTGGGGCTTTTTTTTTAAATTTTATTTCTTAAACAAAAAAAAGAAAACAAAACACAAAAACCCACCAAACCCTGGAAATAAACAAATGCCATCCACTCCTCTTCAGTCTAAGGAAATATGGTCAATCTCCTGTTGATTTGTGTAGCCTTTTTTAGAAATAAAACCAAAACCAAACTAAACAAATAAACACAACAAAAAAACCCCAAACCAAAACAAACGAAAAAAACCCCATCCAAACCGTACAGTGTCTTGTGATGTGAAACTCAACAACATAGCACTAGGTTTTTTTCCAATTTGTGCAAGAAATGCAGTTATGTAACAGTCTCAGGCATATCAAAGCTCTGCTCCATAACTGCTACTGACCAACAGCAAACAGGAGACCACCACAGTTGTAGGACAAAGACATATGCCCTAGGGTTTACTGTAAAATCTAGGTAGGAAGTAAAGGCCAATACATGATCAAAGACATAATTTAGCTGGAGAGCTGCAGAGGGAATGCTTTTCTATCTTTATTTTTGCCTTTTTCAGTGTCCACAATCACAAAGACTTTTTTTCCTAGGACTTCCACAAGTCGGCCAGAGACGTCCTGAGCACAAATGCATGTGCCCATGCAAGGTACTGTATGCTCAGAGGCCTTTACTCATCTTTAGTGTGTTGGATTCATTATGCTTGGGCAAAACATCTGCCTAGGATTCAGATTTCCCAGCTGTGTCTTCTTTCTCTGCCCAGAAACTCTGTCCAGACAGGATCTGAAAAATACATGCTCATTTGGCATGAATTTCTAGATGTTCAGCAGTCCAGAAGCGGTAATATTTCCAGTCAGAAAATGAGGCAAGATCAACAAATCCCATACACATGACAGCTGTATCTCTTCCAACACAGATGGACTGGATGTGTGCTCGCTTGGAAGACACATCTTTATACCTCAGTTTCAATAACTTCTATTAAAAAGTGGTTGTATGAATTCACCCCTGTCTCAGCAAATCTCAGCTCAGCCTTGCTTCTACAGTCCTGTTAGTGAGCCCTAACTGGCAGCTGTGGAAATTAGTGTGTTGCCTAACTGCAGGGTCATAGAGAACCAAAAGTAACTCCAAACCCCAGACAGTGGTTAGTATGCAAATGAGAGGCTTGTCATACGTGTAAAGGATGTCTCAGTGGAAATGGGGAAACAGAAACCAATCTTAAATTCATCACTGTTGATGAGTCAGAGATGAAGGAAAGGGAACGCAGATGGAGGAGTCGTGGGTTCCTGAAACATTCTCTGAAAGAGCAAATCACACCTCTGAATTCAAGCCCAATGACTGATACCCAACTTCCAAATAAGCTGTAGTTTAGTCAAGCTGTCCTAAGAGCAGCAGGTATGTTTGCAGTAAAACAGATGTCTCCTGGGGCATGTAGCTATCACTCCACTCTAACAGAAAGGCAGTCATACCAATAAAGCAACAAAACACCCTTCCAGAATAAAACTTCAAAACAAAAATAGAATAGCTGAATGCATTTTTTTCAATATCATTCTTTCTCTTTTTCTCATTATCCACATTAGAGCTGTTAGAAGGATTTTTTTTCATTCATGTTTCATGAATGCAAAAACGTGCAAAATGTGCAAATAAGTGACATAATAGCCAGACAAATGGCAGCCAAAGCAAGGAGAAGAAAAGTTTCTAAAAGCCAATCGTTTCACAGATCCTTACAGTTACATTTTGTTTGTTTGCTTATTGTTGTCTGGTACATCGTAGATTCTGGTAAGAATCCCCCAAACTGATGGGTTTATGATTTGAAGCAGCCTGTATGTTATTTATGTCAGAATCAATAGAACAGTTTATATAAAAAAGATGTGTTGCAGCAGTCAATACAAACAGAGCAATTTGTATGCAAGTGGTGCTGATCAGTCCAATAAAAATGATTGCCAGGTCTCCTGAGCTTTATAGAAATACTTTCAATAAAAACATTTTGATAGAATCATAGAGTAGTTAGGGTTGGAAAGGACCTCAAGATCATCTAGTTCCAACCCCCCTGCCATGGGCAGGGACACCTCACACTAAACCATGTCACCCAAGGCTCTGTCCAACCTGGCTTTCAACACTGCCAGGGATGGAGCATTCACAGCTTCCTTTGCCAACCCCTTCCAATGCTTCACCACCCTTACAGTAAAGAACTTCTTTCTTATATCTAATCTAAACTCCCCCAGTTTAAGCTTTAACCCATTACCCCTTGTCCTGTCACTACAGTCCCTAATGAGTAGTCCTTCCCCAGCATCCTTATAGGCCCCCTTCAGATACTGGAAGGCTGCTATGAGGTCTCCATGCAGCCTTCTCTTCTCCAGGCTGAACAGACCCAACTTTCTCAGCCTGTCTTCATATGGGAGGTGCTCCAGTCCCCTGATCATCCTCATGGCCCTCCTCTGGACTTGTTCTAACAGTACCATGTCCTTTTTATGTTGAGGACACCAGAACTGCACACAATACTCCAAGTGAGGTTTCACGAGAGCAGAGCAGAGGGGCAGGATCACCTCCTTGGACCTGCTGGTCCCACTCCTTTTGATGCAGCCCACAATACAGTTGGGCTTCTGGGATGCGAGTGCACACTGAAGCCGGCTCATGTTAAATTTCTCATCAACCAATATCCCCAGGTCCTCCTCCTCAGGGCTGATCTGAATCTCTTCTCCACCCAACCTGCAGCTGTGCCTGGGATTGCTCCACCTGAAGTGTAAGACCTTGTACTTGGCATAGTTAAACTTCATAAATTTGGCATTGTCCCACTTTTAGAGCACGTCAAAGTCCCTCTGGATGGCATTCCTTCCCTCCAGCGTATCAACTGAACCTCACAGCTTGGTGTCATCGGCAAACTTGCTGAGAGCGCGCTCAATCCCACTATCCACATCACTGACAAAGACATTGAGCAAGACCGGTCCCAACACTGATCCCTGAGGGACACCACTCCTTACTGGTCTCCAGCCAGACACTGAGCCATTGACCACAACTCTTTGCATGCTGCCATTCAGCCAGTTCTTTATCCACTGGGTGGCCCATCCATCAAATTAATGTCTCTCCAATTTAGAGACAAGGATGTTGTGTAGGACAGTGTCAAACGCTTTGTACAAGTCCAGGTAGATGACGTCAACAGCTCCACCCCTGTCCATCACTTTTGTAGCCACATCATAGAAGGCCACCAAATTGGTCAGGCAGGATTTCCCCTAAGTGAAGCCATGCTGACTGTCACCAAGCACCTTGTTGTTTTTCATGTGCCTTAGCATGCCTTCCAGGAGAATCTGCTGCAAGATTTTGCCAGGCACAGACTGGTCTGTAATTCCCCAGGTTATACATTTTCCCCTTCTTGAAAATCAGGGTTATATTTCCCTTTCTCCAGTCGTTGGGAATTTTACCTGTCTGCCATGATTTTTCAAATATGATGGACAGTGGCTTAGCAACTTCATTTGCCAGCTCCTTCAGGACCTGCAGATGGATTTCATCAGATCTCATGGACTTATGTACATTCAAGTTCTTAAGATGGTCTGGAACCAGATCGTCTCCTACAGTGGGCCAAGGGTCTTCATTCTCACAGTCCCTGCAGCTGCCTTCCAAGACTTGGGTGGTGTGGTCAGAGCATTTGCCACTGAAGACTGAGGCAAACAAGTCGTTAAGAACCTCAGCCTTCTCCAAGGCTTCCGGAGAGGGCCCATGTTGTCCCTAGTCTGGCTTTTATTTGCAATGTACCTACAGAATCCTTTCTTGTTATCTTTAACATCCCTAGCCAAATTTAATTCTAACTGAGCCGTAGCTTTCTTAACCTGGTCCCCTTGCTTCCCAGACAACATTCCTGTATTCTTCCCAGGCCAGCCTGTCTTTGCTTCCACCTTTTGTAAACCTTCTTTTTACCTCTGAAGTTTCCTCAGCAGCTTCTTATCCATCCAAGGTCTCCTGAACCTCCTGCTGCACTTCCTTCTAGTTGGGATGAAACACTCCTGAGCCTGTAGTAGGTGATACTTGAATATCAACCAACAGTCTTGGGTGCCCCTACCCTCTAGGGCTAAATCCCATGGAACCTTACTAAGCAGGTTCCTGAAGAGGCCAAAGTCTGTTCTCTTGAAGTCCAGGGCAGTGAGCTTGCTGCACACGCTTCTCACTGTCCTGAGGATATCGAATTCAACCATCTCATGATCACTGCAACCAAGGCTGCCCTGGAGCATCACATTTCCAATCAGCCCTTCCCTGTTGGTAAGCACAAGGTCAAGCACTGCCCCTCTCCTTGTCAGCTCCTCTATTACTTGCAGGAGGAAGTTGTCTTCCACACAGTCAAGGAACCTCCTTGGTTGCTTGTGCTGGGCCGTACGGTCCCTCCAACAGATATCAGGGTGGTTTAAGTCCCCCATGAGAACAAGGGCCTGTGAGCGTGAGGCTGTTCCTATCTGTCTATAGAGTGCTTCATCCACAGAGCCCTTTTGATCAGGCGGTCTGGAAGAGATCCCCATAGTAATGTCTCCCATCACCATTCTTCCTTTAACCTTGACCCACAAACTCTCTATTGACTGCTCACCTGTCCCCAAACAGAGTTCCATGCTCTCCAGCCTATCCCTAACATAAACAGCAACTCCCCCTCCCCGCCTGCCAGGCCTGTCTTTTCTAAAGAGCCTGTAACCTTCCATTCCAACACTTCAGTCATAGGAGCCATTCCACCATGTTTCTGTGATGCCGATTATATCATACCCCTGTAGACATGCACAGATCTCTAACTCCTCTTGTTTGTTTCCCATTCTACTGGCATTTTACAGACAATTCCAGCTCATTGTCTGGAGTGGTTGGAATATCTTTACATTGCTCTGAGAATTTATTATAGGTGCTGGCAACTATGGGTGTGTTGGGATGGAATGATGCTCCCCTCCCCCAACACAGCTAGCTTAAAGCTGCCTTGACCAGCCTGGCAAGCCTCCTCCAAAAGTGCTCTTCCCCTTCATCAGACCAGCTCCACGAGCTCCACCAGCCCCCAAAAGACCTGGCCTACTAACTTGGGTCCTGTGTTTAAGATACCCAAAGCCCTGACTATGGCACCACTGCTCTAACCATTTATTAACCTGGCAATCCTCATAGCCTTTTTTAGGTCCTCCCATTTATCCTGGAGAACTGATGAAATGACTACCTGAGCTCCAAAGCCACTAACCACCTCTCCCAGGGCACTGTAGTCCTTCTTTATATTCTTCAGGCTACTGCTAGCTATATCACTAGCACCCACATCGGTCACTAGAAATGGGTAATAGTTGGTGGGACTTATTGGAGCAGGCAGCCTCTCTGCAACATCCCCAGTAGGCAGCACACCCCCTTGAGACTGGGTCAGGCCAACAGATGGGTGCCTCTGCTTCTTTCAGAGTCCGCTACTACTACGACCCACAGCTTTTTCCTGGCAGCACCAGTAGAGATCTTTAGCAGTGCACCAGCCGGTTGGTTGTTCATGGTGTGAGTGTGTTTCCTCATTAGTCCCCTGCAGGACAGCAAAGTGGTTCTGGGTGGGGACAACAGATTTAGGAAAAAGCCCCTTGCTTTTAATTTTCCTTTTCCTCCCTTTTTTGTTTTTTGTTTTTTTGGGGGGTTCTGGTTTTTGATTTTGGTTTTGGGTTTGGTTTTTTTTTGCTGTTTCCCAGCTTCCTGGGTTAGCAGCCTCCTTTCCTCCATGAGCCACAGGGGACGCTTCTGGCCCCTGCACAGTTCAGGCCTGGAGCAAGCAGCCCAGCTCCCTCTCAGCTCCCCTGACACCTCTCAGCTACTGACAGTGCCCCGCAGCTCAGCCCCTGCTGCAGGAAGGCCTCCACCAGGGCACCGAGTGCAGCCCTGCCCATGGCGCACCCTCCCCTCACGACTCCAGTGCAGGCACTTTCTGCCCCCCGAGCTCCCCGCTGCAGCCTCCCCTCCCATCGGCTCTGTCTGGTGCCGGCGCTGCCACCGCCGGGGCAGCCAGAACAGAGCTCCCAGAGCGGGCCCTGGTCATACTGTGAGTGCTGACCATCCTTCGAGTGCTCTCCATCCAGCTCACCTGCCAGCACAAACTGCTTTGACATACTCCTGTCGCTCATGCTTCCGGAGGCAGTTTTTCACTCAGTCAGGGCTGGTGCAGCCCCTCCTGGCTCCGCCCCCTGTGAGTCAGCTGCTCGCGTCAGCTGAGCTGCCTGCTGGTGGGCGAGTTCTGTCGAGGACTTGAGGCTCCCTGGGTGGCTTTCACTGCTCTGATTATTTTTTTATTACGTTTTTTGATTATTTTTTAAAATAAAAAATAAAATAAATACATGGCAGCATAGGATTCAAATGGAAAGCAAACCTTTTCCAAACAACTGAGGAAAAGAATTTATTCCATAATTGATGCAGTATGGATATTTTAGTAAGGAGTATTATTTATTTATAAATTTTAGATTGTTTACTCAGATCCCATTTGTCCATAAAATTATTTCAGGGGAAGTGCCTAACTGTAGGATAACTCCTTTTTCCAGACAAAAGAAAATAATGTGCATCTTTAAGCTTGTATTGCAGTATCTCTACAATATGCTATAGAAATATCTAGTCAGAGGAAAATAGGGGAAAAATCATAGAATCATAGAATAGTTAGGATTGGAAAGGACCTCAAGATCATCTTGTTCCAACCCCCCTGCCATGGGCAGGGACACCTCACACTAAACCATATCACCCAAGGTTTAATCCAACCTGGCCTTGAACACTGCCAGGGATGGAGCATTCACAGCTTCCTTGGCCGTCCCATTCCAGTGCCTCACCACCCTAACAGTAAAGAATTTCTTCCTTATATCCAGTCTAAGCCTCTGCTGTTTCAGTTTCAACCCATTACCTCTTGTCCTATCACTGCAAATCGTAATGAATAGTCCTTCCCCAGCATCCTGTAGGCCCCCTTCAGATACTGGAAGGCTGCTATGAGGTCTCCATGCAGCCTTCTCTTCTCCAGGCTGAACAGCCCCAACTTTCTCAGCCTGTCTTCATACAGGAGGTGCTCCAGTCCCCTGATCATTCTCATGACCCTCCTCTGGACTTGTTTCAACAGTTCCATGTCCTTTTTATGTTGAGGACACCAGAACTGCACACAATACTCCAGTGAGGTCTCACAAGAGCAGAGTAGAGGGGCAGGATCACCTCCTTTGACCTGCTGGTCATGCTTCTTTTGATGCAGTTCAGAATACGGTTGGCTTTTTGCGCTGTAAGCGCACACTGCTGGCTCATGTTCATTTTGTTTCCTTTCACTTAGCACTCCTTTAACTCACTGGTGCTCAGAGTCAGGCTCAGGCCATATTCAGCCTAGCAGATGTGACTGTAAGAATTAATTCTTATATGCCAAAAAGTGTCTGAAATTCCAGACAAAGAAGACAGAAATTTCATTAAATAAAAAACAAACAAACCCATATCTTCTCTGGTAGAGACTATAGTGTATCTGTATGCTGTTAAGAGCTTCACCCTTCATTGAAAAGCAAAGCACACCCTTAGCTTGTGTTCAGCTGACTCAGCATTAGTAAAGAAATGGTGCTTCTAAGGAAGAGTAGCATATATCTTTTGACTTTGGTAATCAGAGTATCACAAATGGTTTGGGTTGGAAGAGATCTTAAAGATCATATAGTTCCAACCCCCCTGCCATGGGCAGGGACACATTCCACTAGACCAGGTTGCTCAGAGCCCCATCCAGCCTGGCCTTGAACACTGCCAGCAATGGGCAACCTCTTTCAGTGTCTCATCACCCTCACAGTGAAAATTTTTTTCCTAATACCTAATTTAAATGTATCCTTTATCATTTTAAAGCCATTACCTTGTCCTGTCACTACCTGCCCTTGTAAAAAGTCCCTTTCCAGGTTTCTTGTAGGCCCTAAAGAGGTACTGGAAGGCTTCTATAATGTCTCCCCAGAGCCTTCTCTTCTCCAGGCTGAAGAATAGAAGTCTTCATTCCTTATGACTATGGCAGGGACAATTTTATAACAGGGCTCCCCCATTCACGGTTTTTGAATCATGGC
The DNA here is from genome assembly GCF_012275295.1 of Melopsittacus undulatus. NCBI lineage: Eukaryota > Metazoa > Chordata > Aves > Psittaciformes > Psittaculidae > Melopsittacus > Melopsittacus undulatus. The sequence continues at coordinate 87,826,936 of NC_047528.1, read as the reverse complement.
TGCTTTCATTCCAGCATCAGAGTCTGTATGCAATCATGTTGGGTTACAACATGATTGCATACATGGTGATGCAGTGTGTGATCTGCAACATGTTATTGCCTTTGCGTGAATGGGCACTTGCTTTACTGTGTCTATGTCTATAACTGATCAAACGCCATTTCCTATGCACATGACGTCCATTATCTCACAGTAATATGGACTTGTGTTGTGATGACCTGCTTACACATCATCTCTGAGTAAACTGGGAACACTTGCCAAAGGTTCTTATGTCACAGGATGAAATAATCACCTTTATACTAAGTTTATTTCTGATACTACAGATATATTCAAATAGGCATCAGCTGGTTTGCCAGTTAGAAGAGAACCTAATTTGTTAACGCGTGCTTACAAGGAAAGTCCTCACTCGGGTTTCTCAAACATAGACATTGGTTTTGTAAGTCCCAGGAAGTTTGTAATTGTAACTTTGATCTGGCTGGAGGTACTCGGTGTCATTTTTGAAATTACAGTTTCAGTGCACAGACTCACCTTTTGCTGTATTACCTTGAATTTATAAGCCTCTGCGTGAAGCCAGATAAAACATCCTCCTGCTCTTTCACAAAGGACATGCCCACCCAGACTCTGTTCCGTGGTGGTGAGAAAGGTAGAGTAGTGCGGTACCAGAGCTGGTTGTTGTAGAAGTCATTTCTCTCATTTACTGCAATTCCTTCAGCCTCTGGGGAATCATGACCAGTAACTGTGAAATAATTACATTGGCAAACAAAATCATAGAACTGAGGCCTCCCCACCACAGTCACAAGCCCAGATGATGGAGACAAAACAAGAAGCGTTGCCACTGGTCACCATCAGGCAGACTTAGGCTTGCATATTTGTGGGGTACATGAAATGAATGACCTTTGGTGTGATATATACTTAGTCATTAATACACAAAACCCAGTCATCCAGCCTACTGCTTCTCCTACATTACCAAACTGTTTTCATATTCCAGAAAATAAGTATTCCTGTGAAGTCATCCCTCCCAGGCCACTCTCTTTTCCTATATTATATCTCTTTCAACTTGGGACCGAAATTTTGGATAACAGCATAAGAAAAGCAATCGTTAGAGACATATTTAATGAAGTTCTAACATTCAGACTCACAGGCACAAGAGCAGCCATTCCTGATGTCAAGGTTGCAGGTGACAAATGGCAGCATAATCTAGTCCGTGTAACAGAAGTAAATGAATGTCTAAAATGAGTAACCAATCTCACAGTGAGAAATAGTTGAGGTAGTTTGGAAGATGAGATGAACCAGTTATCTGCTGACATTGCAGTATCATTTTTGTGAGCTATTTGTTACTTGAGAAGAGCCAGAACAAATTCAAAAGTCTGTCAGTGACTGCCACCAAAAAGGAATGTGACTTTACTAAAAGTACTTATTTCCTCTTCTGATGCTTAGTGATGTGCTTCATCCAATTCAAGTCCACTAGGGGGTCAATGAGGCTGAATCAGACATCAGCGTCACAAAACCAGTCTAGAGAAACACCCTCTGACTATCTTCTAAAAGACAGAGTTGTTTTCACAAGCCCTCAAACTTTCTACTCACATGTGCAATAACTCACGTCAAAGTACTGCCAGTACAAACTTGATTGATTTCTTATTCTGACCATCTTCGAGTTCCCCAGATTTGTCCTGATAGTTAACGTTAGTCACACATCTTTCCATGGAATTTGTCTATCAGAAAATTGTGCCTTTAAAAATCTCAAACCTCTGTTTTGTGGCATTTTAAAGCAGGGAGAAAAACCCTAAAACTTCATTTCAACAACATTAACTTCTTCCTTTTGACCTGCAGGTATACTGCAGATTCCTGTTCTCATGCTAGCAATAAATTTAAACATCAAAACAAAATGCTGCAACTTTATTGAAACTGATACCTGGTATTTCTGACATAATCTAAAAAGGTATTTTGCCAATTATTTAAAATTGTAAAGTTTTATTGTGCTTTGGAATGAGAAGAATCATTGGCACAGTACCGCAATGTTCCCTAAGGCAAACAAGCACACCACAAATGCAGATAAAAATTTCTGAGGAACAATTTCTGAATATTTTCCTGACCTCAGAACAATTATCATGAATCAATCCTTTTAATAAACAGTTTTGAATTATTGACAATGCCAACATGGAAATTTCAGATTCAAAATCCTGGATTTTGGGGAACTGCAGATGGAGAGCTGGGACCCGGCAGCTACTTTATGTTCCACAGACAGCACTGACACCACAATGCAGCCATTTGATGTGACAGGGATCATATGCATTCCTAAAAGCAGCTCCTCAGGCTTACAGTCCTCGAGCAGTCATAAAAATAAGATGTCTCCTGAGGCATTTCAAAGATAAGGCTGAAGAGAGAAGGGCCATGTGGTTTACAACACTCCTGGATAAATCCAGAGTACTCCTGGATAAATCCAGAGTAACTCTCTCCTCCCATGGCGCACAAAGAAAGACCATTCATAAACCATCCAGTGGACAGAAGTGCTGTGCTAGGAGAACAAAATAGGAAGAAAGTATTTTGAGCTTTGGCGCTTCTCCAGAAAAAAAAAAAAAAAAAAGATGTTTTTATGAAAATGCACTCATAAATGTAATAAAATTCTATTTTGGTGTTGGGTATTTTAGCATGCAGCCCCAACCCCCCCACCCATACCCCACCAGCTTCTGCCCCTCAAGAGGATGGCTACTCAGGGGCCTGCCCTGCAACATCCTCTCTCTGTCAGAAGGATCACAGACACTATACTACAGATTTACAGAGTCTTGTCAGTTTGTGCCTTTGGGGCATCTGGTGTTTAGTCACACAGTCATATGAAGGAGGCCTATTAGGCTTAATTTCTGCCAAGTTTGCTGCAATTAGTAGAGATGCTGCTGCTTTTTAACATCTGTGCAAAAGCACATCCTGGGATGGCATTTTGTGTCCTTCTCCCTCACTTTCCCACCTCCTCTTCAGGATGTCCTCCTCCTCTCTGCACTCCCACAGCATCAAGACCCATGGCACATGTTAGCAAGGGCTGGCAGCGCAGAAGTGGCCCAGAAGACCTGGAACCACTGTGGTGGCCATGCCATCTGGGCACCCCTGGCATTGCCCTCCTGGCACAGCTCCTTGTGGGAACAAGGTGTGGCAGGCAAGGCTGAAGCTTTTGATCTGAGATCAGAGATGGATGTTACACATCAGTTCCCTTGCCAGCTGAGGTAGTTAATCTCTACCTGTACCCACAGCAATAAAAATCAACATTTACATAACACTGGTGGTTCACCTTGGAAGCACTTTGCCAGCATGAGTGAAGCCTGTCCTGGCCCGAGGTCAGGGGACACCCCTATCCCTGAGAGGGGAGCTCCTTGCTGCCAGGGTGCAATGAGAAAGGCCCCCTGCCCATTTTGGGGTGATGGCTCATACCCCAGTGAGGGGCTGCATGAGTTTGCACTGAGGATAAAACAGTGGTGGGGGTCAGCACCCACTTGCTTGGATCCTTGCCACAAGGAAAGACTACTGTAGCTACAGAGGACTTTAAAAGCTGAATTAAAATGGTCCCAAAGCAAATCTTTACCATTTTCCCCCTCCTGTGCTGCAAGAAAACCTTAAAGTGTTATGTCTTTTGCTTTAATATATATGTATATATACATATATGCCTAAATATTAAGTCCTGGCTTCCTTATTTCTGCTGTAGGGTTCCTTGGAGAGCTGGGAAATGTGGGAAGCTGCAGCATTGCCAGCATCAAGCAGAAGAACCCTGAGCAATGGGAATATATTTCACATAAAATGTGGCTTGTGTTAACATCTCTTCAGCACAAATGCCTGCAAGAACAGTCCAGGGACAAACTCTCTTTGTGGAAATTTCAATATTGCTGCCTCTTTCTGTGCAGGCAAGAAACTATTCCTTTCCAAAATGGGAAGGAAAAGTGCAACATTCTGGATATTTCTAAAGGAGAAAAATAAGCAGGTAGTATTTAAAATGAAGTATTTAAAATATTCACATTGTTTGGAATGTGGTATGTACAATAAATTAGTAAATGTTCAGAGAATTATCCAGCCATACATAGAGCTCTGTATGTCGTATGTAGGTATGTCTGTGTAGACAGAGGGAGATACAGAAAGAAATGCATTCCAGAAGTGTTAGGGGGCAGTGTCACACATCGTAGGACACTGGACTAGGAATCATAAAGCCTGGGATTAAAACCTGGCTCTGCCATCACAGTTTGTTACCATCTCAAGGAAAGTATTTCATTTCTCTCTGTCTTTGTCTGCTTAAACTGTGTCTCTAAGGACTTTCAATTAACAAGTGTTGGTACAGAGCTTTTCACTGTGGGGATCTCTAGGCACTGCTACCATCCTCTTTGGTTCAATTCAGTTCCCTTTTGTGGACTATCTCTAAATCTGGGAATGCAAACGAGAGACATACATTCCCTGCAGATTTAACAGCTTCCATATTGCAAGTCTAACAGTTTCAGTTCCCTCTAGTTTACAAAAGACTGTGCTTTGAAATGTGAAATTTCAGATTTAAGCAAAAAGCTTATGCCTAGGTAAGATTTAGAAACACAATAAGCAGCAAGTGTTTGTACCCTCATGCATCACAGTCATGCCTATTCTGCACCTCTGAACTGAGTAAGTAAATTCTTTTAACAAGATCAAAATTAAGAGGTTCCCATGTCATGACAGAGCTGTAAAGATGAGTGGAGTTTGCAGAACAGAAATAGGCATACCGGGCCAGCAAGCTGATTTAATTGAAGGTGGTTTAAAGAACTGAGCTTTTCCTCATGACAGAAGCCTTTTCCTTGTATATCTTTGGAAAATTATTCAGCAGGATTCAACACCAACTGTTAGGAGGTAACATACTTATTTAATTAACGGTATAGAGGGGGTAGAAGTGTAACTGCACAGCAAGCTCTTGCTAAGGGAACAGCAGGAATCCACCAGGGTCCCTGATCTTTTCCATTTGCTCTGGGCAGGCAGATCAGCTCCAGCCTAGCTTTTTGGTGGAAGTGACGACCTCCACCAGCCTTGATTGTGTGCAAATGGAGACAGTGCTCTCCAGTTCTACCATACCGATCCTCACAGGGGTGAGCATCCAAGAAGTAGTCCTTCACCAGCTGGGCAGACCTGTTACCTAAGCAGGAGCAAGGACGCTGTCTGGGGAGAAGAGATTGGCATGCATATATGAAAATTTAATCCCCAGTAACAATGTGCACATTGAAAGCATTTGCAAGCATACCTTATAGGTGGGAAAATAGCAGCAGGGGATGTTTTTATGAATACTTCCTGAATGCAAGGAAAGCAAAGATAAAGGAGCATTTATGCAACCTGTACCTGGTTTTGTCCATCTCTTAAAGACTTAGATATTTAAATTCTAGTAGTCTGGCTATGGATTCTGTATTATAAATACTTTATAAATTGCTTCAGGTATTTAAATGTTATGCTATCAAAGACATTGAAGAGGGAGTGAAATGTTTGTGGGTATGTGTGATTTTTTGATAAGGGAATCAATTGTTTATTATGATTAAGCCACGATGCTTGTCAGAGTACCCTAGAGTACAAGAACACCCTGTGTACAGATATGCAGCTCAGATCCAACAACAGACAATTCATTTTGTGTATTGATTGCTCCTCTGAAAATTTTCTGTGAGGAACACATCTTCCCCATTAAAAAAAAACAAAACAAAACCAAAATAAAACATAACAAAACCCCAACCAACCAACCAACCAAAACCCCCTAACAACATACAACTTCAAAATAGTGCTTCAAAATTTCATCCCTGAATGGAGAAGGGCATATATCAGTTTTTTCAGAGATACATGTAGGGAGGAAAATAATTGTTTCTACATGACAACTCCACTCTGCTCAGAATGTCTTTTGCATTTGCGTTTTGGTTTGATTGAAACATCTTCATTTCTCCTGGAATGTCTCCTAAAGGATTTCATTCAGAGTAACTGCAATATCATCAAATGAGGAAAGTAAAAAAGGAGACAGCATATGTCCATATCTATGCATGCATATATGTGCATATGTACATTTTGAAATAGCTAACCTTAATGCCTTAATGTGGCAGGGTTAAAAGTTAAGAAAACATACATCAAAGGGAAGAATACTACCTAATTAACTAATACAAAATATATTCATTTTCTAAGGCCATATATGTTCCTTTATAAAGAAAGTGTGCATACACTGTAACTTACCCTACCTTATGGTAGCTCCTACTTTAGAGAAAAAACCCACCCAGAACTCATCCCAAATCTCAGGCTAATTCAGAACAGTCTACATCTGCTTCTTAGCTTGAGTACATTTTAAATACTGAAAGTAGTTCCTTCTTCTTTGCAGAGCTCAAACTGGCACCCTAATCCACCAGACTCCTGCCTCCAAGGGCTGAGCAGCAACTTAGAATCATAGAATAGTTAGGGTTAGAAAGGACCTTAAGATCATCAAGTTCCAACTCCCCTGCCATGGGCAGGGACACCTCACACTAAACCATGTCACCCAAGGCTTTGTCCAACCTGGCCTTGAACACTGCCAGAGATGGAGCATTCACAACCTCCCTGGCCAACCCATTTCAGTACCTCACTACTCTAACAGAAAAGAATTTCTTCCTTATATCCAATCTAAACTTCCCCTGTTTAAGCTTGAACCCATTACCCCTTGTCCTGTCACTACAGTCCCTAACTTCAGCCTTTGCTTCCTTGAGTGCATCTATTGCGCTCCCAGGCAGCATCTGCACCTCTTGGACAGGCACTGCTGAGAGCAGTTAAACAGATGGCAGCCCTTGCCAGCACAGCATGCAGTGTTTTAACACCCAAGGAGGTGTTCATATTCCTATGGGAGCCAAGAAGCCCCGCAGTAGGTCATGTAGCAGCAGGAGAGACCAGTCCAATGCATCCTGGACACCCGAGCATCTTCCCTTCCAGGTCAGGAGGGTGCCGAACCCCAGGCCAGGACCTCCTTTTCTTTGCCAAAGTCAAGGGGAGCTTCTCAGCAGCTCAGGAAAAAAAGCAGGAGCCAAATACCAGCATGGGAGGGAGAGCAGACCAGTGCTTTGGACAGTGGTGACAAGCTTTGGCAAAGAATTCAAACTTTATGCCAGAAACAGAAACTCCCCCGTTCACTGCAGGAGTGCTCCTTCAAGGCTCATTCCTTTGCTTGCAGGAAAACATGCACACACTCATCCTCTCCCCTGCTGGAGCTCTTAAAGGCAGCTGCAAGGGTGAGACCTTTCTGGTGACTTTGAGCACACCATCATATTGTGGCCAGCCTGTAGTGCACAGAAGGCTGAGCAGTAGGGGTTGGTCACTTGGCCACTAAAGCAAGATAAGGCATTTTCACTGTCATCATCCAAATCAAATATTAGGCTCTGTTTGTTCAGATGATTCTCTGCTACTCCCTCTCTTGGTTTGTTTCATAGCAAACTAACACAACTAAAAGAAAACAAGACAGCAGGAGAGAAAGAAGTTCACCTCTTGCTTTCAATCTGCCATTTCAATATCAGTTGCTTCTGCACCATCAGCAGCACCCTGCTCTGCCCAGACTCAGATCCCCAGGTCTGCTTGGAACTGCATAATTACCTAATTGCACAATAGCCTAGGGGAGGGGGAAGAAGCTCCCAGGGTCCTCTGACAGGGAAGCAACTGGCTGGTGCCAGGAGCCAGCACTAGTCTTGAGATATGGGTGATCTGACCTACTAAGAAAGCTAAGCAGCATGTGGAGAAAAAACCTACCTACAAAGAATGGTATATATAAAAAATGTCACTCTTTCAGATTACATTTTGTAGCCTGTGACAGTGTTTGTAACAAGCATGTCTTCAGATGGAAAGACTCCAGGAAACATGGTAATAACATCTATGATAAATGCTCTGTCTGAAGGGCAGAAAAGACCAATTTGCCATCAGAAAGAGGCCTGTTTGTTAGAGAAAAAATGTGAGAAGATGTGGTGAAATAGCTGGAAATAACTCTGTTTGGGGGAAAAGCATTGACAGAGAAAGGGTTCTCTTCCACTTTTATATTTGAATGCAAAATTTTGCAAGCAGTTTTTGGTCTATTGGGCCCCGCTCCTAATGGTGCTATCAGTCAAGCTCAGCTTGCAGGAGCTGTTAAGAAAAAGCACAGGAATGTCCCAGGTGTGGTAGCTGATGCTCTGAACTGAAGCTGACATAAGAACCTGGCACCCCTGAACAGACCTCTTATGGTGTACGGAGTATGGAAGTCCTTCCAACAGCAAATCTTTAACAGTGGTCTCTCCCAAGGAAGTTTCACATCCAATATTTCCTACACCCACAATAAGGATATTTTTTTCTAATCCCCCTTGTAACTCTTAAGCTCTCTCCTATTCTTTCAGTTTGGGCTAATTGATAGTCAGGCAAGAGTCACAGGGCACAGCACAGTACCTGCCAACAGCACTACAAGCACAATTAGAGGACTGGTCTCCCATGGCTGAAAAACTGGTTTTGAGCCAATTCCTTCATCATTAGTGTCTCTGTACCACCCAGGGGGAAAAAAAAAAGCCACTGATAAAATCCTTGCTTAATGACAAAGCGTTTTCAGTCACTGAGATCCTTCTGCAACTTTTCCACTGACCCTCTGACATGACTTTGTGGAAATCACTTTGCTGCTCTGTGCCTCCACTTCCCATGCTCTGTGTTTGTACTGCAAGCTTCACCAGGTAACAAAGTGCTGAATGCATGTACCTCTTAGCACCCTGATGTGCTGGAGAGACGCTAGAGACACTTCACAGACTGGTTTGGTGGACATGGCCCTTTCTGTTCTCAGTGAAAACAGTTAAAATACTGCCACTTTAGGCTTCATTTATAAGCCTAAAAATGGCTGAAGTTGAGTATCTACAAATCTGAGCAACTATTTACCTGTGCAAGAAGGAGGACCCAGCCACACCTCCAACCTTGGGGTAGACAATTCTGTACACTGTTTCCAGGCACATGGAGAACAAGAAAGTCATCAGAAGTAGTCAGCATGGCTTCACCAAGGGGAAGGCATGGTTGACCAACTTAAGAAACTTCTATAATGAAACAACTGGCTTGATAGGTGAGAGCTGTGTACATTGTCAGCATATACTTCAGTAAGGCATTTGACACTCTCACAAAAGATTCTCATAGACAAGCTGATAAAGTATGGAGATTCTGCTTGGATAGGAGTGGTTGGACCAGATGACCTAGAGAAGTCCCATCCAACCTCAACCATTCTGTAATTCTACAGTCTGAGCTGCTGGCCAGGGGCTTATCAAGACTATCTCAGTGTTCAGGTTGGATGGAGTTTTGGGTGACATGGTTTAGCGCAAGGTGTCCCTGCCCATGGCAGGGGGTTTGGAACTTGATGATCTTAAGGTCCTTTTGAACCCTAACTATTCTATGATTTTATGATTTCAAAAGCTTCAATATTTGGTGTGTTCAAACACTGTGTATCATTCCTACCACTGACTTCCAGCTGAGGGTGCCAGTATGAAGCATCATTTGCAGTAGACAGTTCACCTGACAAAATATTGTCATGTTATGTTTTAGGCTGCTCAGATCTCTCTTTTGTGTTTTGATATTATAGCTAAGCTTATCTACTGACTAGCTGGCCTGAGAGGGGCAGTTCTGCCCAGAAAGGTGGAGACAGAGGGGTTATAAGACATATTCAACCATAATATCCTATGAAAACCCAGCTGTGACCAATAGATCTGCTCTTCTTGAATATCCAGGTGCACCTCAGGCTTCTTGGGCTCTGTCTCTTTGTGACCCTGAAAGAGGCACAGCAGGGTAATACATCATGGCTCTTCCTAGATGTTACTTACTCAAGACACCAAAAAAAAAAGTGTCTGATATTGAAATGGGGATACCTGGCATTATCCTCTTCCTCTCTTACAGAAACATCACAATGATTAACACTGAGTTTTCAGTATTAGCCCCAGGAACATGCTGAATGAATATCTCAGTGAGGTGAATGGGTCAGTTCACATGTTATGGTCCCAGGCTGTCTGCAGGTTCATATCTGCCTTGCTTACCCTGATTTCTCATTTTTGAGGTTTTCCTTCCCAGTCACAGCAGCTGGAACCTTGTCTGTGCTGTTAAATGAAAACAGTTTCCAGAGAATAAGGTTTTCTCCTCAGGAGAAAAGCACAGCTACAGCAAATTGGCATATATGGGTTATTTCCAAAGTTGTTTCCAGTAATTTTGCAGCTGTTAACACAGCATTGTGGTTCAGTCCAGGAAGTACCAGTTCTAATACTAGTCCTTGGAAAAAAGTAACAAAAGAGATGAGCAATTTACCAGCTCATATTTTCTTCATCCTAAATCACCTGTTTAAATGAGAACACTGGCAAGCAGCTTTCTTTCTACTGAAGGTCAGAAGAAACTGATATAGAACTTAAAATACTAAAATTTTAACTTTGCAGTAGTCATTTTGACTGCAATTTTCCATTTGCCTACCTTATTGGGGGAGGATCTTTATAAGCTTCTGCCTCTTGCGTAGAGATTAAATTCTATTTTGGTGGAAAAATTTACAAAGAAGAATATAGGGGGAATTTGTGCTGCAGGTCTGAATATATTCTGTTTAGGGGTGTTGGAAGACACAACTGCTCCTCAACCTATTCCTAGCTGCTTATCACCACTTCTAGTCAAAGGCTCCAGCCCCTCTGCCCTGCCAGCAGAACAGGTCATCTGAAGGCTCCTTCACCATCTCATCATAACAACCTGGGAGTGCTTGAACCATTGGGTTTTACAACTGCAGCTTGTTTTGCCTGAATCAGGTGAGAGAAACAGCTCTCCTAGCAGAGAGGATAATGAAAAGCAGCTGGAGACCAATGATGGACTTCTGGATGCAAACAGAGCTGTTTGCACATCCTGCATCAGACTTGACTCTGTCACCATGAAGGGAAGGCATCACTTTCAAGACACATCTAAACAATGATGAACAAGATGAAAAAGTGGTCCATCACAGTCCCAGCAGCAATTGCTGGGCTGAGGCTCACATATAAGCTTCACTTCTGGAGTATTACAGGCCTTGTACCCAGCACACTAAAAATATGATCCAAATCCAAATAACCACTGATATCTGGGGAATCCTTTCCAACTATTGTCTTCCAGGCCTACTCCTGCTATCACTAATCTAATGAATGGTGATAATAGTTTAATTTAAAAAAGTAATAAATTAACAAAGCAGAACACATATCACAGTGAAAACAGTAAACTTGCTGGATAAAGAAAATTACATTGAAGGAGTACTGTGAAGTTTGTAAGATCATTCTCCTGTCCTATCACAGAATCACAGGACTGTTGAGACAGAAGGAACTTTTGGAGATCATTTAGTCTAACCCCCTACTCAAAGCAGAATGAACTACCGCAGTTTATTCAGGGCTAATCCAGTCAGGTTTTTAATATCTCCAAGGATGGAGACTCCACAACTTACCTGAGTAAGCTGTTCCAGTGTTCAGTCACACTTAGAATAAGAAAATTTTTCTCCTATGTTTAAATGAAATTTCCTGTATTTCAGTTTGCACCCACTGCCTCTCATCCTGTCACTGGGCACCACTGGGAAGAGCCTTTGAGCCATCCTACTGGGTTTTTCTAGACAATTATAATATTATCATAGAATCATAGAATAGTTAGGATTGGAAAGGACCTCAAGATCATCTAGTTCCAACCCCCCTGCCATGGGCAGGGACACCCCACAATAAACTATATCACCCAAGGCTCTGTCCAACCTGGTCTTCAACACCTCCAGGGATGGAGCATTCACTACCTCCCTGGGCAACCCATTCCAGTACCTCACCACCCTCACAGTAAAGAATTTCTTCCTTATATCCAGTTTAAACCCCTGCTGTTTAAGTTTCAACCCGTTACCCCTTGTCCTATCACTACAGTCCCTAATGAATAGTCCCTCCCCAGCATCCCTGTAGGCCCCCTTCAGATACTGGAAGGCTGCTATGAGGTCTCCCTGCAGCCTTCTCTTCTCCAGGCTGAACAGCTCCAACTTTCTCAGCCTGTCTTCATATGGGAGGTGCTCCAGTCCCCTGATCATCCTTGTGGCCCTCCTCTGGACTTGTTCCAACAGTTCCATGTCCTTTTTATGTTGAGGACACCAGAACTGCACACAATACTCCAAGTGAGGTCAAGTCTTCTCTGCTCCAGACTGAACAATGCCACCTCTCTCAGCCTTTCCTTGTAGTAGAAATTCTCAGAGTCATTTAATCATCTTCACGCCCCTTTGTTGGACTTGCTCCAGTATGTCCATGTCTTTGTTATACTGGGGAGCCCAGTACTGGACTCTAGATATGTCACCAGTCCTGAGTAGAAGGGAATGGTCACTTGCTGGTGACCTTCTGCCTAATGCAGCCGAGGAGGTTGTTTGGTCTTATCACAAAGGCAATTTCCTGGCTTGTATCCAAGTTGGTGTTCAACAGAACTTCCAGGCCCTTTTCTGCCAAGCTACTTCCCAGATGGCCAGCCCCTGGCACATACTGGTGCTTGGTGTTGTTCCTCCCCATGTGCAGGAATTGCCTTTTCCCCACTTTGAACTTCACAAAGTTCCTGTACGCTCATTTCTCCAGCCTGTTGAGGTTACTCTGAAAGGCACTACAACTATTTGGAGTATCAGCCTCTGCTCCCAGTTTTGTATCACCTGCAAGCTTGCAGAAGGTGCACACTGTTGCAGCATCCAAGTAATTAATGAAAATGCTTAACAGTACTGGTGCCAGTATTAACCCTTGGGTACACCACCAGTGACTGTCATGCAGCTCAACTTTGTAAAGCTGATCGCAACTCTTTCAGTGAATCAGAGAAAACAGTTTTCAGTTACGATACCAGCCATTTGTCTAGTCTGTACTTCATCAGTTTGTCAGTAAAGACATTATGGAAGACAGTACAGATTGTCTTATTAAAGCCAACACAGGAAATATCTACAGCTCTCATCTCATCCACCAAGCCAGGTATCTCATCACAGGTGGTCATCAGATTGGTCAAACATGACTTCTTCATAAATCCACACCAGTTACTTCTAGTCACCTTATCCTTTGCATGTCTAGAAGTGTTTTCCAAGATTATTGGCTCCCTCACTTCCCCATGGATGGAGGGGAGGTGTACTGGCCTGTAGTTCCCTGGATCCTCTTTACTGTCTTTCTTGAAGATAGGAGTGACATTTTCTTTCTTCCAGGAATATGATGAATAGTGGCTTAGCCTCTTCATCTGCTGGTTCTCTCAGGATCCATGGACTCATCAGGTACCATGTGCACTTTTCAGGTTCTCAAGCCTGATCTCCTACAGTGGGTGGATTCCTGGAAATTCAAGATGAGGCAGGTTCATCATATAAAATCATATAAAATTAACAGTTGCATTTAAAAATCTTGGACAAAGTCCTCTTTGTTGTAGAGTTGCAGAATATTTGGTGTCCACTTTATTAAGAGTGCTTTTTTTCTTGTTTATCTTCTGGGTCCTACTTAAGAAAGATAAATGAGAAAAGCTCTTTGGCTTCATATATTCAGAATGCATTATTATCCATACTTGAATAGTGAAACGATTGACTGTGTTAGCACTAAGTAGAACCTGAAGGCCATGATAAAAACAAGGAACAGTGTTCCTGACTATAATTTTTAGTTGCCATGGTGATACATTTGGACAGCAAATACACTTGTTGGTCTCTGCCTGACAGCATGGCACAGAAAAGCCACACAGTCCTTATTTGAGGCATCAATTAGTGAATTTGATGATTCTTTTGCTCAAGAAGGTTGAGAGGGCTGGGCTGCATGTGATGCATGAGAAAGTATTTTAAAAATGGCTTGCTTGAGTTCTAGTCAAACAGCTGGGACTGATTCAGTTGAAGAACCTCCCTGTGCCTGGTTCCTGTGCAACAGCAGTGGGATGAGTTGCAATTCCCTGTGTTCCTGTTTGCAGAATAATGATGCTGCTTTCCCTCACTGGTACTGCCGGTTTATTGGGGAGTGCACTGTCTCCTACTTTCTGTTTACATGGAAGCATTCATTCTGCTTTTGGTTCTAGCACCCAAGCTGTAAGGAAAAGGGTACTATAATATAACAAAACATTATTGTAAAGCAATACTATAACAGCAATATGAGATATTTCCCTACAAGAATCTTTATTTCAAGTGAACAGAGGGTGCATGAAAATATTAATTTTCTTTGACTTCTGTGACTGAGACTAGAAACATACACTGGTAGCTTCTCATATGTGCACTCAGAGGAAGCAGAACCAAAATGACAATACAACTATTATATCTATAGGCATAGAAAAGGCAGGCAGGAATTCAGCTATTTATTTTCTTATTGTTGTTCTGCAGCTTGCATTTGAGCTAAGACTCTCACAGGAGCCTTCTATTTTTTGCCAGTGGGGCAGATATCCATTTTTTCCAGACATCACATAAGAGAAGAAAAACTTCACATAGAAAAATGGAATCAGAAGCTAGTTATGGGTCCTTGAGAAGCATAGATGGCAGCTGATCTGAGAGGTACAGCAAGGACTCTCTACACAGGCTTTTTCTACAAAGACTCACAGATGGCTTTAGCCTGGGTCACCCCTTTACATATGGATAACATACACCTCAGTCAGCTGTGCTGGCTGAGAAAGTTTATGATGACCACATTCTTCTCCCAGTACAAAGGATCATGTGTGCACTCTCATCTGCTCCATGGAGAGATGTCCCCACAGCAAGCCAGCAGAGGCAGGGAAGGTGGCTGCAGTGGCAGTGGCTGCTTTTCTGCCTGTTGTACATCTTCTTCATGTTTCCCATCTTCAAACCACCTTCAATCCCACTGGATTTGCATAAGCACTCTTCCCAACAGTGGTTACAGGGACCGTGAGTGAGCAGCACCCCAGCAGTTCTGAGAGTAAAGGGAGGTGCAGGGCAGCAATCACAGGGTACAGGCTCTAACTTCAACATTTGCCCCAGCTGCCTGCAGAGCATGCAGTTGCCACCAAAAACACCAGAGGAAGGGTGTTTTACCCAGCAATGTCTTCAATCTCCACAACCATTTGCTCAGCAAACATCTCTGCCTTCTCTCTCATGTTCCCCCAAACAGTCCAGGTACAACCCATCGCCCTGCTTGCTGCGTAACACTGCTCGCCTTGAGTAAAATCAGGTAGTGATTTAGTGATACTACGTGCAGGCTGGGGCAGATACTCCTGTCCTTATTCACTATGAATTGTGCCGTAGGTAGTTATAGTTCCAGGGATATCACTGGGATAATGAATACTAATTAGTGGCAAGACACACTGGGAGAATCTGGGAAAACATGTCCTTGCCCCAGGAATGCGAGTGACTCAGGCCCTTGCCATTGTCACGCATGTCAGAGGCCTTCATGTTCCTGTAGAAAGCAAGATTTGAATATTTACAAACAGCATAAAAGTCAGTCCCAAAAATCACTTTCTCATCAGTTTCACTAAGTCCTAATTATAATGTAAATTGCAAAATTGGAAGGAATTCAGAGATGAGCAACAAATACAACTAAGGGGATTGGAGGATTGATTTATGAGAAAAGATTAAAAGGCCTGGGAATTATGCAGTTTGACTAAACGATGACCGTGGGCCTGATCTTTCAAACTTTCCCAGAGACAGTTCTTCACATTAAAGAGGAAGAAAGATTTAAAAATACCTACTATGTCCTCCAGTGAGAAATTCTGCAAATCAGTAATTCCAAGCTAAGGCGGAGCAGAGCATTAGTTTTCATCTTGCAGCTAGTGAAAGCAAAAATTTCTAGTGTCAAAGCTCAAATAGTGTTTGCATTTTTGGGCAGTGTTATGCATGGAAAAACCCAGAATTTATTCACAACAGGTAGAAATGTGGGGGTATGTAAATACTCAAGATCTGGAAATGACCAGTGTAACAGGAGTGATAGAAAAATTATGCTTTTCACTTGGAAGACTGTTAAAAGCCTTGATTTGTAGCGTTCTAAAAATAAAGAAGAAATCTTCAGCCTTCCCCAAAAGTCAACAATCTGAACTGATGAGCTGTATCTTTGCATGAGTACTCCACAGCTTTTTAATGCTTTCAAGGATCTACTTATGCTTTAGAAAACACTATAGAGATACAAAGATGTCACAGGGTCAAGCACCCAAAACAATTCAAATTACATAAGAAAACAACGGGAAAGTGGGAGATGCAGCACTGTGAAAGGAAAAGGAAAAGTGCAAAACCGAGTCTGAAGCTGTCCCCTCTCTCCATGGTGTGGCTGCCTCTTGGGGTACTGCTGCTCAGCATGGCCCTGCTCAGGGTTAGGTTTTCCCCACTGGCACTGCACCTGGCAGGGTCCATGAAAAGCAGATTTTGGAAACTAACCTGGCAGAAAGCTAATCTTTTTTAGTGGTAGAACTATTTTTTTCTTATTTTTTTCTTTTTTCTTTTTTTTTTTTCTGTTTCTCTCTCCAGACTTCCTTACTATGGATTTGGCCAAGTGTTAGTGCTGGCACAGGGGGAATGATGGTGTGACTATAGACTTGACCTGTGGAAGACAGAGGCTGGCAGCATAGACCTTTCTGGAAACAGCTAGCTGTTAGACTGCCAGACACATCATAAAAGTGCCCAAGCTACCTAGTAAGTTCTCTGATGGTAGAACATAGACTGCTGGGACTGAAAGTATCCTCTTGACTGTTTTGCTTAAAAGGTTTTCTTAGTGCCCTTGAGACAACCAGTCTGTGAAGCGCCAGAAGTATCCATGTCTCTGCTCTCGTAGCTCTGTAGCATGGAAAAAGCAAGGTGTAGTGTATCACTTACCAAAGCATACTTACATTACTGGTTTAATAATCATTACAAAATAAAAGAAATAGGATTTGTCATAATTGGCAAATAGTTTTTCTTGAATAAAAAAACCCCACCATGAAGTAGTATTTTTCTTAAACTCAGTTTGAAATGTTTTACTTCTGCAAAAGCAATGTGTTTGGGTTTATTTTCTTAGATTTTGGAAACATCAGAACTTTCAACTTCTTTTTTTTCCCCCAATTAAAAATTAACCTACTATTTTATAATGTAAAAGTGTTATTAAAGTGCCAGATGAATCAGAATCAAAACCAACACTGAATCAAAAGGTAATGAAATCAGAATGAAAACTAGTACTTGGATTGATCAAAATGCAGTGTAATGGCTTATTCAGTAGTCAAAATAAAAAAGTTTTGCGTTTTGACTCAATATAAACAAAATCCCATTCATTATTTTCACTGTCTGTCCATCTCCAAAATCCATTACCCATCAGACTCTTGCCTGATAGAGAGCCTTGGGTACTTAATCTCCCTGTTTTGCCAGAGCCTGGCTTGGACACTGCAGCTGTGCAAAATAGGGTGCAAGTAAATAAGGTCTCTGATCTAGGCATAATAACTGAAGAACAAAACCTTGGCCAGTGAGATTTTTAATGTGTGAGTACATGTTGCGATGGAGGCTAATGACAGGAAAGGATGCTGGTGTGATGTGACATCCTCACAGGCATCAGTCTGCTGCCTGAAGTGGACAGACCACTGTGGCTTGCACAACATACCTGAGAGACACAGACACCATTAAAATACAGAGCTGCCTACCTTGGGACACACCTGTACCAGCTCTGGAGAAGGCAGTTCCCAGAATTTCCAGGACTGACCTTGGTGATTCAACAGCTTTAGATTTATTCCAGCATGCAGACAAGAAACAAATGCTAGAGACACAGACACAAAAAAGACCACTATCTTAATCCAAAAACCTCACAGCTGCTTATCGAAGCACTTCATGGAGTGCAAGAAGTGGATAAATATGTAATGCTGCAATGTGATTTTTAAAGGCAGGCATGATTTCACTTAGGCAAGCAAGGGAAGGGTGAGTCAGCAGATGATTTCATAAGACTGCTCAGCAGCCAGCTCCAACACAGTGACACAGTGGCTATGAGGGTGGCGAGCAAAGCAGCCTGGGTGGTGGGCTGGGTGGTTGCCAGCCATGACCCTAACCTCATATAAGACACAGCCAAGACTGTGAGTCTCCAAAGTCAACATGGAGAGGAGGAACAGCAGAGGAAAACTGCTGAGGGAGGGAAGGCTCTTGTGAGGGGAGCAATCACTGTGAAAGAAAGATGCCAAAAAGTCTTTGCAAGCCATGGTCACCCATGGTGTTCCTTATGGCTGCTTCCTGTTCCATCTCTGACCTCCACAAAACTTCCTCTTGAGAAGGATGAGGAGGAAGAGAGGGAGAAAGGCTCTGGGAGGCCTGGGAGCTTATATATAAGCCTGGGTTGAGGAAAGGTCTTCATTACCCCATGGAACAGAGGTGTCTGCCTGCCTATGCCAGCATTTTACCACCACCACTACCACAGTGCTGGGATTGGAGCCAGCTTCTCCATAGCTGCACAGGAACCATGGCACAGCAGATGTGTTCAACCCCCAGGCAGTGTTGAGGCAGCCTCTCTACAGCCACATGCAGGACTTCCATCCAGGAGTCATGTGGAGATGCAGGGAACAGTGCTATAGTGTGTGAAAAGTAAAAAGCAAAAAAACAAGGAGTTCAGATGGGGCTGGCAAGGAGTAGGTTAGCTCTACAGCACCCAAATGAGGGGCGGGTAGGATATCAGTGCTTCTTCTCTGTCACCATGCTGCATGAGGAGAAAGCAGGAAAAAATGTGGCAAAGCTGTCAGAGACTTTTGTTGTAAGTACTGGCACAGCACCTTCCGATGCACACAGGTCACCTATGGGAGGAGGAACTGAGAGGCACAGCTTTTCTAGACCATTGCCACTGGCATAAATAGTGAACACACAAGTGTTCTATATCACAACTGAGGCAAATCCAAGCAACACCTAGGCAAACTTCAGGATACTCTGGAGGAAATATGAAAACATCCTCTGCGAGAGAAAAGGAAGTAGTGAATAAGGAGCAGTGAGCAAGGAAATAAATGGATGAAGCTTCAAAACCCTATGGATTTGTTCACATCTGTTTTCCTAGCAACAATCATTTTTATTGCAATCAATGCTTTCAAGTAAATTTTGCCATGTGAACTCCATAGGCATTGACATCCTAGTCCGATATTGCTGTTCTACTTGATATTTGCTTTGGTTATTCCTGCACACGTTCACACACTCACCATTAAATTCCTTTTTTATTTTTTTTCCTGGGAAGAAATTCATAATCAGCTTCCCTGAAAAACTCTGTAGTTCAAGAGTGCCATCTTGAGGTTTACTACATATAAGGACTAGTATGTTGATACTACTAGTATTTGGGGGATTATTAGTGAGCTAAAGCACTTAGCATTTAAAGTATCATTTAAAAAGGCATGAACATATGTACAGAAGGGCTGTTCATCTCTGCAGTGTATTACCTGGAGTTAAGGGATCTAGCTAACAGAAATGTCACTCCCAGTCAAGATTTTCAAAAGCAAATAATCATATTAAGTTCCCTGCTTTGGAGTATTCTTCTTGAAATGCCTTAGGAGATACCTGGCGTTTAGACTGTGCTTAGTTCCAACCATTCAAAAATCAATGAACTTTCAGAGTATTTAAAGCCAGACACCCAAAATGAGTAATTATGATTTTTTTTAATATTACATATATTATTGGGTTTTGCCTATAAGATGCAGGTTTGCTTGTATTCTTCGTTTCAGTTAAAGGCAATGTCAGAGGCAAAATAAAACTATGGCTTTCAAAAATATTTAAAATCTATATGGAGGAATATTGCTTTAGATATTCCCTTGTTTTAAAATAGAGACTTTTGTGCTTTGGAGTATAGGTTTAGGAGGTATTATGAAATCATTTTCCTTCTGCACCATTGTTCAGACACTAGCAATTTATCACAAATGAGTAGATTGAGATGACAAATCATGCATAGGTTGAGAATTTACCATTGAAAGTGGGATGTTGAGTTACATTCTTCCTGCTGCAACTGCCAGGTGGCTTTTGGCTTGGGAAAAGGATGTGTGCCAAGATATTCACAACAAAGGGCATTAAGGATGAGGCACCACAGGAAACCAGAGACCCTCAAAAATATGCATTGTTAGCACCACAAATGACCCGTGCTTCCTTATGATATTTTTCATTTTGAAGGTGTGCAAAAAAGTCAATCTTTCTGAAACCATTGCCCATGATGTATATCCACCAGGTATCACCATTACCCAAACTGCACAAGCATGTTTCATTCTTTTTGCAAGAATTTTAGATTGTATTAGATGGGAAGTCTTAAACTGTAAATTGGACTGAAGTCTAGATGCAAAGCAATCTACCTCCAGCTATGTAACAGTCAATCTAAAGAAAGAAGTCCTTTTTGTTTTCCAGTGCAGCAGCAGACTGCAGCAGAAGGTATTTTTATCTTCAGCATTTTAGTACAGCAACGACACATCTCACAAAAGAAATCCAACATTGGTTCTGATCATATTTAAGCTATCAGGAACTGAGTCATATCCCAGTCTGGAAGGAGGAGTGGGTAAGGAACCAATTTCCCTTTCACAGCAAAAAGAAGCAGGAATTTAAGTTATTTTTCTTGCTTTGAAGTCCTGAATACCTTGCCAATAAATTGCAGCAGCATGTCAGATCTTCCAAACGGGATGGGAGCAGCCCACAGAGCCTACGGACCACACTTCCTGCACGGACTGCCTCCTGCCTGCCAACCATGGCAGCACCGGGGTGACTTGGGCTTAAAGATATTTGCAGTGGTCCAACAGAGGCTGAACAGGGCAGCTACAGTCCAGGGGCTTGAAGCAAATGTGGTCTATCTCCACAACAGAAGACCTTTTGAAAATCTAGATCATGTTAAGTCTATTCACAGAGAATAATGCTTTAGTCTGGAAGTAGCCTGTGTTATTTCTCGAGTAATATGCTACTGAGCATGAACGA
This sequence comes from Melopsittacus undulatus, assembly GCF_012275295.1. Taxonomy (NCBI): domain Eukaryota; kingdom Metazoa; phylum Chordata; class Aves; order Psittaciformes; family Psittaculidae; genus Melopsittacus; species Melopsittacus undulatus. Next base: position 87,806,163 of record NC_047528.1, on the reverse strand, counting down.
GGTGGCAGAGTCTGTGTCAGTAAGAGATAGCTGAGATTGAGCTGTGAGCTGGTTCACTTGGAAAATATTGCTTGGGTATGAGCCAGGTGTCTATTTTGGGTCACTCCATAGGCAGGAGCTGCCTGCAGTCAAGCCGGACACCTTCCTATGACAAGCCAAAATGTTGCTCTGTCTTCTAGAAGGACAAAGAGCAAGAATAATGCAAGAAAGAAATTAAAATTGAGTTGTCTCTTCACTCTAGGGACATTCAAATAATTTTAAATTTGCTACTGTAATTTTTATGACAAATTCCCAGTGACAATTGGGAAGCCAATCAAACGGTTCAAGAAGATTTATGCAAAACTTAATTCCACAGTCTGATCAACTACTGAAAGATTTTAAATGTGGAAGTTTCAAAAAATATTTAACCAAATGTTACAATTGACAAAGAAGGATGAAATTTGTGCACATCTTTGCCAAAAATTACATTTTATATTTTGAACTAACCTGTTAATATTCTTTTGAATGTTTCATAAAATCTAAATCAGTCATTGTATTACTAAATTGACTCTGAGATTTTTTGTTTTAGAGCTATACATCTTACATGGGCTGTAAAAGAATGACATTGTGTCCTGTTCTGTCTTTACATTGTATTCTAAACAAAGGGGGTTGTCTGTTAGTATTAAATCTAAATATTGTGGGAAATAGTATTTTCTGTAGCCTTAAAATTGCTATTTATATTTCTTCTATCAGACCTCTTGTTCCTTTGTGTTCTTCTGTATTTTTATGAGATGTCTCAGGTACTTGACATTCATATTTATGACATTCTGCAAACTTGATCTATTATTATAACTTAAAAATAATTGCTGCTAGCTTTTAAAATAAATCATACATTTAAAATTTAAAACATTTTTTTTGCTAAAGTTAATAAACTTTATTTTATGAAGAGATAGATGAACAAAAGGGAATTCAAACTGCCTTCAAAATTACAAAACCTGAGGAACAAGGTCTTCCAAAAAATACAAAATAACTTGCAAGGACAAAAAGTAAAGAAAAACAAGGTGCTGGGAAGAATTCAGAGGGGAGCTTCAGCAGTTGTGTATTGGAGAGAAATCCAAAACTAGACAGCAGAGCTGCTGATCTGAACTACAAATGTTAGTGCTTTAACACTGCGGTAGGGGAAAGCAGCAATTTGAGTCCTAAGAGAAGGCTCCTCCTGCTGACAAGCCCTTGTGTCCTGCTGGCCTGTCTTGTGGGCCTCACTTCGTTCTCCAGCTCAATGCTCCCCAGCTGGCACAAGTGCTCTCCTCGGTTGTAGGATGGGGCAGCTTCCCAGCACTTGGGTCCTTTGCTGCATCTGCTCTGTACCCAAAGCAATGTACGTGGGGACCACTGGCCAAAGACTAACTTGCAACAGTGAACAGGGTGGCTTTCCCAGCTTACATTCAGGAGTAAGACTGAATCACACACGTCAGGAGAAAATAATTTTATTAGAAGGAGGAGAGTGGTTCATCTGTCTTGAATTAAGCAATGACTGTAGTGAATTTGAATGGTAAATACAGGACATTGTATTTGCATATAGTTGTGAGGTAAGAAAACCATTAGCAGTTCCATAGGAGAATTCTGCAAAGGACATGCAAATATTTTTTTAATTTCTGCATATGTTAGAAATATTTCCAGGAGAATTTAAATAGCATCACTTGCTTGAGAGCAAAGTGTTGAAGCTCAAGTAATGAAAGCACAACATAGAAATTAAAAAGTAATAGAAAAGGAAACTGCTGATTAAAAACACTCTAGCCATGCACTGGGAAATAAATATAAGGTGAACCATCCGTGCTGCCATCAGTGAGGGCTAACTGCATATTCTGAGTTGCTGTGCATAGCTCTGTGATATACACATATTTCTTTGCAATAAGCACAGAAACCTTAGAGTGGGACCTACAACAGGAGCACGACCTAAAAGATGGAATGTCCCTGAATGAACTATGAAAAAATACTAAAGCCATAAAGAATCTGTATGCAATTTTCTTACCTTTATGTGTTTTTGATCCAATTACACAGCAAGATACCAAGTTCACCTGCCAACAAGCTGAAGGTCTAGAGCTAGAGAAAGTTGGATTTTATTGTAAGCAAGATCTAACCAACCTCATGAGCAAACAAGTATAAAAAATCATTATAAAAAGAGCATGCAAGTGTATGTGCACAGGCAAAATTTTGCCACATGAATGGTGGTACATATAAATAAATAAATAAATGCTACACTGCCCTGAAGGCATGATTTTTCTAGAGTCAATCCTAAAATTCTGTACACAAATGGTAACTTGCAAGTGTGTGCAGGACATGAATTCCTCATGTTGTGAAGAGACACAACAAGAGTTAAGTTCACCTATACTGGTCATCAGCCAAGCCAACACTACCTAGGATAGAAAGTCAAAATATCAGTTCAATCCAGATTAAACCAAAAAGCCTAACTGGTAAATCTGCCAAAAAGCCCCAAAACCACTGAAAAAGATCCAACAAGCAAACAAACAAATAGTGTTAAATACATGGCTCTGTGTGCAGCATCAGTGGCTTAAGAAGATTCACTATTTCCAAGTAAAACCAGCAATGTTAAAGCCATTCAAGGTATTCAATCACACCTGTTGTGGCAAGGCCGATACCTTCACAAGCATGGCACTTTGCACCAAATCATACTGTAACTGTGGACATGGTGATGGGGGCAACAGCCATGGACTGGAGGGCAGAAAGGATAAAACTACACAGAAAACTCTGAACGCCATTTTCCTTTGCTTATTTTTGATCTTATGGCAAGGCAAGATGTTAAGGTTACCTGTCAAAAAGTTGAAGATCCAGATGGGAGCAAGGCTGCAACCAAGATGTCTGTGGCTACTGGTATTCCTAAAGCAGAGCCATTTAGACTTGTTCAAAACCAGTTTTGAACAGTGTTAAAATGATTTGAGGTAGAGGAAGTTTGCTGAACTCTTCTTCCCTCATTGCTACCATCAGTGGGGCTGATTGAGAGGAACTGTAGGAAATTGGTGCAAAAAAACCAGCTGCAAACATAGGCACAGCCTCAAACTATCAAAGTGACTTTGGAACATTATTCTTCTCTGGAAAGGAATGTCCAATCTCCCTGGAAACCAAGTTTGTCTATATCCTGCTTTTGCCCTTCATGTAATGTGTCAATACTTGTTTATAATTGTATTTTTTTTCACATAGAGTCAGAATACACAGTAACTCCTGACTGAAGCTTTTTCTTTTTGAAGACAGTGGAAATACAAGTTTCTATGTCCCTCGTCTTTCTGATTTACGTTAAAATACATCCCCTTTGTGATGGCTCATGTGCTGTCACTTTTGAACAGAAAAGCACTATGGAACTTCCAACTTTGAAATTAATTACAGGAATAAGCCTTCTTTGCATATTTTCTAATTATCCCTTTCTTTGTTAATGCCAAATAATGCCTTTAACATCTTCCTGGAAAAAGTGTCATTGACCCTGCTCTATGATTATGGTGCTTTTATCTCCCATCTGTGCTGTGAATGCTACAGACCTTTCACTTCCAATGCAAAAATGTCTAAAATTAAAACCGTTAGTACAAACAATAAAAAAATTAAAAAGCTGTACAGGTATATGATACAAGCTGTACACAAGGCAGCCTCATCCATGGGTGAAGGAGGGGAATAAAAGGATGAAACGCCTTTTATTCTGTGACTGTCCCTATGATCTCAGCTTATGAACAAATTAGACTTCAAATTAACCTAAAACTTTTGCCAACACTGAGAAAATTCACAAGTCCATTGGTGAAATGTCTGGACGAAAGTCGCATCCCAGTCAAGGCTGACTTTTGGAGCAAAGCAACCATGCTGCTTCTTTGGTGACATTTGCTTTGTTAATACTTGCCTTGGTTGCAGAGGGGACTGTCACAGGCAAGGTGTCATGCACATCCACTCTGATTTGCCCTAAAAAAATCTTTCACTGAGAAGTAGAAGAGCAAGGAGGATCCTGAAGGGCAATGAGCTTGACCTGAGATGGGTGACAACCAGGGACCTGATCCAGGAAGAAAGGCTGGCTTTCCAACCACAGGGACTAGGCCAGAAGCACCCTGAGGTGCCAACCACAGCAGGTAGAAGCAGCCTCACATCCTCCCTGCTTGCTTCTCCCTGCCCAGCATGGGATACCTGCAGGGATGCATGTGATCATGTTTTTATATATAATTCAATCACCATCCAACACTGTCAGGTGCCTCTGGGAAGATGTTTTCACGTATAGTGACTTTTGGCCTGAGAACTGGGGAGGGAGATTCCCAGCATAGTAGCACCCTGTGCCTACAGCAAAGGCCTAGCAGTTGCTGCTGCTGCTGCTCCATATACCAATGAGATACTCCCTCCTGATGGAAGCAGCCTCTGCTCCAGGAACAGTCACTTTACAGGAAAAGCAGAGGATATCCTGTATTCTCTTTGGACATTTCCATCCCTCCTGCCACGCCATGCTCTGTGCTCACCATCCTGGGGATGGCAGGAGACCAGAGAGAGCAGCACGGCCAGGCAGGCTGGCATATCGGATGCCCAGGGCAGGGCTGTGGGCACGCTCCACAGTGCCTGGTGCATCAAGGTTGATCTGCCAACATTACAAAGCTCACAGATAAGTGCAGGCATGTAATTTTTGCCTCAAGGACCTCATGTCAGACCTTGCTCTTTCTTTTTTTCTTTAAACTTTTTACTTAGTTTTGGCTCCACAACTTGCTATTCTTGTGATTTGTTCTCATGATCCCTTGAGTCATGCTGTGGTGCTATGAGCTGTTCGCAGAAGAGTTGGCAAATAACCCCTATTTTACTCCCTGCGTGATTTAACCATTGCAAGCCTAGGGGCATAACATTTATGCAGGTAAGTGACCTGAAGGCCTGGAAGCACTGGTGCAAGCCTGAAGGCTGATGAATTGTTGTATAATAGAGAATCAAAATGTAGTTTAAGTACAAGCACCTGGGGAGCAGTGGCTCCCTCAGTTCTCCCCTGTCCCCCACCTTAAAATGTATGAATTGGCTTTCCATTGCTTCCCTGATATTTTTTTCCATTCCAAACAGAGCCTAAAGCTTTTCCTGGGGAAATATTAGTGAAATGCCATGAGAACTGTAGGCAACACAGCGCTGAGTTTCCCCCTTCAAACAGGACCCCAGAAGCTCAAAACCAGCTAGGAAGCAATCACATCACAGCAGCAACAACAGCGATAAATGTCTGATAAAGCAATCAGAGCAAGTTCTTTGAATTTTAAGGCAATAGGTACAGTAGAAAAGAAAAAAGCATTGCCTATATTTTAAAAGGCTCCTTATGGAAAAAAAAATCCATTTCTTTTTCTGGAAATTCCTTGAAAGTCTTGATGCTTCTTGGGTTTTCTTCAAAGAAGATCAACAGAAATCAGTCAGAAAATGTGCACATTTCTTATAATGCCTAAAATGAACAACTGTGAGGCCCCAGTCCAGGCCTGATCCACTTCTTTAAAATCAGTTTGGCATGCACTCTTCATTTATTTACTCCCTTAGCAGCCCAAGGGAGTGTACTTAGTGTGTGAAGCACATGCCCTTGCAAGAGCAGATTTTATGTCATTAAAGGAAAAATGTAACACTGTGTCCTGGTTTGAGCAGTAGCAGTCATTTTTCTCCTTCTTGGTAGCTGGTGCAGTGCTGTGTTTTGACTTTCAGGCTGGGAACGGTTGCTGATAGCAAGTATGTTTTGAGTTACTGCTCAAATGTTTGGTTTTGTCCAAGGCCTTTCCTGAGCTCATGCTCTGCCAGGGAGGAGGGGAGGCCGGGAGGAAGGAGAGACAGGACACCTGACCCAGGCTAGCCAAAGAGGTATTCCATACCATAGCACATCATACCCTGGATGTAACCGGGAGACCAGGAAGGGCTGGAGCTCTGGGGGATGGAGGAGGTATCAGTCGGTGCTCGGTCGGGCAGGTTGGGGTGAGTTATGGGTCAGTGGCTGGTGAGTTGTTGTATTCTCTTCACTTGTTATTGGCTTTATCATTATTGTTTGTAGTAGTAATGGCAGTAGTGATTGGTGTTATGCCTTAGCTATTAAACAGTGCTTATCTCAACCCGTGGGGGCTACATTCTTTGGATTCTCCTTCCTAACTCTCCGGGAGTCAGGGGAGCAAGGGCGGGAGTGGGTGAACGAGCTGTGCAGACTTGGTTTAAACCACAACACACTGCAAATGAAGAAATGTTTCATTAGAGTTGCATTTAATTCCCCACAAATGCCAGCTAAGATTTTTTTTAACATATACCTATATTTCTCAGTTGCAGATATATGCTGCTACCAATAAACAGCTCATAGGTTACAGGATCCATTGACCCCAGGTGTGTTTGAAGCCTATTAAAGAGATGCCTGAAGAGCATGTAAGCAAAATGGTTGTGGGGGAAGAGAGAGGTGGAAAATAGCTGGGAAAAAATACAAATTTACAAGCAACTCAATGAATAATGGGGCTGAGGATGGGACTTTCATCTCTGTCCTCACACAACTTCTCACCAAGAAATACTCTTCCCTATGGACAGTTCCACCAGCTAAGTAACAGCTAAGGATCAAAAGCCAATCTCCACCCTTGAAATAACATTCTATTTAAGTCAGTTTTAATAAAATGAGCTTTGGATGAAATTTCAGTTCTTGAAATTACAGCAGAATATTTTTGGTTGGACTCTGTCCATATTTCCTTGCTTCTCCATCCATATTTTGCTATAAGCAATAGGTTATGGTCAACTTTTATCTCAGTGAAATTTTGCCTTCTCGGATTAGATTAAAAAGAAAGTGGGATGTTTGTTGTAAAACACTGTCAGGAATTCCCCCCCATAACCCTCCTTTACTTTTCTCTCAAAACTTTGAGGCACACAGCATTGCTTTTGGGATGGGGGCAGACTGAATATTGTAATTCTGAGAAAAGCACAGCTCTTTCTGAACTCTTGGAGGCAGAGTCTAATGAGCCAGCTGCACGGTTGCTTTGCAAGGAGCTGTTAGTTTGGCCTCCTACAGACTAGTGTGACTATTCAAGATGAGAAAAAATGTATTTTATTTACAGCATGGTGGAAAGTTATAAGATATTTCTAAAAATCAGTCACTGCCCCTTGAATTCAATCTCTACAAGCAGTCGGCATTTGAAAAAGCCATTGAAACTTTTCACTTCGTTGCTGGCTGCCTGCCCTCACAAGCTATCTTCCTGACTGAGGTTAAATAAGGACAAGCCTTTAAAACTCTGGTATTTAAAACAAGTTACCTTATTTTTTGCTGATTTGGCATCTATTTCCATGGAAACAGAAGCATGAACTAGAAGCCAGCAGCTGAAGTTGGCTACACCACTGCTCTTGGCTTGTTCTACTTCTATTTCCATGGAAACTGATGTAAGAACAGTGCAAACAAAGCAAAGTTTGCTGCTTTTTTTTTCTTTTAATTAATTAACCCTTTCTTAATTTTCCACTTTCAAATTCATTTGGTGCCAGAACTAGAAATGTAAAGAAGAGCAGCCCACATACCTTCATGAATCTGTGCATGTGTGTATGTGTTTGTGTGTGTATACTCCATTTTCTAAAAAGAATCTTCAAAGCAGTCACCAATTTACTCTAAGGATGCTAAAAGTCACAAGAAAATAACTAATGTACAGGAGAATTAAGGAAGAATGGGAAAGAGCAGCTGGCTATGTCCTCATGCTGACAAGATATCTTTCTGCTACAGGTTTGTAGTCTCCTGCATATGGAGATGCCTTTTTTTCCTCCTAATCTGGCAATTTGTTGAGTACATATCACAAGCCTTCAAAGATGCCTATTAATGTGGAGCCAAACATCACAGACTGTGTTACAGAGTTTGTACAGGCTGGGGTTGACCACTGCTCATGCAGTATAAGCTGTTCAGGCTTTCTTTGAGTTCATGACTGAACCTGATCCAAGATGAAGTCACGTTTAGGGAATTGATTCACTTACATACCCTGTTTCATTAACAGAGATTCTGGTGCCTATCCTAGAAAATCTGGATCCAGACATGTAAACCTCAATGTAATAAAATATTGAATCATGTATCTGAGCCCCCTACAAGCCAAAACAAATATAATATGTATATGCCCTTCTGCTTCACACTGTTGGACACCAGATACCAACGCTTACATGAAAAAAAGTTTTCCAGATTGTACCAATCTTCTTAGACCTGGGGGGCTTTGGAGGAGTCCGCTTCATTGATGGCTCTTTCTTATAATATACAAGGAGAAGGCTGGTGGGAGAAAATGGCTAAAGAGAAGGAAGGTGGCCTAGTTCACATCTGATTACCAAACCATTAAAATTCCAGTTTTATAGCCACAAGAGAATAGAAGCCAGGGTTTTAAGAAAGAGATGGGGGAAAAAAAAAAAATCAATACACTCCATGTCTTGATTATTTTTTCCTTCTAATTAATATACTTCCAGCTACACCAGTTTCTAAAAGCCTGCTGATGTTTGCACTGGATGCAGCAGCACTCAGTCTGTGTCACCTCTGATCCCAGCCAAAGAGAAATTGATATCTGAATATCAAAAATTGTTAATGCATGTGGAAAATGTGCCCCCATTTTTATCATCTGCAAGTGTCAGCTGCATGATAACAAGAACATTCAAGAAGACAGGTTGTGTCCTTTGTTATATGGGAAAATAAAAGTCACTGTTTAAAGTGCATTTGTACTGTTAAAATTCATACATGAATTCCCTAATCCTAACTCTGTGTATTGGTCAAGACTACTCGCAAGGTCAGTCAAAGCAGTCTTCACGTCTTTCTCACAAACTGATTTCTCTTTGCATCCAGATGCTCAAATGATACAGCTGATAAAAAATAGACTACCATACTCCCACTCAAAAATAATTAACTGGAGATTCCAATAGGATGGATAGAAACCAAATGGGACCGAACAACCAGTACCTAGAAAGAATATGTGGTTTGACAAAGTTAGTAGACTGCCACTGGATCAAATATCTGTCATGTTTTATTCTTTCAGGACTTATTTTCTTTAAGACTTTTTCTTCACGAGGTAACTAGTTCAGAAGCAATCTTTCCATACCCATATTTTAAATGTGTTTCCCTTTGGTTTCGGAAACCAGGCTGCCATTTTAAAAGCTCTGGTTCATTAGCCAGCCCATTCCAAGAGTGTCTCCCTGCCATGCCATTTTATTGCAGGTGACTCTCTTTGTTCTGCTTCTGCCTCACAAAGGAATTTGATTAGAAATCTGAAGTTACAACACAAAGAAGTTTTTATTATTTTTAATCCTTTTAACTGCTGAAACACAGAATCAATAGCACATATCCAATAAAAATATTGTGGATAAGTATTTCAGTCTTTGCTTTCAAGAAAATTGTATGGCATGAAAATACTTCCTGTTCTCTATAGAAAGATTTACTTATTTTCCTTAGGAGTGATGCTTTTGTTTCTCTGCTGCAGTATTGTTAAAGAAAATCACAATGCAGAGAATCACCAGTGTTTCAACTGCCGTCATGTGGACTTGGACTCCATCTAAGGAGCTGCTTTCCTGAACGGGTGGTCCAGGAGCACACACACCACTGCCAGTTGTATTTGCAAGGCCACCATCAACACAGGACAAGGGCTTCTTGACAAGGAGCTTTGTTCCCTTTCCAGACAGCTTCCCCTCACCTCTTTCCTGCATGGTCTGTGCGGGGAGTGACCAGCTCACCCCAGTCTGGTGTGCAGCCAGTTTTCTTCTCACTATCATTTCCATTTAGGCTCAAGGTCCCTGTATCTCTTTCTGTCTGTGGACACTGATGCACCAAAATCCAGGATCCTCTTCCATATCTTTCGCTGCTTAGCACAATCTCCTGTAAGTGCTGCAAACACCACAACAGTTGATAGTATTTGTTGACATTTCAGCTTCACACAAACTAGAACTGGCCTTATCTGTTGGCCACAGTGCCTGACGCTTTTCTTCTAGCTGTCTTTTTCTTCCAGCTGCCTACAAGTATGCAAAGGCAGAGATTTCCAAACAACAGGTTTCCTCTTGTGCAGCAGAAGAATGGAGTCAGGAGAATAAAAAAAACTACTACAGCTACAGAACAATACCTATTTTCTTGTATTACTAACAGAGTAGATTATTGATGCTTCTGATTCATTACATCTAGGTTTATCAAACAATAGTATTGTTTCCCGATGAAGGAAAAAAAAAGTCAGTTTTTTATTCATGTCATTCTCATAGTGAACTGAAGTGCAGACATGCTCCACCAGCTCAGCTGTGGTGTTTCACACCACCCACACCTCAGTGGCCCCTTTTTCTGTCTGTATTTGTAGTCTGGGCAGTAGGGCTTGTTTGCTTGCCTTTTTCTCCTCTTTTTTCATCTTTCAACAAGAGAAAAGGGGAAAGAAACAGGGTGTGGAGAATAAGAGTGTATAACAGAAGTTGACCATTACAAATCCAACTGGAACAAAATTTTTCTGTTGCATATCACTTCAAAACAGATGTTTCTTTCATAAGCATGCAATCAGGAGGGAAACACATTAAAAAAGGAAGTGATCGCATCCTCCCAAATGTTAGGAGTTTTGTAGCATTCAAAAAGACACATTTTTCGTTTCGAAAGAATCGAAAATGTTTTAAGCCACTCTAGCTATTAATCCACACATCCAGCCTGAACTGAGGTTGAAGTGATAAGAAGTTTGCTATCAAGTCTGTACTGGTTACTTGGCAATAGTTTAATGATTATCTTGGATGTGAATAATGAAAAGCACTATTAAGAATAATCATGTTGCACCACACCCTGAGCTGACTTCCATCCTGTCCTGCGAAGCCGCTCTGTGTGGCAGCCAAGGTCTTATCCAGGCCCTGCAGGCACCAAGACCCTGGCAGGGCTGACCAAGGACCTCAGGAAGAGCAGGAGCCTCTCCTCTTCCAACAAAAGTTTGAGTTTTCCTTTGTACTGTTTCTTTCCCGTGTATGGCAGTGAGATGCAGCCCTCTCACAACCCACCAGGCAATACTCTGTTGCTCAGTGTCGTGGTTTAAACCAAGTCCCCCAACTCCCTGAGAGTTAGGAAGGAGAATCCAAAGAATGTAGCCCCCACGGATTGAGATAAGAACGGTTTAATTGCTAAGGCATAACACAAAACCCCTACTGCCATTTACTACTACAAATAATAATGATACAGCAAACAGCAAGTGAAAAGAATACAACACCCCACCAGCCACCGACCCATAACTCACTCCACCCTGCCCGGCTGAGCACCGCGTGCTCCCTCCTCCATTTTTCTCCAGAGCTCTCCCCTCCAGCTTTCTCTTTCCCAGTATGCATCCTGGGCATCACGTGCTATGGTATGGAATACCTCATGGGCTAGCCTGGGTCAGGTGTCCTGTCTCTCCTTCCTCCCAGACTCCCCCTGGCTGGAAAAAAAACCTTGAACAAAAACACCCTCAAAACATGCTCAAACCATGACATTATCCACCCCTTATTCCATACCATTCACGTCATGCCCAGATCTCACATTTTCAATACACCATCACTCTTAAGTCCACCCCTCGATCATGAGACATCTCTAAGTTGCATCTCTGGACTGATAGCCTGAAGTATCTGGGCCCACCAAAATCATTCACCGTCCCCTTCAGCAGTTCTACAGCTTGCTGCTGGGGACTCCATACAGCTGCCTTCCACCTCCAATGCTTCCAAAGCACTGGAGGGGTCCAGTGGATCAGATACCCGGCTATACTGTCCCACATGCCCTGCCACTCATGACTGTCCAGACTTGGGGACAGTCTCCTGGTGCTCCTATATCCTTGTCTAACCCTAGACAAGACCCAAACCTGACTCTGCTTAACTTTTGGGATCAGACAAAATGGTTGTGGATGGAACACACTCTGTGTGTGTGCCACCATGCCGATCACCATTACAATCAGCAGGCAGGTCCCAAGGGCACCCAAAAGCCATTCAAAACCATCAGAACTCTCAGATGCTGCTGCTGCACTTGTCACTGGGGCTGATGTAGCTGCCGTGCTTGCCAGTTCTCCCACTATCAGCTTCTCTTCTCCCGAGTCTGGATCCTCCTCCTCTGCCTTGCTGGGAAGTGCCACGTGGTCTCCTGCATCCTGCTGGGGCTCGGCGGGTGACTCCCGGGGAATATTCTCGGATGCTGCGGGGCTCGGAACGGCGGCAGGACTCGGTTCCTCCTCTGCCTTGCTGGGAAGTGCTGCGTAGTCTCCTGCATCCTGCTGGGAGTCGGCGGGCGACTTCCGGGGGACACTCTCGGCCGTCGGAGGGTCGGGAACGGCCGCAGGACTCACCCTCCCGGCTGCCTGATCCCCCTGCTCAGCTACCGCCCTGCTCCGCTCCTCCCCCGCCTGCTCCCGCTGCTCTGCCACAGCCGTTTGGCTCCCCGTGCCGCTCTCCCTGGCAGCCTCAGCTGCCGGCAGCTCCCGGGGCCGCTCCTTCCTGGCTTCACGCAGCTCCACACAGACGACGACGAGGATAAGGACAAGGACGGCGAAGAGCAGCGGGACGGCCTGGTACAAGTTCAAGTCCACGGCCACGTCCATCCCCCCCTGCTGCCGGAGCCCCACCGTATTACAAGCCTCCGACACAAACACAAACACATCCAATCCATACACCAAGTACCCGGTAAAATCCCGAAACAGCGAGATCCAGAGAAAAACCTCTAAGAGCCAATAAATCAGCATTGTGACAAGAGACCATAAATCCGCTCAGATCTGTTCTTATCTCAAACCCTCGGGCCCCACGTTGGGCGCCAAAAATGTCGTGGTTTAAACCAAGTCCCCCAACTCCCTGAGAGTTAGGAAGGAGAATCCAAAGAATGTAGCCCCCACGGATTGAGATAAGAACGGTTTAATTGCTAAGGCATAACACAAAACCCCTACTGCCATTTACTACTACAAATAATAATGATACAGCAAACAGCAAGTGAAAAGAATACAACACCCCACCAGCCACCGACCCATAACTCACTCCACCCTGCCCGGCTGAGCACCGCGTGCTCCCTCCTCCATTTTTCTCCAGAGCTCTCCCCTCCAGCTTTCTCTTTCCCAGTATGCATCCTGGGCATCACGTGCTATGGTATGGAATACCTCATGGGCTAGCCTGGGTCAGGTGTCCTGTCTCTCCTTCCTCCCAGACTCCCCCTGGCTGGAAAAAAAACCTTGAACAAAAACACCCTCAAAACATGCTCAAACCATGACACTCAGCAACCCTGTACTTGCTGAAAAGGCTCTTTTGCAGCAGTAAACCTGTGATGAAGAAGAAAACAAAGTGATGTGACACCCAAACCCTGCCATTTAGGTTGCCTAAGCGGCAAGGTCCCTATGAGAACCAGGTCAGCAGCAGCCAGGACTCTGGCGATGTCAGCTGAGTAGTGGCTGCAACACCACACCTTCAGTTCTTCTGTATCTGACCTGTTCTGAAGCATTTAGTGATGATTACCCAAATTTAATTAATTAACTAATTAATTAAAAAGGTTTTCTGCTCAGCAAAACAGTTCCCAGTGTCCCAATTAGAGCCAGAGCATGGAGCTGGCACCACATTTTTCTTGTAGCGAGCTAGCTAGCAGCTCTGATGAAATGGGGAGAGGGCAGCTGTAAGGCTCTGGCAGCATGAAAACCACCCCTGGGGGCAGCTGGATTTGCTCAGGGGGAGGTGGGCAAGGGACCTGGGTGGCGAGAAGCAGTGAGGGACAGCTGGATTGCATCAGTGGTTCAGGTGAAGACTGGAAGGCAGGTTAAGTAAAAGGTGCATTTCATCCCATGCATAGTTGGGAAAACCAGCCTGTCCTTCCCTTATCTCCTCTGGAGCTGGCAACACGGAGGGCAGGTCCTCTTACCTCGAGGAGCTGGGGACTGCAGCTCTACTCCTCCAAAACCTATAGCCATTTGAATCTGCAGAGACTGGGTATTTTTGGGACCTGGAGAGCTCCACTGCCCATACTGTTGTGGCTAAGAGTGGGACTGTAATGCTGTGTAGATTTCCACACCCCTCATGGCATATGGAGAAAGGAGGGATGAGGGCACAGAGGCTAAATAAGCCCTTTACCTCTGTTAGCAGAAACCAATCCAAAAGCTTTTCTGTGCTTGGTCTGATTGATGTGGCACTACATGCATTTTGGTCCATGTTAGAAATTTTTAGATATTATAATGTCTAGAAAACTACCTAGGCTTCTCTGTTAGGGCCACCATCTCCATGGTCTTGTGTAGTTAGTGGTATTGTGTGGAAATGTCTTGTTGCAAGGTTTGTGAAGGCCATTAGGGACTGTAGTGACAGGACAAGGGGTAATGGGTTAAAACTTAAACAGGGGATGTTTAGATTGGATATAAGGAAGAAGTTCTTTACTGTAAGGGTGGCGAGGCACTGGAATGGGTTGCCCAAGGAAGCTGTGAATGCTCCATCTCTGGCGGTGTTCAAGGTCAGGCTGGGCAGAGCCTTGGACATGGTTTAGTGTGAGGTGTCCCTGCCCATGGCAGTGGGGTTGGAACTAAAGTCCTTTCCAACCCTAACTATTCTATGATTAGGGCCAACCTCTCAGCATCTCCAGCAGATTCCACTGCTATCAGTGCCCTGAAAATGAGATCTGCTTTTCCTGCTTGGCACAAGAAGATCTACAAGGCTACTGCGGACCTTGCCACTCACCACCTGACCGCAATACTTACATATCAAGGTACCAGAAGGAAAGGAAAACAAGTACAGGTTTGATATTAGTTCCTGAACCACCTCATTAAATCGAGGTTGCTTTCAGAAGCGTAGCTCCCCTTGCAACATACAGCAAGCCATGGTTTCCCAGCTACCATTTTAGGCTAGCTCAAAGGTATGTGTACTCATCTTTAAGCTGTTTTCAGTGCTGTGAACATGACTAGGAGGTTCCTACACACATCACCTGTGCTTGAGGACAGCCCAGCCTGAGGAAAATGCTTGACGGAATGAGGGGGCTCAGACCATGGGGGCAAGTGCAAACACCAGCAGCAAGCTTGAGGTGGCTATGATGGACTGGCTCCCACTCTTTAAATACAAACTTGCTTTCATAACACTTCAGGGTGATGCAGGTGTGATACACCATCAAAAAAACACAATTACAAATGCTGTTCCTAGGGGGACTTGAATATTGCTTTGCATGTGCATAAACTACACAGAAGTGCAAGAACAACACAGCCATTAAAGCATCATTAACAGAACAGAAATCCTGCTATCCATCTAGTGGTTTTTCATACCAAAGCATGAGGTTTGCTGTGGGAAAGGCCTGGTCACCAACTGTAGAGGCTGAAGCCCTCCACTTTCCATGGGTCACCATGAAGCAGTGCAAGCTGAGGTGCTGGGAGACACTAATCTGGGTCTCTGCTCTTAAAATTACAAGAGAAAACTGAAGACTAAAGACAAGCAATTAAATTATTAAGGAAACTGAAGGATATGTATTTTATATATTATGCAATGAAGATAAAGACAGATGGCTAGCATTTAATTTTGGTACTATCCAGGGAATAGCTGGGCAGGGAGCAATGTGAACATGGCCAGTGTTGCAGAGCTACTAGCAGGAAACAGTAGGAAGCGCTGATTTCTGCAGAGGAGAAAGGAGAAATGTGCTGGCAACAGAAAATGGCGGGGATAAACTTCTGGATGTGGGAAGTGCTTAAATACTGACATAGCTCTAGTATGGCTCTTTCCACCAGCCTACTTCAAAGAACTTTACACTGGAGTATGAGGCCAAATGTGAACATGGCGTAATGCAGAGCTATGCACTGAATGCACTTGCTGGCATACCGGCACTGCCCAGCCCCGCTTGTTTGCAGCACTGGCAGGGTTCATTACATCCCTTTTCTTTCTCAGCAGGCTTGTTATCCTCTTCTCTCTGTGCTGCACCCTGTAGACAATCCCTAAATGTCACTATCTCCATTTTGTGCATAGAGACGCACCAGGAGATGAAGCAACCTCCCACAAGGGGATGGAGTCAAGGAGAGACCCCAGATCTCCCAAGTGTCACAACTAATGAGCATCTGTGCTAGAAAGAGCTGCTTTGTGCTGTTAGGATCACCTTCCTTCAGCAGCCCCTTCAGAAAGCAAGGAGTGACTGCAGAGCCCAGGGTGTACCCCTGCAGCTCTCACATCCCTTAGTCCCATCAGGCTGCATTTAAATGCTGGAAGGGATAATAAAGAATGGCTATAGTTAGTGCATCTTTTTTCCTTTAAAAAGAAAGTGGCTTGCCCATGTGGTGTAAGTAGTCCAGCTGGGGGGGATGAGAAGTCTCCAAGACCTCAGCTTCCTCCTCACTACTCCCATGGTGAGACACAGCCCAGGAGATCCTCCTGCATCAATCAAAACATGACAGCTGGGGACAGGAAAGGAGCAAAGCCTGGTGCATCACAGTAGCATGCTATGTGCTGCACTGCCTGGGGTAGCAAAGTACAGCAAGGGACAGCTTCAAGGCCTGCTTTTCCGGCTTTGAGCAGCAGCCTGCCAGGGCCCGTGCATGCACCACAGCCGCTCCAGCCTGGGAGAGGCGAGGTCCTCTCCTCAGCACCCAGGCCAGAACAGGTAGCCAGCAGTTTCCATAACTTTCAAGTGTTTGGCCTAGTGATAACAGCTTTTGGGTGTGATTGCAGTAGTTTCTAAGTGCATTTGTAACCTCTGGCAAGCTCCCCATTAGCCCCTGTCCCCACCTCTAGCTTCTTTCCAGTGCCAGAACCATCAGGAAAAGGTATTCAAAAGCATGCAAGCCTTGCTGAAAAGCCCCATTTTTCAAGAGTGGCTTAGAGGCCAAGCAGTTATGTCAGCTGGATGTTTTGTAAAGCTTCAGGCTATCCTGCTTTCCATGGCATAACACGGTGTGGTGCAATCTCTTCTAAATGCTATTTTCAAGAAACAAAATGGCAACAATTCCACCTGACAGTCTTTTCAGCACTTTTGTGAGAAGGAGAAACTGAGCCAACAAAGCATCCGAGAAGTCAAGAGATGTCCCATCACAAATCTCCAGGAATAAAGCAACAGTAAGAGTCTGGCTTCTGGTAAAACGTGTGTTTCTGTCATACTATTATTCCTTCCAAATCAGTTTCTACTAAGTGTCCTGCATATGCCCTTTGCTCCAGCGACAGGATATCCTTCATTTGTCTGCACAAAGTGCAGATGAGCACTTCTTCGTGTTGTTTTCCAAGTCGGCTGATGGGAGGGTCAGCAGGGGCCGAAGCAGCTGCACCAAGTAAAGGAAAGGTAACCATAGCAACCCAAGTTATCTGCATCCTCCATGTACTTCCTTCTCCCCACCCTACATCATATCTTTCCCACCCAAACCTCAAGCCAATAGAGCCAGTGACCAGCTGGCAGGATGGGAACTGGAGCGGGGTCTCTCCTACCCAACGTGTCTTGCTGTGTTTTGGGGCTCACTGCTGAAGGTTGAGGTCATCAGAAAGAGATTAAAAGCATAGAGAGGGGTAACTTGCAAAAGGCAGAGCTCTCCGCTACTGTAGATGGGGCGCTGGATATGTTACATTTGCTCCAGAGTTGCAGATTCGTTGATGATGCTCCTGGTTTTGGCTCTGAGCTGTAACCCTTCCACAGCAGCAATAGCTTCTCCGTCTGCACCCCACGTCAAACCCAGCTACAGCTTTGGCCGGACTTTCCTGGGACTTGATAAATGCAACGCCTGCATTGGAACATCCATTTGCAAGAAATTCTTTAAAGAAGAAATAAGGTCAGAAACTCAGCACAGTAATTTTTAAAACATTCTGTATAATAACTTGAAAGTTGCCTGTTAGTATTTCCAAGTACTTTAATGAAGTACAATGCAAGCAGTAACTTAGCACCCGCTTACTATTACAGCACCTGGTATTTTAATTAATGTCTATAAACTGCTGCTTTGTCTCTTTTCTTTTAAAGCCATACTAACATGATCAGCCCTGAATTATAATCTGAAAGCAGGAGTAAAAGGCACAACTTTCTGCATAGAGAGTGGCATTGAAACAGTTCAAGGCAGTGATGAAGGAAGGGAAGAAACAAATAATCTTGTTTAAATGTACTGGAAATATTTCATTATGAATAACTGAGTGAAGGCAAAGGGGATTTAGCTTTGTACACTCCCAATGGACTATGTTAACTACAAACATATAAACATGCTATGTAATTTTGTACCAGGTGCAACAACACAAATGTGCAGAATTTCATGTGTGTATTAATTAAGATCAAAAGTGTTCTAAACCTGCCTGAGGCATGAGCATATTTGCGTATCAGGTTACCTACATGCTCAAAAATAGATGGGGCTAAATTATTAGTACTCTTCTGGGAGGTTTCCATAAGAACTTTAAGGTAGAGGCAGAAACTGTATCTGCCTCAAAGCTGATGAGACATATGCTGCCAAGCAGTCATGAGACCAATCCAATCAGTTTTAGGCTCAAAAGCAGAGCACATCTGACGACAGCAGGGAAAATGTTGCCAGTGTATTTGAGGAGAAAGTTAAAGGCAGTGCTTGGCAGAGGAAGGTTTTATTGGGTCTGATATGATTTATAGAGTCATATGCATTTTCTTTTATAGATATAAAAGCCTGAGGGAGAAGAAATGATTGTAGTAAAATTGTATTTTTAATGCTATAATGTAAGTAGTATAATATTGGACAAATCACCATTTTTATCTTAAACTCTCCTCTAAAATGTAGCATACTAAAACCATAATGTTTTGTCTGGAATGGACTTGTAATACTGAACATCCATCCTTTCCTTACTGATGTTGCAAAAAGGCAGCATGTGATTTTGCTATGCCAGAACACCCCTTGTCATGGTACACCAGGGGTCCCAGCCCTTGGCACTTGGCCCTCTTGGGTTTCTGACTCCCCCAGCTTATGCTGAAGATGACACCAGGGCATGCAGAGGCACTAAGAAGGGTCAAGCCAGCAGTGCTGGGTTTCTCTCAGCCCAGCCTGGGCTCCTGTCCCGAAAAGCTGGATGGATTTACAATCAGCATGTTCAGCTGGCTGACATGGGCTGGTGTGGGACTGCAGGTGATGGGGGTGCATTTGAGATATTGGCTGTCCCATATTTATGCTCCGCAGCAGGGTGACATGGGAGCTGGCTCCTGCTCCATTTCCCAACCTTTGCCACTCACCTGTTCAGGGCTGTTAGGGACCTGCCTCCAGGTACGAAGCAGCTTCTGTGCATGCAGCCTATTGCAGGTGCACCATTTCAGTTACTTCTGCTTAGCCTCTGGGGAGGTTGGGGTCATGCAGCTTCCCTCAGCCCTGCTGAAAATAGCAGTAGCCTTCTGCAGCAAGCAACTGCCTCTGGTGGGCTGGTGGCCAGCTGCATGCTGCACTGGGGCCTGGCTACGTAAGGAAAAGCAGGAGGCCACCATGCTGGCTTTCCTCTGGTGGACAGCAGGAAAGGGTTTCTGTGTGCAGAGGGTCAAAGGGAGTCCAGGAGTGCAGAGCCACATACATGTGAAAGCGTGACACTTCTGCCTCAGGAAAGGCAGAGCGGCATTGTAAAATAGAGGGCATTTTTTGTCTCCTGCCATCCCACAGTCAGCTTCCCATAACTTGTGTGCAACACACAAGTGATAACATACAGTTCTGCTCTGAGCACTTTGAAAAGGGTAACTTAAAAACTTATCTTTAGCAGTCAGTCAGCTTCAGACTTTTCTTTGGAGGGGCTAAACTTGTTTTCCCACTTGATTTCTTGAACAGCTAGGATTTTTTGGCAAGTGGAAGGTTAAATGGGGGAAATCTTAGTGGCACTTACGCTCTTTGATCCACCTGCATGTACCTTTTCACACGTTCACTAAGGTGGATGGCATTTGGCCTTCTCTGTGTTAATCCTCATTAGAACATGCTTCACCAATTCTCCGTCATTTCCGGGAGCTGTGACATGCATTCTCATTCAACTACAGAGTAAGATGTGGGGTTTGTTCCCAGAACGGCTAGTGACTCATCTTGTGCTCTAATGTTCTTTACTTCCCTCATCTTTGCCCAACTTGATCCATCTGTAAATGAGAATACCAAAGCTTGCCCACCAACTGTCCAGAGAGCAGAGCACAGAAAAGGTTTTTGTAAAATATTAGATTTTCAAAACACTGTGAAACTGAGTTGACCAAAACTATGTGCAGAGTTGTGCCAACACTGGTGATGAGCTTTGGCCAAAAGTAATGGGGAGGAAGTCTGAAAAAGCTGGAATGCTTCAACTTGATGGGGGTTTATATGGCATTTCTTTATTTTCATTTTAAAACTTAACTTACATATTTTTTAAAGATATTTTACTCCCAATGCAAACAAAATTTATTTGCTGAAAGAAAATACTTTGTATCATCGACTAAAAATGAAAAAAAATTGATTTTCTTCAATGTTTAGTTCTGAGTTGATCTAAAATCTGTAGTCTGCCATGCAGTTACTCACACATATCTTACTGAAAGTCTTAAAGCACATTTGAGCCCTTAGCTAAAAGGCTTCATACAAAAGTGAATTATTGCTACAGCACAACTTGATGATGAATTTTCAAAGTATCTAGCAAGTGTGTCAGACCAGTGCTGCACTGCCCAGAAATGATGCCAAATACAGAATTGTTGCAGCCCATGCTGGGTTCCCAGGCCTGTGTGGCTCTCCCCCGGGGGGTTCTGTGGAAGAAATCATTCCATCCAAGCTTAAATTAACGCTCAGTCCTGGATTTCACACATCCATGTGCTGCTCGCATGCAGGAGGCGGTGCTTGCTTGGTATTTGTCTGACTTGAGCTCCCCCAAACACACACGCTTGAGCCAAATCACAAGCACATTTGTGCTTAACAAGAGAAAGGAAAAAGAAAAAAGAAGAAAAAACAAAAGAAGAAAAAAAGTAAAAAGGAAAAAGAAAAAAAGAGGAAAAGAGAAAAGGAGAAACCCAGCCCATAGCTATTTCTTACTGTACGTGCCTGGCACACTGTGCTTGCAGATTAGGCATTGAGAGGGGTTGGGATGCACAACAAATCATAGTGAGGCATAGCAATTACTCTCTGCTCTTGGTTCCAGCTCAAAACCAGACCAAAAACCAAAACAAACAAACACAAAAAACCACAAACAAACAAATAAAAAAACCCAAACAAAATAAGCAAGGTTTATTTTTATGTCAGACACCCTAATAATAACAAAGTTTAAATTTCATATTGGGCAAAATGCCCAAATGATCGAAATGCCTGAATCTCTCCTCAACCTGTTCATGCAAGGGGCCACTTCTGGTCAGCCTGTATCTCTGCAGCAAATTTTCTGAGGGCGGCACATGGCTAGAGCCAAACGCTGAAGGCAGCATTTTGGGGAGAGCATCTTTCCCCTGTCCTGTGCACCCAGGTTTGCCCCAGAGCTGAGCTGCACAGGGTCTTTGATGGGGAAAAGGAGAGAAGTGCTGCCTTCAGGAGGCGTCATGGGGAGCAGGCTGGTCAGTCTCTGATCATTGAGCATCACTGAGTCAGTTATTTGCTTGAAATCAGAGGAAATTAATCCCCCCCAAAAAAATCTTCTGTGCCAATTTCCCAACTGGAAGTTGAAAGGAAAAATCATCTTCAGCTGCTAGATTTGTTAATGTCTTCATCTAACTCCAGCTAGTTGATCCTGCAGGGAGCTTCTTGCCTCTTCTCTTTCACTCCTGAACCAGTGGCTTTAATTTATGGTGAGATTAAACTGGGACGTGGTTTCTTACGTACTTGGGCAAAGAGGTAAGGGTAGGAGGTTTTAGAAGCAGTGAATGCATGATGTTGGCCAAGCCAAAGGTCAGAGTTTAGTTGCTTTCCAAGAGCAGGTTACAGACATACAAAACAGACACCACGCTCCTCAGCTCCTGCATGTGTGACGTCTGTGTGGGTAGGGCTGAGGGGGCTGCTGAAACAAAAAAAAATTACCTAATTACCCAGCCCATATGCTCCCCTCCTGTGCCTGTGTAGGGGAAGCAAATCAGTGCAAGATCTCCATGGCTACCCCTTGTTCCACCCCATCACACCCCAAACTCTGCTGCTGCCTGGGCAGGTCGCACATCCTGGCCATGAAAATACAGCCAGCACTGTTGGGGGCCTCTGTTGACCCCAGTACCAACCAAATCTGCCACCTCAAGACAAAGGGTTATTTTAATATTCCAAAATACATTTATTGTCATGAGGTTTTGTTCTGCAGGGTCCCTTAAAGTGCTGAGTACTCCTTTTCTGGGCCCCTTTCTCCAGGATTAATTAAATTTAAAAATGACAGGGATTCTCCATGAATCAAAACCCTGCAGCCCTATTCTTTCCCTCCTTCCCTCTCTCTCACACTCTGCCTGTGTGGTCCAAAAGACCCCATCTGAGTGTTTCACCTCCTGCCCCATGGCACTGTTCATGACAAGGGACGGATTAGGCAGAAAGCAAATGAAGGTAGATATCTCCTCAAAAATGCATTTCCTTGGCTGATGGCTTCAGTCTGCTTGCCTCATCCCAGTGCCTGGGGCTGCCAGCCTGGGGCTACTTGGTCTTTGTAGAGCAATGGCAGAAAACCCAGGGGTCTGGAGTGCAGTGGAACAACTGCGGGTGGTGCTGGCACTGTGCAGCTGTCCGTGTGGCTTCTAAACCTGCTCTCCGTGGGGCTCTCGTTTTGGTTTGGCAGGTTTGACACCTGGCTTTCTTCTCATTTAAAGCTGCCCCCCAGCTACCTGCTCAGCTACTCGGGCAACTACACTGACGATGCCAAGAGCTGGCGGATGGTTGACATCACCCGGCTGACCTCCAAGTACCAGCATGACCGGGCCGACAAGCGCATCTGCACGTCCCTGCTGAAGACAAAGACCTGCAGCCTGGAGCGTGCCCTGCGCCGCACGCAACGCTTCCAGAAGTGGCTGCGGGCAAAGCGCCTCACCCCCGACCTGGTCCAGGTCTGTGCCCCATGGACCCTGGGCCCCATACCAACAAGGGGAAGAGAAGGAGCCCCAGGGGATCCCATGTGGTTTGGGGAGGGAAAAAGGGTCTGAAGGAGACAAGTCTGCCACCTGCTTGGTAAAGGACGAGGGGTGGGCTCAGCCCTTGCAAGGGGGGCCTGTGGGAAGCTGTAGCACCAACTGACTTCAGGCACCGGGATAACATGGGGCTATGCACACAAACAACGGATAAGACAAGGAGGAATAGCTATAAACTGAAAGAGAGTAGATTGAGTTTAGATATGCAGAAGAAATTCTTTACTGTGAGGGTGGTGAGGCACTGGAACAGGTTGCCCAGAGAAGTTGTGGCTGCTCCATCCCTGGAAGTGGTCAAGGCCAGGCTGGACACGGCTTTGAGCAACCTGGTTTAGTGGAAGGTGTCTGCCCGTGGCAGGGGGGATTGGAATTAAGTGATCTTCCAGACCAAACCACTCTGTGATCCTATACATCCAGTGCTAAAAATCATTAATAGTTTTGAAAACTGAGGACACTTCATCACTGTGCTGTGACTACAGCAATTAAATGGGGATTTGGAAAATTTGGATTTAGTCCTAGCTCCGCCCCAGACATATGGTGTGGTCTTAAAGAAGTTGGGCAATCTGCCTGAGATTCATTTTGCAGCCTGAACTTGACTTTGCTCAGGGCTGGGGACTGGGGTAGCTTAGGCTGGCAGGGAGAGCAGCACAGGCAGTCAGAGCTGAAGCTTTGATTCTTCATTTGTCTGCCACCTATAGCAAATGATCTCAGGCACAAAGCAGCGTGCTGCCCTTTCAGTTGCAGTCCTGGGGTGTCACAGGCAAAGCCAGGACAGGCGCACTGCAGGAGAGGTCACTGCCACCAGGCATATGGGCAGCAATGGCATGGGAAGATGGATATGCAGGAAGGGCTGGAGGAGGAGAGCTGGCAGGCTCCAGAGGAGAGTGCTGCCTGCACTGAGGTATACTACTGGCAGCTGGGGACAACAATGGGGGAAGAGAGTGTGTTAGCAGCTTCTGGCTTGCATCAGAGAGCAGAAGTCCCCTCCCCAAATGCGTATAAATACTCCTACCACAGCCAAACAACAGCACACCATTGCAATAATCACTGTCAAGGGGCAAGGGCCAGGGTGGAGGCTGGATATACTCTAAACAAGACCCTGAGAGGCAAAGAATTGTCCCTTTCAAGAGAAATGGCTGTGAAAAAGAAACTTTTTTTTTTCCCTCTAGAAAGGGAACTGCTTTCTCCCGCTTTGCTGAATGCTAAAGTTATGCTTCTGATTTTCTGCTTCTGTAACCCCATGGAACAGCATGCCTGAGAAGGGAGCAGCAGCAGCACAGTGTAGCAGCAACAGCAGGAGCAGCACTGGGGCTAGTGCTTGAGCTGCACCAAGGACTCACCTGAACCAGAGTCCTGCACTACAGGTCACCCTGAGCCCAGTGCCCTCCTGGAGGTGACAGAAAGAGGAATACATTTTTGAGCAAAGCTGCACCGTATTTTGTCTAGTAACTTCGGGAGAGGCACCAGGGAGAGGGGACAGTTTTGTGCACTTCAATTCAGAGCATCACCCACCTAAGTTTGTGGGCCATGGTCAGGGACAACTCCTCCCCAGCATGTAGACAGTGGATTCCCAAGCGCCTGCTAGCCACCACTGCCCAAGGCAGCACTGCAGGGATCTGAGGGAGGGCAAGCTGGGGGGGCCAGGTCCTCCAGCCTTGCTTTGCACAGGTTTGTGCAAAAATGTGCTGCCCCCACAGCAGTGCGATGTGAGAGAGAAGGAGTCAAGAGCTTAAAACTTCCACTTGCTGAGCTGGGTGAAAAAGTACATGGAGATATGTGGCTTTGTGCTATGTCAGATCTGCTGCAAAGTTAAATCATTAGCTGAGCCCAAATCTTTCTCCTTAAAAGGCTCTCGATATGCTATACAGCTTTCCTTACCCCATCCTCTCCCAACTCCTGGCTGAGCTGGCTAGGTTACAATGCACATATATCATAAAATAGAATTACAGAATAATTAGGATTGGAAAGGACCTTAAGATCATCTAGTTCCAAGCCCCTGCCATGGGCAAAGGACAGCACACACTGAACCATGTCACCCAAGACTCTATCCAACCTGGCCTTGAACACTGCTAAGGATTAAGCATTAACAAGGATTGGGCAAACCTGTTCCAGTGCCTTACCCACCCTCAGAGTAAAGAACTTCTTCCTTATATCTAAACTTCTCATTTAATTTTGAACCTGTTACCCCTTGTCCTATCACTACAGTCCCTAATGAAGAATTGTTCCCCAGCATCCTTACAGCCTCCCCCCTTCAGATACTGGAAGGCTGCTATGAAGTCTCCATGCAGCCTTCTCTTCTCCAGGCTGAACAGCACCAACATTCTCAGCCTGTCTTCACACAGGAGGTGCTCGAGCCCCTGTCATCCTCATGGCCCTCCTCTGAACTTGCCCCGGCAGCTCCATGTCCTTCTTACGTTGATGACACTAAAACTGTTCTCTAAGTGAGGTTTCATGACAGCAGAGTAAAGGGCAGGATCACCCCCTTTGACCTGCTGGTCACACTTCTGTTGATGCAGCCCAGGACATGGTTGGCTTTCTGGGCTGTGAGAGCACATTGAAGCCAGCCTCATGTCAAGTTTTTTACCAACAACACCCCCAAGTCCTTGTCCTCAGGGCTGCTATAAATGTCTTCTCTGACCAACCTGCAGCTGTGCCTGCGATTGCCAAGACCTGGGTGTAGGACCTTACACTTAGCTTGGTTAAACTTCATGAGGCTGGCATCGGCTCACCTCTCAAGCATATCAAGGTCCCCCTGGAAGGCATCCCTTCCCTCCAGCCTATCAACATAACCACATAACTTACTGTTGTCAGCAAACATGCTGAGGGTGCACTCAATCCCACTGTCCATATCGTTGACAAAGACATTGAACAAGACTGGTCCCAACATCGACCTGTGAGAGACACCACTTGGTCTTCAACTGGACCCTGAGCTTTGACAGCAACTCTGTGCGTGGCTATCCAGCCAATTCTTTATTCACTGAGTGGTCCATCCATCAAATTAATGTCTCTCCAATTTAGAGACAAGGATGTTGTGCAGGACAGTGTCAAACACTTTGCATGAGTCCAGGTAGATGGCATCAACTGCTTTGCCCCATCCATCAGTTCTGTAGCTCCATCAGAGAAGGCAACCAAATTGGTCAGACAGGGTTTCCCCTCAGTAAAGCCATGCTGGCTGTCACCAACCACCTCATTGTTTTTTATGTGCCTTTGTATGCTTTCCAAGAGAATCCGTTCCAAGATTTTGCCAAGCACAGAGGTGAGACTGAATGGTCTGTAGCTCCCTTGGTCATCCATTTTCCACTTCTCGAAAGTTGGGGTTATATTTCCCTTCTTCCAGTTTTCAGGAACTTCACCTGACTCCTATGATTTTTCAAATAGGATGGCCAGTGGCTTAGCAACTTCTTTCACCAGCTCCTTCAGGACCCACAGATGGATTTCATCAGGTCCCACAGACTTGTGTACATTCAGGTTCTTAAGATGATCTCAAACCTGATCTTCTCCTACAGTGGGCCCAAGGTCTTAATTCTCACAGTCCCTGCAGCTCCCTTCCAAGACTCAGATGGTGTGGTCAGAGCGTTTGCCAGGGAAGACTGAGGCAAAGAAGTCATTGAGAACCTCAGCCTTCTCCAAATCCAGGGTAGCCAGTTCTCCCGTTAGCCTCCAGAAAGAGCCCACATTATCCCCAGTCTGTCTTTTATTCACTACATACCTAGAGAAGCCCTTCTGTTATCTTTCACATCACTTGACAGATTTAATTCTAACTGGTCCTTAGCTTTCCTGACCTGGTCCCTGGCTTCCTGGACAACATCGCTCTAATTCTTCTCAGGCCACCTATTGTCAGTTCTACCTTCTGTAAGCTCCTTCTTCCCCTCTAAGTTCCCTCAGCAGCTCCTTAACCATCCATGGAAGTCTCCTGGCCTCCTGCCACATTTTCTTCTAGTTGGGATGCAATACTCTTGAGCTTGGAACAGCTTGAACATAATCCAGCAATCTTGGGCCCCCTTCCCTCTAGGGCTATATCCCATGGAACATTACTAAGCAGGCTCCTGAAGAGCCCAAAGTCTGCTCTCTTGAAGTCCAGGGCAGTGAGCTTCCTGTGTGCCCTTCTCACTGTCCTGAGGATCTCAAACTTGACCATCTCATGGTCGCTACAGCCAAGGCTCCCATGGAGCATCACATTCCCAACCAGCCCCGCCCTGTTGATGAGCACGAGGTCAAGCATGGCAGCTCTCCTTGTTGGCCCCTCTACCACTTGCAAAAGGAAGTTGTCTTCCACACAGTCAGGGAACCTCCTGGATTGCTTGTGCTGGTCCATACCATCTCTCCAACTAGCATCAGGATGGTTGAAGTCCCCCATGAGGGCAAGGGCCTGTGAGCGTGAGGGTGCTCCTGTCTGTAGAGCACTTCAATCAGAGAGTCCTTATCAAGTGGTCTGGAACAGATCCCCACAGTAATGTTTCCCATCGCTGTTCTCCCTTTGACCCTGGCCCACAAGCTCTCTCTTTACTCATCACCTGTGCATTTCAAAGTACAGTCACCTACGACTATGACCTGCCATGTTTTCCTGGAGGCGGCAATAGTGATCCTCTTTACTGGTGCACCAGCAGGGTGTTCATGTGGGTGAGGTGTCTGTTACCTCATCAGCCCCCTACAGAACTGGGAAGTGGTTCTGGGTGGGGACATCAGATTTTGGAGGAAGCCCCTTGCTTTTAATTGTCATCTTCCTCCTTTTTTTGTTGGTTTGGTTTTTGTTTGGGGTTGGGTTTGGGCTTTTTTTGTTTGGTTTGGTTTTGTTACGAGCTCCCAGCTCCCTGGGTTACTGCTCTCCTCCTTTCCTGTAAGCGCTATGGTGGACGCCTGTGGCCCCTGCACAGTTCGGGCCTGGAGCAAGCAGCCCAGCTCCCTCTCAGCTCCCCTGACACCTTTCAGCTACTGACAGTGCCCCGCAGCTCAGCCCCTGCTGCAGGAAGGCCTCCACCAGGGCACCGAGTGCAGCCCTGCCCATGGCGCACCCTCCCCTCACGACTCCAGTGCAGGCACTTTCTACCCCCCGAGCTCCCCGCTGCAGCCTCCCCTCCCATCCGCTCTGTCTGGTGCCGGCGCTGCCACCGCCGGGGCAGCCACAGCAGAGCTCCCTGAGCAGAGCTCCCAGAGCAGGCCCTGCCCTCACCCGAGCGCTCGCTCCCCGGGCCGGGTTCTCCCCGCTCAGGGCGGGGCCAGGAGGGACGGCCCCGCCCCCTGTGAGTCCCTGCTCTCCTCAGCGGAGCTGCGGCTCCCGGGCAAGGCCTGGCGGGGCTCGAGGCTCCCTCGGTGGCTCTCGCGGCTCGGAACTAAGGCCCGCAGTTCTCCCTCTCTCCGGGGTTGAAGGCTTCTCTCTGAATATACCTCGGCAAATCATACATGCATGCCTACGTGCGTACTCATGCACACACATGCATACACATACGTACACACAACACTACGCAGAGACTTTGACTGGGGCCCTCTGTCCTTGCACCTATCAGTTTCTCCAAGGTGCTTGAATTTCCCCATGTGCAATGGGAAGCTGAGCTGACTCCAGCTCCAGCGCACTGCTCAAGTGAGCTGCGGGGCCAGCCTCGGGGGATCTGCTGAGGGACAAACTCCCTTGGACGTTTCAGCAACCCCTGAGGTATTTTTAGTTGGAAAGGATGCAGAAAGGTACAGGGGAGCCCAGACCTGTGCACACCAGCTTCAGGATTACTCCACTCATCTTTCATGGTTCTTTTGTTCTGTAAATCAAGCAGAGAAAAAAAGAAAAATACCCTAAATAGGATATAAATTCATTCACCATATAGGCTTGAATACAGAGAAGAGCGTAGTGATCTATAGCCCCTGCTGCCTAGCCCCTCACCTCCAAATTTTGGCAGTAATCACTGTCGGCAGTTGGGCATGTGCTCTATGAAATGGCTGCTGGTCTGAGAGGCAAGAGCAGCAACAAGATTACAGTCATGCAGTGTGTGTGGGGCACCACAGGTTATGGGATGACCCACCAAGACATCCAGCCCCACTGAGCCAGGGATCCTCTTCCTCTCTGCTCATCCCACTTGCCCTCCTCAGAGCTGAAAGCCACAGAAGCACCCCAGCCAAGCACTGCATCCCCTCTGCAATGTTTGCTGGGCAGATACACCTTGGTAGCCCAGCAGGAGCTGTTATGGTGAGGGTTTTTGTGGGTATCATGCATCGCTCCACTTACTTGCAGCACTGTTCTGGCTTTCTAATTACACACAAACTCTTTTCAGAGGTGTTAACAACACACCTCTCTCGATGCCTAACAAGATGCTCACCCTATTTCATAAAGCTGCAGTCACACAGAGGTGTCGGTACTCCCCTCCCTGCAGTTTTTCCCATATAGCAGCACTGAGGAAAGATAATGGGCTCAGGTAATTTTGTCTTATAGAGCAGAGAATTACAACAAACCATAACGTGCTTGAATCAAAATGACAGACCATGAAGTAATGTTTTTTCACTTTACGCTGCCTGCTCTGCCTGACCCAACCATCAGCTGAGCTGCCTGCCACAGTGATTATTTCACCCGCCACAATGAAAATCTGTATTGGACACAGCAAAGTCTTCAGTGTTAAAATCCAGCCCACCTCAGAGATGAGCAGGATTTAGCTGGAGCTTAGCCTCCATGGTAGCTCCAGCCACCTGCTGCTTCACCCAGGAGCTCACTACCTCAAATCATGCTGCATGCTTTTCCTGTTGGAGGGGAAGAACAACAAAGTGGGTTAGTTCCAGCACAGATCATGCACAGGGCAGATTTACAACCTTGCCTACAAAGCATAGCCTAGACAGGTGAAAGCAGTAGCAAGGTAAAAAGCCAGCCGTTTTCAGCCCCTCTCTTTAGGACCTACTGTTTGAAATTACTGACCTCCACATCTGCCCTCAGCAGATGTGCCGGCACCATAGTTATTTGGCCTTTGTGTCCAGCACACATTGCTTTGCTTGCAGCACATGAGCAGCAGCTCACTGATCTGGCAGGTGGTCCTTCTTAGGGAAGGATGGGTGTTAGGGGGCTCCCTGAGCCACCTTCCAGACCTGCTATTTCTTTGACGTGGTACCTCATCATCAGAGAAGTGTTGGGTAAACCTCCTGGGTGGGGAGAAAAGCTCCACAGTTTAATAGGGCATCCTTAATCTTTTTCTTTTGGAAGTGAACAACCCCATTTGAGCTGCAGGTGCTTTGACACCTACCTACATCCAAATGTTTCCTCCTGGAGCCCACCATAAATCTGGTCATTTGGTGAAGCTGCACCCATGTGCAGCACATGCAGCAGGAGGTAGCTGTGCTCCTAGTCTGAGCCATCCCTCCTTGGCATGGCTGAAGAGAAAGCAGAATGAGGAGAAATTGTCTTCCAGAGGTCATCTTTACATCAGAGTGAATTCTGGGTGTGCCCACACTAGATACACATGCATATGCATACATGGGAGTTAAAAATACATCGCATACTGTGCAGTAGGGGAAAGAAAAGCTGAGTGCAGTTAGGCTTTCCAGGAGCTACTCACTATCAAATACAAAAATGTGGGGTTTTAATCAAAGTAAATAAGAAGCATTCCATATCAATCACAATATTTCAGGCTTTCAGGTCTTACTCTCTGGCATGATGAGATGCTGCAAAGGACTTAAGATATTCTCAAATAAATCAGTATCTCCAGTGTTTCAAGTATGCGGTCTTCAAACTTAAAATATTTCTTCCATTGACATTTTTTTCCTGATGGTTTTACAACTCTTGTTCCTCTTCTGCTGTAGGGATGTTTCCATTAGTCTGCTGGAATGGGAGTCCTCACTCCACTGAAACACTCCAGCAGGTGCTGAAGTTTACCCTATTGACTAGCTCTGGTAAAATCCAGAGGCCCCTCTGTCAAATTCTGGTGGATCAGGGCTTCATTAAATTGCAGGAGGTTGCACCAATAGGTGGTATAAATGTGGCAGCAGCCAACCCTGCTCCTCTGCTCTCGCACTGCCTTCGTTATGCCTGAAAGGGTTCCTCAGTAAACAAGCGGGTGTGATCACCACATGGAGCACATGCCTACATCTGTGTTAATAGGATGAGCTCTGACCTTGGAAAAAATCCTAATTACAACTTTCATGCATTCTTTGCCACCATGATTTCTGTTTCTACTGTATACTCAAGGGTTTCAGCTTTTGCATTGCGAACTCCTGGAGGCAGCAAGACTTTCTAACTTTGGCTGCAAATATCTGCATACACGCTGAGCTGCAAGAGACTTTCACCACCATTTATCTCTTATTTAACACAGTACTGTTCTGCTCATTTTTTCTCACTTCTCCTCCTAAGGGAAAGTGACAGTCAGCCACAATGTGCCTGCAAGTGCTGTGAGACAGAAATCCATAAGCATCCCTTCCCTCAGCTCCTTCCATGGTTTTAGACCATTAATGAAAAAATATTTCCTTGATAAGCCTACATGAGAGGAGTGTAGGAAGACTTGTAAATAGAACTGAGGAGAATTATTTTTGACAAATGTTTTATTTTCCTCTGGAGGGTGGGGAAATAATGGTTCTTCAGTTGTTTCAAAACCACAGTCCAGTTGGACTTAAGTTTCTCAAGTAGTTTTGACCAGCTGTTGGCATTCAGGGCTTGTTTTGTGCAACTGATGACCAAGGAGGGAGCGGCTGGGACCTCACCAAGACCAGCATGAAGGCAGAGGAGGGGACATGTGAGGTCCAGTGCTCCCTTTCCACCTCCAACAGGGAAAGCAGCACACTCCTCCTTTCCTTGTTTCTTCATTTCTTTGTCATGGCTGGATAAGTAAGTGTTTTATGCCAAATGAACAGCTCGCACAGGAAGGGCTGAGAAAGACCTACCTCAGAGTTACCAAATGACTTGGGGAGATCCTGAGTCAAATCTTTGCTCTCAGCATGAAGAATGGCAGGGAGCATTGTGAGCTCCAATGCCCTTTCCTCTGAAGCACATCTCCCAGCCATCAAATTATTAAGAAAACCAGAATGAGTAAATTTGGCTGCTGCGATCATTTGGATGAAAAAGGCTCAGCAAAAACCTGATTCCCTTCCCCAGCAAAGGCATGGCAGGGCAGCATTTCTGTGCCACTCCTTATGGCTGCTCTCCGTGGCTATTAAGGAAGACTGACCTCAAAAAAATTCTTTTTGGACTATGAAGATATAAATCTCTATTGCCATTTACTCCAGCCTTAGGTTGCTTGTGCAATTTACAAGCTGAACCTCCAAACCCGAAAGGTAAAATAGAGTGACGGTTGACTCAATACACCCAACAATTCTGTATTTGTTGCTGGCCTTTAAAAAATATATGCACAGGCTATTCACATTTTATTTTAATAGTTAATGCACAAGTTTATCAGAGAGAATATGTCCTGTGCTTATACCCACATACGGTGTTTATTTACTCTTTTAAAGCATGTTTACTGACTTTAGCAAATACTATTTTCAAGAAAACTGCTCACAGGTTAAGCCAATAGTGAAAAGATCTGAAGATATTAGTTAACAAGGGAAGTGACTCACCAGCTTAATCACAGAGACACCTCCACCAGCAAGCCAGGATGGCAGGGCTTGGAAGAAGTGCAGTGGGGAGAGTACCTACAGCGTGGATCGGGGGATGTCATATTGTGACATCTCAAGCTGGAAAATAAACAACTTTGTCATGTTTTTGCCTCTCACCAGGGCCTTTCTAGCCCAATGCTGCGCTGCCCATCCCAGCGTCTCCTGGACAGGATAGTGAGGCGCTATGCTGAGGTGCCAGATGCTGGCAGCATCTATATGGACCACCTCACTGATCGGGACAAGCTGCGCCTGTTGTACACCCTGTCAGTGAATTCACACCCCATCTTGTTACAGGTACGTGCCACCTTGGCTGTCATGAAATGCCACCCTGCAACCCCTTGCAAGCAAACTATCGCGTGAGATGTGCTCCAGGCCCTAGCTGCAGAAAAGTGCCAGCCCTGGCCTTTGGCAAGCTTCCTAGCCTGCATAAAGCATGTTTCTTCTATGGGGTTGGATGGCTGAAGCCAGGCAGACTCCTGTGGTGTACCTTGCATCGCCCAGTGAAGTAGTGGGGAAATATGAATGTCCAGCCCCTTAAATAAATCAGAACCTAGATGGGTTGCAGCACTAGCACATCGTGAAAGCCAGGGTTTTATACATCCCTGACACTTCAAAGTGTTATGTTTGCATTGCGAACGTATTATTAAAAATCACAGCCTGTTTATAAAAGAGAAAGAGCATGCTTTAGTGTGGGAGAACCAAGATGCAGCATTGAGGTTGAACATTGACTTGGGAAGCACTGATTTTCCAGGCTCCATGTGCCAGTGCTGTTTTTTCCATTTGAATGCTGCTGGTAACTAGCTCCATGGCAAAGCGTATCTTTGCAGAGGTTCTTGGTGGAATCCCAAATATAGCTGAGCTCTGAGTTTTAAGGTAGATAGCTGGGGGGCCTCACACCTCTTGCCTGATCCACTGCAGGCATGTCTGGCATGTGGCTCCTCTCTTTCCTTACTTGTTTCTCCAAGAGGTATCCTCACTTTTGCTCACTACCACCCCACCTTTAGCCCTCATTGAGATTTCTTGCAACCCTTTGAGATTCCTCTAAAAAAGGAGGTAGCGGTAGCATCAATCTCCTGCCCAAGGCTAGTGCTTCCCAAAGTTGTGCACATGGCTTTGCCCAGTCCTATGAAGGGAGAATGGCTCTGGGAAGCTGGGAAGACAGAAAAGTTAAAGGCAGAAAGCTTTGTGTTGGCATGGCCCAGTAGTCATGCAGTTTGGTTTCTGCCTGGGATAACTGCACTGATAGCACAAGCTGCAGTGATGCAGGAAGCCCAGCCCAGGTGTCGCCAACATAGCAAACACCCAGCACTTGGGTCTCTGGAACTGCAAAGTCTCTTACAAAACAGCCAGGCAGTTTCTACAAATTAGCAAAAACTGCTTTAGCCCCATCTCACCTCCAAGCTGTGACTTCAGCTACGCAGTGCTCATGAGGAACCCATCAAAGTCTCTATAAAGACACCTAAAATTAGCTCTTCTGTGGCTAAAATTTCATTTAATTTGAAATCTATTATTATCTTGGACTTTTGGTTAATCTCCCTTATGAAATAAGGCTTGAAATATCAGTTCTTGTTCCTGAATTAAAAGGGAAAAAAGAAGCAAAAAAAAAGCAGCATAACTACTCCAGGATGGAGTAGTGCATTCTTGGGCAGGCTGAGGTGAGCAAGGGCTGTGGGCTGATTTAGAAAGCAAACCATGACATTGGCACTGCTGCTTGAAAGGCACTTGAAAGTCCTCTGGGGAGGACATGGGTCCGTGGGCATTGTGCAGAGACCAGAGGGGCAATTCTCACGTTCCTGCTCTTCCTGGCAGATCTTCCCTGATGTGGAGGGATGGCCCTTCCCACGGTACCTGGGTTCCTGCGGGAGGCTGGTGGTCAGTGCCAGCACCCGGCCCCTGCGTGACTTCTTTGGTGCAGCCCCCGAGGTGGCCGCTGACCTGGCCCTCCAGCTCCTTGCTGTCCTCCGCTCCATGGGAACCAACGACCTCAACTATTTCTTCTACTTCACCCATGTGGACGCTGGCACCTTCGGCGTGTTTAGCAATGGGCATCTGTTCATCCGGGATGCCAGCACGCTGGGGATCATCGACAAGGAGGAAGGTACTCAGCAGGCTCCGTCTGTTGCTGGAGGTCTTAGCGAGGCAGGGGAAACAAATCTTTCACCTGCTATGCTCAGCTCTGCTGCTGGTTGGTTTTTTTTTGTAATCATCCAAACATCACTTGCTAAATTAAATAATGAAAAGTTCATGGGAGATTTTCTGACAGCACAAGCATCAGCAGCTCCTGCCATCCTGGCTCTGGATCAGGAAGCCTACAGACTATTTATTTATGCAGTCAATGATTTGGTGACCAACCATGGGCCCTTTCGTCCTGCCCCACCATCTCTGCACTGGCATCAGCATTCAGTGTGTCCAGTGATCAAGGCTCTCATTTGAAGTCCTTGTAAATCACCTCTTCTAAAACTTTTGCCACACAGATGTCAGTATTTGCAAGTAGAAATTTCATAACTTAATTTAAGTATTGGGTCAAATCATGGAATGGTTCAGGTTGGAAGGGACCTTAAAGATCATCTAGTACCAACCCCCCTGACATGGGCAGGGACACCTTCCACTAGACCAGGTTGCTCAAAGCCCCATCCAGCCTGGCCTTGAACACTGCCAGGGATGGGGCAGCCACAGCTTCTCTGGAAAACTTGTTCCAGAGCCTCGCCACCCTCACAGTAAAGAATTTTT
Source organism: Melopsittacus undulatus (assembly GCF_012275295.1). Taxonomy (NCBI): domain Eukaryota; kingdom Metazoa; phylum Chordata; class Aves; order Psittaciformes; family Psittaculidae; genus Melopsittacus; species Melopsittacus undulatus. The sequence goes on along the minus strand of NC_047528.1, from coordinate 87,770,999 downwards.
CCTAATATCTAATCTAAATGTACCCTCTTTCATCTTAAAGCTATTCCTCCTTGTCCTATTACTACACACCCTTGTAAAAAGTCCCTCTCCAGACTTCTTGCAGGCCCCTTTTAGGTATTGGAAGACAGTTACAAGGTCTCTCTAGAGCCTTCTCTACTCCAGGCTGAACAAGCCCATAAAATTCTTTTTAGGTGCATTTATCACATTAACTACAAATAATAATAATTATTAGTATAACAACAAAATCCCCCCTTTGTCATTTTTATACAAAATCAAGGGTCGTTTTTAACTTTTCACAGGTTACATTTGTCTGCTCCTGAAAGTAGAGCTAGTCAGACTATTCTTCCAATAATTCATTCTGAATGTTCAAATTCTGAAAAGGCTCAACTTGCACATTCAGCTGAGCAGATCTCAAATATTCAGAAGCAGCTGTCAGAGAATTTTCCACTGGGTTTCTTTTTCTCATCCTAGCAGCTACTACTGTTAACTCCAGCTAGATGAGCTGTTGTTGCAATTTAATAATTTTGGGTAACATGGAAAAATTATGGGTTTGGCTATCTGTGGTAATTTTTGTAGGAACTCCACTTTTTAGGTTAGTACTCCAGTCCTCATTTTTTCTGCGTCAGTTTGACTTAACAGACTCCAAATCTTCTGTCAGGCAGTTCTGCAGAACTCCATCATTCAGAAAAACATACATATTTCAGGAGCGAGGAAATTGTCCCACATAGAGCTATAGCTCACAGTAGTGAAAGCTAGCTGTATCCTTCAGATAGTAACTAACCCCATGTTAGTACAGAGGTACAGACATATGTGATTATTGAAGATTTCACTACTGTGTTTCTAACAGCTGCTTTAATTGTCTCTAATAGGGAGCCAGCTGATTGACGACCAACAAGAATATAAAGATATATTTAGCTGTTTGACCGTGGACTGCCAGTCTGCATTTGTGTCCTGTAACTCCATTGGAGAGAAGCACAGCCTTGTCATGGTGTGCCAAGAGCTTTTGCCTAAGCTCCTGAAGGGGAAATTCCTGCAACCCGTGCAGAAGAAGATAGACAGCTTCCTGCAGCACTGTGCCGATGGCCTCACCGATGACCAGGGTGTCAGTGGGGCTGTTGCAAAGCTGGCAGAGCTCCTGAAACCTCTGCGGTCTTGTGATTCCCGTTTTGCCTACCGCTATCCTGACTGCAAATACAGTGACAAATACTGATGGCTTTGGAAGAGTCCCCTGGGAAGGACTGGGGCGGTATCAGCCCCTTGCCAGAAGCAAGAAGGAACCAGCATAGCAGGAAGGAGCTACACCAAATCTGGGACTTCCTTATGAAGGCACAGGAGAAAGAAGCATAGTGCACATTGGTTTATTGTTCATCACCCAGAGATGCATTTGTTAGATGGGGTATTAAACATGATGTAAGGCTTAAGGATTGTTAGCATTATTATGACTGGCAGAGGCTACAGGATTAATAAATCTTATGCACATATTTTGGCCTTGGAAGAGTTTTCCATGCCATTCATTAAAAAGAAACCTTCTGAAGGCAGCATGGTGGCAACTAACTAGATAGAGGAGCTTTATTACCAAGAAAGTCTTTCTGATTGAGATGATATATACATAATGTAGGATGGATGGAAGCATTTAAGACTTTCCTTGTGGGGATTTTTAATGCCATAGATAAACTGAAGTACCGGATCAGTTCTATACCATCACCCATCACAAATCACTTTTATAAAATATGTAAATTTTTTTTACTTTTGTGGCACACAGAACAGGAAGATGCAACCAGAAGCATTAAAAAGCTGTAAGGTCCCATGTCTCGTGAAACATAATTTCTCTAATCCCCAAATATAATTACTTTAGTCTTTCCCAAGCAGATCAGCAGTAAATTCAGTAATTGGAGACCAATAAACATTTTTGGTTTAAGATCAGGAAAAAAACCAACCAAACCAGAAACAACTCTGGGATGTGATTGTCCAGCAGATACTTCACATTTTTCTCCCTAAAGAAAACTGGAGGAACCATTTGAACAAACCAATTCAAATAGGAAAATTACCTTAAGAGGAGAAAATACACAGGCAGAGGATGAAAGCTGCACCTGTCCTGAGCCCTGTCCTGTCCTGAGCCCAGTGAGATTTGCTGAACACTTAATACTCCACTTCAGGTGCTGGGGCAACCCCAAGAGCTGGGGAGGTCAAAGTCCTGCCCAGCAAGAGATGCAGCCAACCTCATCCATTTGCCTTTCAAAGGAGGAATCAGTAAGGCAGTCCCCAAAAGAGTGACTCAGGCACATAGTATCTGGGGTGATGGACTCTTTTCATAGCAGTGGGCAGCACAGGGCTAGGCACACGTGCCTCATTTTGCTGGGGAAGGTTGCAAAATTTGTGGAGTGCAAACCACAACTTTCTCACCCAGCATCTGTCAGTCCCTGTCCCTCTCCCATGTTATCTTTGTGGGATGTCAGAAGATCACACCAAACCTTCCCTTGTGTTTAGGGAACTGTTAGACCTCACTTGGGTATGGGGCTTTCTTCTGCGATACAGGTGCGCGGGAGTCACCAGGCAAGTGTGACTGAGCTGAGTCAGAAACTAGACTTTCTGGATCCCACACAGTTTCATCATGGAAACACCCTGGCTATGGTTCGAAAAAGAAATTGGTAACAGCATAAAAGCATAAAAAAAAGATTTGAATGGATTTGCTTTGCTAATTGTTGTATGGAGTTACTGGAGCAGGAATGGAAGTCAAGATTTTGTGTTGGCTGTGGAGGGGCTCTGCACACAGAGCATCCAGCCTGGGGTTCAAGGCAGGTATTGCAGACGCTAGGCATCCACAACCACATACAGGTCTAATGCTGAGAAAATCTGACCCACGACGTTTATTTTGCCTTTCCTTCTGGCATAAAGTATCGAGAGCACCTTTCACCTCTCAAGAAGTAGAAACATTGAAAATAATTTGTAGGTAAATTTAGCTCCAGGCCCAGATGGTCTGACAGCAAAAATGTTTAAATATACAGCCTAAGCTATGGCTGCAGCCCTCTTTCTTGATACAATCTATTTCTACATCATGGCTCTCTTCCAGTAAGAAAAACATGTCCTTTGCAGAGATCCACAAGGCTGTCTAACAATCTGTTTCCAACAGTTTTTCTTGAATCTGTCTGCATCTCCAGTCGCGGTCTGTGATTTTACCTGCGAACTGGGTGCTAGCCCTGGCTCCCTTCCTCTCCAAAGAGTCTCCCCCATGGTGCCGGCTGCCGTCTGCCTTGTGTGGGGCGGGAGGAGCTCCTGTTTCATCACCACTCTCAGTAAGATCAGTGGTGTGGCATTGCCCTTCATGGGCTGTGAACTGACAGCAATCTTTCAGTGCCAGAGAGCAGCCTTCTTCGTGCAGTTGTTAACTAAAAATGCATACTACAAAATGCCCAAAAAACAGTAAGATGAAGAACTGGCCTGTTCCACTCATGCCCCAGCAGAGGTGGAGTGGATTTGCAAGCTGTGTGCCTGCAGAGATGTTTTTGCAGCTGCTCCAAGACTGAGGCTTGCCTCTGATTCAGTGGTCTCTGGCTTAGCAATGGCTTGACTTTGCAAGGTGCATGGTGGAGCAGCCCTTGCAACAGGTCTCCACTCTGGTTTCACTGCTCTCCCATATGTCCTGGGCATTTTCCTTTCCACCATGCACATTTTCCTTTTGGAAATAAGCCATTCATTTACTGTATTCTTCTGTGCAAAATGTCTCCTGGGCACTAGAGCATCTCTGCTATCAAACCAGCCTAGAGAAATGCAGGGAGGATGCAGGTGCTCAGCACCTTAGAAGATGTTGAGGGCAAGTCCAGATCTCTCAGCTCTAATCCAGCATTGGGCAGAAGCACTGAGAGATGTCACACAAGTTTCAGCTGTGCCCTGAGAACTCAAAATGTTGGATATAAGAAACAGAGGAGTCATGGTCTTACTTTGCTGCTTGGACTCAGTTAGCAAGACTGCAGCAGAAGTCTTGAGGCATGTGATGTCTATTTTTACATGGCTTGATTCAAAATTTTTGAAGCTTAGAGGAGTCTCCCCACTGCTTTCAATAGACTTTGATGTGAATTTAAATTGAAAAACAAAAAAAAAGGATTAAATATAACAGAATCATGGATTTAGAAATTGTGAAAATGCTGAGAGCTGTGTTCACCACCAGTTTACAAAGTCCAGGCTCATATAAGATTGTGACTAATATGCCAGCCATAAAATCAGTCCATGGCTGAGAGAACAATAATTTTCCTAAACTGAATTTCATTCCCCTGTATTTCCCTGGCCTTTTATTCCTTCATTGTCAATTATTTCTCTTAATATTTTCCCTTTTCTTGGCAGTCAGGTCCCAGAATCAGTGCCCATCCTCTCTGCCAGCTCCAGTCAAGCCTTGAAATGCTAGTAGGCCAGGCTCCAAAATTATGTGAAATTAATCTATAAATGGCAATTATTTAAAACCTAATCCTTCCCAAAAGAACTCTCGAGCAATTTTTTCCTCTCTATGTTTAAGTTATTTTTGACAGTGGCTTTTGTGTGAGCCTTTGTACACTGGCTCCTGGTAACAACTCACACCATTTCCGCAGCAGGACGAGGATGGCCAGAGAAGTCTTCCACCAGTCCTGCAGTCAGCCTCAGCACTTCCTTTATTTGCAGATAATCTGCAGCTGACTTTATATCCAGCTGGTTTTGGTGTGATTCTCTTGCTGCCCCACATCCTACATATTGTGGAGCTTTCACAGCAAGAGGTTTGTAAACTATTTTCTGCCAGATTTTGTCTAGGGTTGTATATTAACACCATAATTTTTGGGGATGTAAGTTACCTGTGGGCATGAAAAATGAGTCCCAGTTTCACCTCTCATAATTCACTGCTTCTTCGTGTTTCATCTTCAGCCAGCTTCTTTGCACATGTCCATAGTGCTTGTACTGCTGCTCCCTGACCCACACGGCTCCTTGGGAAGAAATGGCAGCCAGTGACGGCATTAAATTGTATTTTTCACACAATTCTCCCCTCAAAGAGAGAGTGCCCTGGCAGTGTTGGCTGAAACAGGTCCTTGTCATGGAAACTGGAAAATTGGTAAAAACTGTCTCCCCTCCATAAGCGATGCATTGGGTGCGTATTCACTCCATACCCTCGTCTGCATTCAGCCACTCTCTTACTCCAACACGGCTGATGCACAGGGGAAATGGCACTGAAACAGAGACTCTGAAGTGGCTTTGTGCTCCCAAACATTGCGGGTATGTCTGTACCCCTTAAGTCTGGGCTGTTCTGACACCTTCTGGTACCTCCTGACTGCTGCATGTCCAAATGGAAGAGGGCATGCTGTGTTTTGCTGGGAAAATCCGCACACGTATGTGGAGTAAAAGTGTCTGGTAAAACACAGAGCACCCCAAAGCCTTCTAGCAGGGGGCACTTTCACTATAGCTGGTTCTGACAGGGTTGGAGGTCCAGGTTTTCCACTCCATGGCTTTTGTAGGTGATAATTTCTTGCCCCACTTTGTACCACTCCCAGCTTCCCACAAAGGGCCACCCAGAAAACATCACTTTGGAGAACTGAGGATCAGCACTCAACAGCTTGCGTCCACAGGAGCAGTCAGACAAGCACATTTTGTGTTAGTGTCTTGCCAGCAAGCTCAGCCAACGACAGTTCTTTGCAGGTGCTTTTTATCTGCCTTCTGGTTTTCTGGGACTTCAGGATGCACTTTGGTCCCATTTGCCGATTACTCTCTACAGCCAGGTGCTTTAAATACTTTATTGGTAATTCTTCCTAAGTGAAACCTCAGCTTCTCCCATTATCATATGAATGTGGAAAGCAGATTTTAAACAAAAATATTGAATGTCATGAGATGTTATGAAATCACAAGAACCAGCACCATGGTATTCTGAATTGGTTCACCAAAGAACATTAATTTGATTAATAGGTAAGTCTAGCGGCTACTGTATCCTGTTTCTCTAATTCAGTGCTGAAAGAGCTTGGTAGCCATCCTGAAATTAAAAACAAACAAGCATGAATTTCAAGGAAAGGAAAATTAAATGAAAACAGCTACTCATGGCAAGGCCATTGCAGGGGCTGGGAGAGGCGGGCACAGTTTCTTCCTTATGGATTAGAAAAATGGCCAGACTCATCTGCTCTCCTCTGCACGAGGATGGCCTCAGCCAGAGGGTGTTGGTGGGTTCTTAGCATTGCTCCTGTGGGAAGACTTGGACAACTGACAAGAGACCACAAAGGAAGGGAGAGGATGACCCAGAGGTCCAGAAAAAGTGAAGAGAGAAGACAAATGGAAAGACACCTGATAAAGTTATTCAAACAATTTAAAGAGAGATTGATTAGAGGATGGGGATAAGCTATTCTGCATCTGAGCTTACGTAGTAGTGGGCTAAATGAGATGCAGTAGGAATAGCATGGAAATGGATAGGGTCTCCACCACTGGGACACTTAAAGGAAGACTGATGTGGCTGCAGATGGCACTGTACTGGGCAGGAGGCTGGCCCTGAAGATTGCTGGAGGTCCTTCCTGTACAAGGGTTGGACACGGAGGTGCCTGGACCTCTTTGCCTCAGTTATCTTTATCATATGCAATGAGCTGTCAGCTGTTAAAGCTGTGTCCATGCATCTCTCACGGAGGCAAAATCTCCTAAACAAGGAGAGGTTAGAGGTGGCTGTTTGGTGGCTGAATCCAGAGAATAGAATGTTGGGGTTATCCATCAGCACACAGACCACCAGAAGGGAAGGGACAGGAGCCGTAAGCTAATTTTCTCATTGAAAAAAAGTAAACTCTTTGTTTCTGTCATAGCTTTACTTGCAGCATTTTACAGTTTTGCTCTTCTGGAGCAATGAAAGGAAGTGTCCCTTTTTCCTCAAGTCTCCAGACTTGAATGATGCCTGCACTGTGAAGTAGTCCCCTGCTGCTGCACTCCTCACTCCTGACCTAAGAACCATCAAAATCCCATCACTTTTCTCTATCAGCAGGGTGGATTGGGGCTGGCTACATGATCCCCATCCTCCTCCTAGCCTTTGAAGGGAAAGAGCAGGCAAATGTTTCCACAGTGGAGGAAGGACGATTAGCTCCAGGGAGAGCCAGAGCTGCAGAGCTCTACCAGCTCCCCCTGTAGCATCTCTCTGAGTCCCTCACTTCTTTAGGGATCATCTGCCTGTAATTAGTGGAGTTTTTAAAAATCAAGCTCTGTTCCTCAGAACATAGAGTACAAATGGCAATAGTTGTCTAAAGCAAACTTTTCAGGTGTTTGAAGAACAAGAATACACCAGCCTCTTCCCTGAGGATGTGGAGCTTTAAGGGAACAAGTTTGTCAAGTTTTACAGTCTCATAGTGCTACTCAGCAAGGATGCTTATAGCTACAGCCCTTGCCTTACACAGTTCATTTGCTACAATGCATGTAAAGATAGCTTTGTAGACTAACACCTACAGACACAAGTAAAGTTCAGCCTATTATGTGTTTTTAAAGGATCTTGTCAGTCATGCTGGATTATTTCTTTTCCTTTCAAAATTTAAACATTCGTTTGGATAAAGGCTTTTCAAATTCATACCTCTAGTGATGCCTTAAAATAGTGAGTTTTTTCTTGCTGTAAGAAAATAATTAAGACATTAGGAATAATTTGATACTTTCCACAGAGATGAAAACCTCCCTCTGTTTGTATTCTCGGTACAGAGAGCAGGAGAGAAGATCACCTTTGGGTTTTCACTCTGCTTTGGCTGCAGCAGCTGTAAACATTTACTCATTTTTTCCCCACCACCTCAAGCTGGAAATGAAGAAAAGAAAGTGGCCTTAAATGTTTGCACGATTTCTACTAACAAAACGAAGAAAGGATTTGGGTGCAATTCAGGTACTGCTGAAGGAGGAGAAAGGTGCTGGAAGAATGACGCTGCTGGAAGGAAGTGCTGGGATTAAACATCCCTTTTTCCCAGTCAGAGCACTTGTCACTATTTCACTCATCCCTAAAGAGAGTCCCTGCATCACCACTGGTTTTTCAAAATGGAAATCCCTTCAGCAGGTGGCGAAGGGATGGGAACAGTTTCCAGTTTTCAGGAAATGAATTCTTTATCCCTTCCCATTTCCACTCATGGCAGTGCTTGCTCTGTCTTTCCCCTTCCACCAGAGAGGGTGACCCCACTTGGGTGCCTTTGCCATGTGAAGGCTGCACAGAATTAAACCTCCCAAAGTGCCAAAGGACCACAGCAGTCACCCGATGAGCAAGGCCAGAGGTGATGCCCAGTGCTCAAGGGCTTTCCATCTAATGTCTGCATTGCCTGGGGACAAACATTGACATGGGTTTCTCTGTGTCTTCAAGGCTGTGAAAGAAGCTGTGCGAAAAGGAATGTTGTTGAATTCTGTGAGCAAAATGACCAGAAAATGTAACAAACAACTATTCACTTGCTTTCTCAACATGCTTTGAGAAAAGTTCCCCAAAGTTAAACTGTTTTTTCCAACAATAGTGTTGGGGTTACTGACTGACCCAGTATTTTGCTTAACAAGAGGGAAGGTTGGGATGCAGGGAGAGCAGGAAAAGGCTGACCAGGCAGTGATGAACTTTACAGTTGCACATCCCCAGTTAAGAGCCAAGCAGAGCTTTCTAAAAATACAGTCTTTGGATGACTGAAGGACTGTATACATAGCAATATAAAGTTACCTGGGAAAGAAGGCACAAAAGAGTAGCTTCTGAATGGAGGACATGAGAGGACAAACATGACCTTGAGGTTCCACAAAAAAAAACCCAAATGTATATATTTACCTAAAATAGAAAACTCTAACCCCTCAGCACTGGCAAATCAAGGAAGAAATATAAAAGGCCAGAAGCTGTGGAAACAACCAGGACTATTCTAACTGGACCAGAGTGTTGAACAAATTGTCACCCCCAGGGACATCTGTGTTCATGGGATTTTGTGAGGAGGGCTGTTCATAAATTTGACAGAAACACAAACTGAAATACAGGACAGAGGACTCAGTACTACAGAGATCAAAATTAAGAATTACTGGAAAAGCTGTGACTACAAAGTCCGTCTTTTCCCCAGTGCAGATCTGGATCTGTGAGCACACCCATTCCCGCTCTGAAACACCCAGCTTCTTCTCGAGCAGGTGGGGGCTTTGCCCAGGCTCTAGGTGCCTCTGGCCCCCTAAGTCACCTCCTGCTGCTGGACAAAGATGTCAGATGGGTGAACTCATCTAGAGGGAGGCACGCCTGTGGAGGCTAGGTTTGCAGATTATACGGACAGCTGTGAGCTGCTTCTTGACTGCTTTGTAAGCCATAGATGGAGCAAAACCAGGAAATCCTGATCTGCTGTGATGTCTGCCCAAGTTTTTATTGAAAAGCCTTGCAACAGTGGGATCTGTTTAAAGACACCACATTAGAAGTTCAGAGTAAATGTGTACTGACAATAAATAGAAAAATATATACACACACACCCCAGGTGGCTAAACAGCAGCACAACACAGTGATTCAAAGCAAACAGACACTCTTCAAAAAGTAGAAATCAAGCACAGAAATTAGGCAAATTAGATGCAAGACTACAATAAGGCAGCCCCAGAAGAGAAATCCAAGGAGCTACTTGCTAACAGAGTGGAGGCTGACAACAAACCCTTTCTCAAACACATCAGAAGCTGAAAGCCTGCCAGAAAAACTGCTGTGGCCAGCACTCAATCTCAGCACAAGGAGGCCCAAGAAACAAAGAAATCGGTATTTTGTAATGATATTCACAGGCAGTATCTCAAAGATGAAATAAGAATAATACTTTAAGTGAATCTGTTGAGAGCAAAACCAGCTAAAACCCACCCCAGTCTCCCCATTTGTCAAGGTAGGGAGCCTGTACATGAGGGAGAGTGAGAGGGTCATGCATCTCACCTCAACCAAGACTTTGATGCCGCCCTGTAGGAAAATTGACAAATAATGGGTCTGATGGAAATACTGCCCAGTGTGTGCAAGTGAGGAACCCTGCTCAGGGTGTGTATGACTCCATTAAAGGCAGATGCTTATCATGGGGAGACAACTAGGAGCAGAGCTGCCCAGGGAGTCTGGAAAGAGTTGGGTTTTCAGTGCAGCACAGAGGAAAACAGAATAACCAGTGGGCACAGGCATGGGAGGATTTTCCTGAGGGAAGTCAGCCTTGCAAGATGTCATGAGCCTGAAGAGAGGCAACTGCAGAGGAAATCCTTGCCTCAGGGATTGTGGGGTAGTGAAGGACACAACAGGAGAAGGATCCCTCTTCATCTTGTTTCTTACATTCCTCCTCAAACAGCACTGGGGATCTGGCCCAATGTGTCAGCCTAACTGGATTTCAAATGTCACAGGAACAGCCAGGAAGAGGGCTGGGGCTCTGGGATGACGTCCCAGCTAATGACTAGCTATGCGCTTCCAAAGTCCAAGGAAATATCTTCCTCAATGAAAAAGGAGCCTTTAGCTTTGTGATGTCCATAAAATTAAAGATGTGAATAATTTAACAATATTTATGAATAAAGCTATTTATGAATAAAGCTATTGCAATATAAGTGTGACTCACTGTTTTCTCATGGAAACACTCTACTTTTCCACTGGTACCTCCTTTTGGAGGAAACAAACAAACAAACAGAAAATTTGAAGGATCCTGATCCAGAGGAGCCAGAAGCCATCTTAACACCAGTGTTGTGAGTGGGAGGGAGTGAGCACAGCATAATGGCACATGGGAGCTTTGAGATCCCAGATCTATTAAAGCATTCATTTGCCAGCCTAGCCGCTTTGCCTGCCTGGAAATGCTCATTCAGAACACAAACCTTCATCATAATCAAGAGCAAGTCATCAGACAAAAATGAATCCAGTTTAATTCTAGAGGACAGGTAGACTTGAGAGACCTTTTATTTCAACATCTTGAAACAGTTTTCACTGTCTGTATATGGATTAATACAAGTTTCTCTCCTCTCATGGATTCAAAATGGTCCAAGAGAGTTGATCTGCTTTTTTGCTGGCTTTTTAGGGGTTGGAAACCTGAGGCTCAGAGAACTTGCTTTCTTCTGGGTGAAACCTGGTAGCTCTGGAACCTGTCCCTCCTCCTACCTCCTCCTGTCCTTCTTGTTTATTTTTTTTGAGAGATTAGCTACCATGATCGTGCTCTCTTTATATCTTATCCAAAACAGCTTCATCTCTGGTTGTAAGGCTGTTTTTTCTTCTAACTATTCTCCTCATTTACTGAGGCTGAGTCATTTCTCCAGGGTGACCTTAGAGACCCCATTCTCCTTGCTAAGGGGCAATTACTCACTCCAGAAATTGAGACCTTTGTGTTTTCTGAACTGAAACACGCAGTGGTTCTCCCCCAGCTCTACCTGGTGGCAAGCAGGTGGAGAGAACTCCTTTCTCCACCATGAGATGAAGTTTAGCTATCACCCTGTTTGTTTTCAAAGGATGTCCTCGCTGCCATCGGCACTAGCTGCCAGATGGCTGCTGTCCCCCAGTGGTCTGGGTGAAAAAGAGCTCTCATAGAATCATAGAACAGTGTGGACTGGAAGTGACCTTCAAAGGTCACCTAGTGCAGCGCCCCTTCAATGAGCAGGGATATCTTCAACTAGATGAGATTGCCCAGAACCACATCCAGCCTGGCCTTGGATGCCTTCAAGGATGGCGCATCCACCACCTCTGTGGGCAACCTGTGCCAGGATTTTACCACTCTCATTGTAAAGATTTTTTTCCTTACTTTCAGCCTGAATCCCCCCTCTTTCAGTTTAACACCATCAGCTCTCGTCCTGTCACAACAGGCCCTGCTAAAAAGTCTCTCCCCATCTATTTTAAAGGCCTCTTCTAAGTACTGAAAGGCTGTGATAACCTGGGCTGCTTTGGCAGCTTGCGAGAGAGAAGAGAAACTATTCCCTGGAAGTCACTGCAGCTGGAGAGGTGCCAGGAAAAAAACTTTCTCTGGGTGCACCAGAGGAGACAAAAGCAGATCATAAAGAGAATTAAGGAAGAGTTGTTATCACCCAACCACTGGGTCCTCCAATTCCAACTTAATTAAGAGAGCATGGTGGGGCAGAGGACCTTGTGGCATTAGACGCTGTGCTTATGCCAGTGCCACCTCATATCAGATGAGAAAAACTCTGCTAGGGGGAACTTGCCATCTAAACAGATACAGCAAATACATGAGGGAAGGCAGAAACTGTGAGATTGGTTTCACTGCAGAAAATGCAAATGCAACTCTTTGCAGTCCATTTCCTATTAATTGGAACACAATTTCCTTCCCCTGCTGGCCGGATAACCACTGCAGACCTCAGGGAAAAAGGCCATAATAAAATAATGTCCCCTCCAGCATAGCTCCTGTCCCATGGCCTTTTCCCAAGCCCCCTGAAAGCAGCAGAGGCCCCTGTGCCCGCTGACCTCAGAGTTCATCACCACATGTCAAATGCACATCATTAAATTGAAAGATTTGCCACGTGAAGTCACCTAAACCCAAGCCAAAACCTAAGGGACCACGTCAGGAGCACCTAGAGATGATCAGCAAGAGGAGTGAGATACTCTCTGATGTGGAGTGGACAACCCTGGTGCAGAGGTTACAAAGCCCAGCCAGAGTGGCATTAGGGCAGCAGCCTCCCATGGGGTAGATGTGCAGGCTGCAGCAGAGAAGGGGAAATGTGACCGTATGCATGTGTGCAGAAAGACCATACAGGTCCAGCTGAAGAAGTGAGGATGAAGAATATAAATTTTCAGGTCAATAACTTGGATGGTAAATTATGGAGGCAAGGGAAGGAAACATGTGACCTGTGCATCAGGCAGGTTCTGACTCTGATCAGAGCATTTTAGCATGGCAAGAGGCAAAACTGAGTAAACCAAATAAAGAATCTCAGAGTAATTCCAGTTAAACCAACATTTAAAACAGCATTTCAGCAATGGGAACTAACGTTGAGGAGCATTGGAGGGACATTCAGCTTTCACAGTTTTTAAAACTTTGACTCTTCATGCTTTCTCAGACAACCCAAGCAAATGGATCAACAGGATAAGAAATGCCTATTTTTAAAATAATTGTTTTTCTTATATGCCAGTGTATTCACCACTGTCAATGCAGAATTGGGCATTGAGCTAATGGCTTTATCATATCCTCTGGCCTGGAAGTTTCTCCTAACACAAACCTGTTCCTCAAACCCAAATTCTCATTGCCCTTTGAGCATTAAATACACGGAGAGAAGGTGATGAGCATGGCTGAGACGCAAGGGGTGTGTCAATGCACAGAAAGGCACCACTAAGGATGCTCAGCAGTGACAGCATGGAGCTAAATGTTAAGAGAAGATGATGTATTTTGATGAGAGATGAGCACACATCCACTAAAAAGCACCAAAATGAGCACATAAGGCATACAAGACATTTGAGAATCCAAAAGACATGCCAGAATAGAGAGAAAGAGGGCTTCTTTTATGGCAGATTGATAGCTTGCCAACGTAGCTGGAGGAAGAAGGAGGTGCAAAAAACAAAAAGTCACAGAGCAATGAGCAGCTCTCCTTTCTGTGTGAGATTTTTTTTTTTCCCTGTGTTTTCAAGCTTCTGGAAGCAGACCCACCATCCAGCTTCTGGAAAATCTGAAGCAATGCACTTCCCTTCTCCTCAGCCACAGAAAAGCCCACTTTCCTAACTCTTATATCCACTGCTGCCCTGTACCCACTGCCCCTGAAGATCCCTGGGGGTTTGCTCTTAAGGCAGAAATGCTAAATGTGGATAATTGCTGGCAGGAAGGAAAGGAAAAGAGAAGCAAGATGCTCCACCCCTCTATCCCCTCCAGGTACTAAAATCTGCCAGAACAAATCTTCTTATCCTTTCCCAAGACCCTTTTCCAGCAGAACTCGGAGTTTTCCCTCCTGGGTCTCCATGTTCTCTGTTTGCCTGGCAGCACCCATTGACCTGGCTTGGTGGTGAGCAGTGAGGGAGGAGGTGCCGAGTGGCCCCAGTGCCCTCCTCAGTAGCCAGCAACTCTGCTGCCACTGCCTCCAGCCTCCTCCAGGGTGAACTGCTGAGAAAGAGGGATGGATGGTGGGGAGGGGACTGGCCTTTGCTCGAGATCAGGACTGGGAATATTTCCATGCTTAAGGCCAAACTGACTTTTCTAATAGTCTCCACATTAATGCACAGCTTAGTATTGTCCAGCATCACACCCAAACCATCTTGTGGCTACAGCCCAGAGGGGAGGAAGTCATCGGTTGTGGAAGCAGACCTCTGGGCTCTTACCCAGCAGAGACCAGTGGGATTAGCAAACTGGAGAAACCAGACAGTACTGAAATAGCCAGCTCCAGGCATGCATGGGGCAATCAAATACGTATTCAAACACAGCAGCACTTCATTCATACACTGTCTTATGTTCTTCCATCTTGTAGTTGTGTAAATAAGCCATAAGACAGCATTACCCATGATACTATTCATAATGCAGCAATAATTACTAAAGGTTCCATCAAGCTATGTAAACAGCACCATGCACCAGTATTGAAAATTAGGAGCTGAAGTTGCACATCTGGTAATTGCTGAGTTGTTTTGCTCAGTACTGGAAAACTCATTCCACTGTTGCTTTTCAGTTTGTGGGTGCTAAAGGAGTGGCTTTTGAAAGGTATCATCAGCTGCTGACACACGTATTGGTTCTCTGTTAACCAGAACTGAGGATGGGTCACTGAACACTTGTTCAAGTGATATTTTGCCTGAACAGATTTTTGCCCTGTTAGGTTTTGCTCCTTTTCTTCTTAATTCGTACCTTAAAAAAATTGTGTATTTGCACCTTTAAGACACTTTTCATAAAAACTGTAATTTTTCCCCTTGTTCTCTTAATTTTTCTTTTTTTTTAGGGAAAATGTATTCTGCTGTATCTCTCTCAGAGATAACCGTGTAGAATATCTGATCAGGGCACACACATAAAAGCTGAAAGCTGCTGAAATAGGATTTAAATGTCAGGCTGGCACTTTACTTACAGCCACATGGTTACAAACACGGTTCAGTACACGCAGACACAACATTTTCCTTCATCCATGTTTAGGAATACCACAATCTCATGTTGCATTTGAGTGCTGTGATGGATAATGATGAAGGAAATCTAACCCATGTGGAGCCAAGGTCTTTTTTTCTCCTAAGTTCTTGGCTATAAATATAGTATTTTACTGCAAAACACAGCATCATGCCACTTGAGCACTTGGGATGGCACCCCCATGGGGAACCATGGGGCTGAGCTCACACTGGTATTTCTCAGTAACATTATGTTCAGTCAGCCTGTCACTGAAACCAATTTGGGTTTTAGTTTTAAAACTGCCAGCCAGGTATCAGGTATCTACATCCTTATCTGATGACTCCATGTCAGCATCTCTAAGCTGTCCAGGCACGTCTGCCTCCTCAAGCGTAACCATGATCGCTTTGCCACCTAAACCCTCACCTTTCCAAGTGCTCTGACAATGCTTTCAGGGTTGCATCAGCCTGGGAAGCATAAGCAGATAAAAGGTTGGGAAGAGTCTTAAGGAGCAACAGCCCTAAACCCCTTCCAGCATGTCTCGCACCTCCTGCTGACTGGTGTCCCTGTGCCGATCTAGCCCCTGGGGATGTGGGTTTGCACCTATCCCTGCTGTGGGTCCCCCTCAAACAGTTGTGCTACTGAAAGACTCTCAGCAGCATTGGACTACTGGAACTGAACTGCAGCAGATGCTCTACTTGCATTGAGCTGGACTCCCTGCCCGGTGCTATTACTCTCAAAAAACCCCTCCACTCTTCCCCCCCAAAATACTCCACCCTGTGGCAGCTGTAACTGGCTGTTGTTTTCTTTGTCCCTTTTCACAGCCCCAGGGAAGCCATCCCTCCACTAGCCAAAATTTACTCCTGTGTGAGGTCCACTTTGGTTCTTAAATAGATAATTTTTGCACTCACCTAAAACATGCCTGCAGACAGGAGGTGACCCAACCCTTCCTGCACCCATTGCCCACCCCTCAGCCTCCTCCACATGCTGGAACAGTCCTTTGAGTTACTGCTGCACAGGTCAGCCAGCCTGTGGCACACAGCCCACTGGCAATGATGTACTGAACCCCAAGAATTCCCATGTATTATAATTGAACATACTAAAACTCCAGCAGCACACAGGACATGAACTGCAAGTTCCACTTTGTATGTGGCACTGAAAGCTAAAGGTGTTTGACCACTGCTACAAGGAAAGTAGGACTTTCATCAAAGGACTACTCAGTTCCCATTGGTTTGGTGCTGAAAGTTCAGAGGAAGAGCGAGCTGAAAATATTCTTCATTCCTGTTCATCTTTCTCTGTGCCCAAAAGGCTGATATAAATGACAGCCCAGCCACGTCATTGGACATGAGGGTGGTGAGACTCTGGAACAGGTTGCCCAGAGAAGTTGTGGCTGCCCCATCCCTCGTGACAATGTTTAAGGCCAGGCTGGATGGGGCTTGGAGCAACCTGGTCTAGTGAAAGGTGTTCCTGCCTATGGTACAGCCATACCAAATTTCAGTGTTCCCATGGACTGTGGCAATGGCTGGCTTGTATGCCTTGGCTTCAGGTGGGATTCCTTCAAGTATCTCCCACCTCTGTGAATTAAAGGAGTTAGTGCTTTAGCCCATTTGTTTAACCGTTAGCCCATCAATTAACCATTGCCTGGGCTTTGCTACTTTGAAATTGCTATCCACTGTGTTCATTCGGGCTTGGTCTCCCTTTTCACCACCTTCAGTCCCAAACCATGTGTCACTCCCTATATCCTGGGCAACAGCAGACACGTAAACCAGGCCTGAAATAGCTCCTACCAGAAATGAATTGTGGGATCCATCATTTGAAAGCAGTGCTTCATCCTGCTGGAAACTGGATCATGCTGCCTTCAGCGAGAGATGAACCATGGCCCTTCAGAAGCTCAGGGGCAAGACTGGAGGGAGACAGTGGGCTCTAATGATAAACCCATTTCCATCCCACCTCCACCCTCCACAAGTGTGTCCCAACTCCCAGATGCTCTGCCATTTCCCAGGCATGAGCAGCAGCAAGTGGATTTTAATGCTAATCAACAGGAGGGTGGCAGTGGCCTGTAAAACCCTGTCTGCTGCCTGAGTGATGAAGCTGGAAGCTGAAACTTCACTGCTGTTTTCACTATGAGGTACACCTTTTCCCTTCTTGTATCCCTCTGGTATGTTTTTATGGCTTCCCAAAGTAAGGAAACATGCACCTCATCCTGTACCTAATCTTTTGTACCTTTTAATGGGTGCTCACCTCTTACCAAGCCATCCTTCCCCCTTACTACTGGCACTGCTGCAGCAAGTGGTGGAGAACCCAGCACCACTCGTCAAAGCACAGCTGCTGGCACTCACTCCCATTCTCCCAGCCTGTGGTGGCAGGGTGACAGCTCCTGTGGGTCCCAGCCTAGATCCTGTTTAACCTCCAGCAGCGTGGGCCCTGCCCCAG
The DNA here is from genome assembly GCF_012275295.1 of Melopsittacus undulatus. Taxonomy (NCBI): domain Eukaryota; kingdom Metazoa; phylum Chordata; class Aves; order Psittaciformes; family Psittaculidae; genus Melopsittacus; species Melopsittacus undulatus. The sequence continues at coordinate 87,753,630 of NC_047528.1, read as the reverse complement.
GGCCAGCATGGAGCCTGCTCTCCCTCTCCACCTGCCATTTTCTTTAGCTTTGCATGTAGTTCCTGGCACCAACAAGGAAATGTATCATGTCATCCCACCTCAAATATGTCCTTTTCGGAGGAATACCATTGTTTTCCTGGAATGAGGGTGCCCTGGGGCCTGGTGGGCCCTGTGCCTGCATTGCTGCCTTGCTAGCAGCGTTCTCCCTGGCATCCTCTGCCTTCCTCTGTGGGGCCCTGCACGTAGCAGCCCTGCGCTGAGCTTGCTTGAACTTGAGCTTCAGCTTTGTCTTCATCTTGAACTTGTCTGGGCATAACCTCCATCCCCCATTCTTCTGCTGTTAACACCAGCACAATAGAAGCAGTCAATGCTAATTGGCTTTGATCTGCACCACAGGTAAATTGTCACCCTCATCATCAGCCTTTTTGCTGTGCTGCATTGTTTGCTGATCTCCCAACTGGAGTACTTCCTCTGTTTGGCTCCCACACTGGCTAGAGCAGCAATGAAGATGATGCTTCCCCACCGCCTTCACCTCTTGGCCCCATCTCAGCCAGTGAATCATTAGTCCATGACTCCCAGCTATGGGTCCTAACAAAATGGCTCTCACCTAGGGAAGCTCAGGCTTAAAAATGCTCTTTCTAGCCCTCTAAACCAAGTAACATTTTTACTTCAGCCCCCTCCCAGGATCAGGGCAGCAACCAAGGGTGAGCAACCTCTTCCCTATCATCTCAGTGGAATCCTCACGTCTTTCATCTCCCAACCAGTAAATGCATGTGTGGCCACGATATCACCAATGTGGAGTCCCCATGCCTTGCCCAGCTTTGATCCAAGAACCTGCTCTACTGTGCTGAACTGAACCAAGCTGTACGCATTTAAGGAAAGCATCACCATTTTAGTACTATTTTTAAAATCCTTCCAACTAGAAAGGCAGAGATTAAGGATACTTTGTCTTTCAGATCAGTGAGTTAGCTGCCATATCAATTCGTGACATTTCAGGAATTTTCTGTCCCTAGATAATTCTCTCACTTTCTACTGACCTTTCTTACATAGCTACCAACATCATTACTTCCCAAAGGTATTGACAGGACTTCACTTTGCCAAAAAAGTAAAGAGATACTGCTCCCAGGTTACATATCTGATGGAAAGCTTAGAAAAATCAAATGCTTTGTTGAAGATATTTATAGAAGAACTTAAATTAAGCTCAGAAACAAGTGATTATTCCCTCTCCCCATTTACAGATTCCTTTGTTGTCAAGCTCTTCCAGGACACTTCTCAGTTCTTCTATTCTTTTACTTTTTTTTTTAAACACCCATTTGTAGATCTGCTTTTATCCATCCCCTAAAAATGCCCTTTGTTCTATTAGCTTGTACTTTTAAAAAATTCTTGCAATGAATGCCATGGCTTTGGCCATTTTCATCCTTTTAGAGTACTATCTTTCATTTGCCTGCTACTATAGCTTGTAGCCACAAGCAAATCAGAATCAGTTGCAGTATGAGGCTTAGCTGTGGAGCTCAAGGGCTTCAAACAGCTCAGGCTCCTCGGAAAGCAAGTCAGACCCCACAACTCAGCTTAGGATCCCCAACTCCCCCCGCCTGCCCAACTGCTAATGCTTGGATATAACCAGGGATTCCAAATGTTCAACTTGCATCATGTGCTTCATAATTTAAGAAGCAGAAGTGCTTCATAATAACTACAATTGATAAAATATTGTAACTTGTGCTTTTTTAATAAAATGGAACAAAAGCATTCTAAATCATAGCAGCTTATAGATCAAAACTGTCCATTGGTTAGGAGCATAGTGTAATTAAGAAGTATGAAAACTGCAAAATATTAAAGCCCTGCAGCAATTCAGATTCACGACAAAACCTTCATGCAAAATGAGCAATACTGCCTGACGCTCTACCGATCTGGTCTACTTGGTCATCAGTGAAATATGAATTTTCTTCCTTGGTAACGGCACATCCTCTTTTCCAAATGGGAAGAAAGGTACAAAGCCCTTTTTGTTAGCGCACAGTAGCTCTTTCCCTAGTTAGCAAAATTGTTTTACAGCACTGAGAAACGAGGACTTTTTGTTTACCATTAGTTGAGGTAAGTTATCTTGCTTTTATTTGGGTTTAAGACTACTGTAAAGGAGTAGCTTTTCAGTTGCAGCATGGTTTGTCAAGATTACAATGTTTATGACTGCATAAAATACATAAGTAAAAAATGATGATTTGTAGAGTTTGTTATCAAGAGCTGAGACTTACATCTTTACAGAACTGCAAATACTTCCTTCCTTACTGCTAGTTGGTAATTTTGCTGGCAAGAGCATTTGTTATGATTTTCTTCAACCTCTGTACCCTTTTGTCCAACTGGTGTAAGAACTAGCAAGGAAGTCAGTTATAACTACAGTTAAACTGTTGTAACAGCATTAGACAAGCTGTACTGATTCTTCATTAAAACACCCTTCGTTTGAAGCTACAATGTAAGAGGCGATTCTTTTTGTTCAAAAGAAACTATCAGCATGCTCTGTGCCTTTAACACTTCACATTGATTACAAAAAATTTAACAATGCAATCACTAGCATACCCCACTAATGAGAAATTATGAGAAACTGTTTGATGCAGAACCTTCTGCATCAGTCAACTCTGATCGATCAGAAAGCTATCAATTTTGAAATTTAGATTTAATGCATTTTCAAGAAGCTAATGAGAAAGGAGCAACTTAAAATAAATACCATCATTAAAACTGCAAACTGTTACAATGATATATTATAAACTTGTCCTAAATAAACCTAGTGCTTCAAAAATTTACCAGTGAATTCGTATTACAAAATATGTGAAAATACAATAGAATACCACAAAACAACGTCCTTTTTCGGGGTCAACAATGACGCCAAGATGATTCAGTCTTAACGTTTTAAACTGTTAATAGAACATATTGTAATATAGAAGTTGCCATTTGGTTGAATTCTAGAGAATATCCCCACCCAAAACTCAAATTCACCTTTTTCATTCCTCCTCTAAAACTAGTGCCAAACTTCCTGTCAAAGCCAGTATTTTCTTGGAGAGCTTTAAAGTTTAGCCATTACTTATTTTCTACTACTACATTTTGGCAGCAACTATTTATTGGTCTGTTATTGCAAAAAGTGCAATTTAACAATAAACCAGTCTGAAGGTCATTCTATGTCTTGAGGATACATACCATATATTTCTTTAAAAATAATCATACTTTTGTAAGCAATACTTTACAGTAGACACCTCAAATCTACCATAGATGTAAAACTTAAAACGAGAAAAATTTAGTCTCTAAATCTTTATACACATATTTATATTCGAGTTTCTATATATATTATATATATACACAAGCACAAGAGTATATATAAAATATATATATCAGATCAAAAAAGGAACAAAAACTGGGCACTGTACATAAAATCTTTTTAAAACTCAAACAATAGAAAAACTTTAAACATTAAACAATTTTAATAAAAGTTTCTGTACAATGCTAAGCAGTTTTATTTACATATAGAAAATGTAATAGGAGTAGTGTTTGAAATTACAGAACTCCTTAAAATTTCAATGGCAGGTAATCTGGAAAAAATAACAGCATTCCATTCACAAATATTTTCAAGCAATAAATATGTATTTATAAATAGTGTAAATTTACATCAAGATTAGAAACAAAAATCACAAATCTGAAGTTTATTCCTTAGTCTATGTGCAACCCATTTATCTTTGTGACTTGGCTGTTAATTGTTTTAAATTTTATTTAGGAACCAAAAGTGTAACCGTCATGGTTTCAAAACAAGACAGAAAAACATAAAAGCAGTAAAAAAATTTATATCACCTAACTCTTCACATTAAAAAAAAAAAAAAGTTGCCCAAAGAAAGACTTAAAATTTCTAACTACCTTACAAAGAAATGACCAGCTAAGCTAGTACTTTTTCCAAGGGAAATTCTGAAGGGGAAAAATGGATGAAACCAACTCATCAGCCCAGAAACAGAGAAATACAAAAGAGGTGGTCTTCAAGTCAGTAGTCTGTATAATGTTGCCAGTTTTGTCAGATATATACAAAACATGGAATTATTTTTTTGAAGTACAGCTGGATGAGCTTTATTTGTTTTGAGTTCTGGAGTAGGAGGCAGTGCTCTCTCCTGTCCAGTTGGTTGACACTCCGCACTTGGAAGGTTGCATAGACACAGCTTTCAGCCAGCAGCCTTACGGGATAGCTACAAAAATCAGTGGTGCAGAACTGGGTCACTTCCTGAATATCAGAAAAGTTTTCATTTAATGTCCATGAAAAAATGTCAAGATGAGGAGGATGGCAATGGAGGAGCCTGAAAAAGAAAACATTAAATTACCTTTTCTACAAAGGTGTAGAACTCTGCTGTTTAACGAAAACCTGCATGAGTTATAACCATAAGAGTTTAAAGGCACAGGCACTACAGTTTTATAGGTCTGGACTCTTTCAAGTGGATACTGGCATTTTTTTCCAACTTAACTCAGATACAACGTGCATTTCATGACTACTCTGCATTAGGATTTTGCCTACACTGCAGACTGGAGTATGCTGTGGGAATGTCTGTGTTAACATGATGTGAGCTGCCAAAGTAAGTCCCACTGTGGCAGGAAAGAGCTCTGTGTGGGCTCAGTTTTGATTTATCTTAAAATATTCTAAAACAGGGATTCTCAACCTGTTTCTCAGTGGGGGAAGGACTGTCCATTTGTGGCTCTCCAAAAGCCTTCACTTCCTTCCCCCCTGCCCCCTTTACCTAAACAACTATACAGAACCCTGAAGTTCTGAAGTTAGAGATCTGTGGTAGGGATCTCAGATCCTCTCATATGAGGAGAAAGATGATTGGTTATTTTTATCATGGAAGACACCATGAGAGTGGCTCAAGAGTGAAGTAAGCTACGTGTCTTGTTCCTGCCTATTTCAGGAGACAAGGTCTAGAAGATACCCAACTATTTCCCATTACTGTACTGTCTGGCATTACCATCAAAACAGTGAATCTTTGATGGCATTTCCTTCTTTTCCTGCTCAACAGCCCTGTCATGACATGGAATCCCTTCAAGAAGCTGCTCACAGTCTTCAAAGACACTTAAATCATTATCACAGTACCCACCTATGAAGCACTAACATTAGCTGATCCCTGTTTGCTCTCAACACAGAACCTCTTTGTTAGGCCTATTGCACCTTTGCCATCTGAAATTATCTTCACCCTGTGACTTGCAACAAACCGTAACTCTTTTGTTGTCAACTTTTAGGCTATGACTCTTCTCAATTGAGACTGTAGCCCCTTTAAAAGAAATCAGCGTGCATACCAGTTTTACAGAAGGACAATTATTAATGCCCTTCAGGGCTGCAGGTACAGGTGCTTGTGGGGGACGGAACCACTCACAGGTTGAGAACCCTTGTTCTAGGGACAACATAACATTTACCTATATAATGTTATAAACACAGACAACAGAATACCCTTCCCTCTCCCCTCTTTTCCACACAAAAACGTTCTTGCCCATTTCCACTCAACTGGATGACATATCTGAGAACAGGTGGTTATTTATATGCTTTTCTATAACATCACTTTGAAATTTCTGTATTTCACCAACTGTAATGACAATGGGCTCCTAGAAGTATGAATTGAAGTTCAGCCACCTCAGGCTCTGTAGGACCAATGAAAAGAATTAAATTCAGAGGATGTGGTCCCGTACATTTGCCAGCCTCTACTGCTGAACCCTGAGGCCTTGGCTCGAAAGGTCACAACTTATCATGCTAGCATAATTACGAAGTTAACTGTCTAGACATACATTTTCTGCAGCACCTGGAAATGAATCAAAAGACACAGCCACTTCTGGGCTGTTGTATTTAATCTGACATGAAATTCTTGTAACACTTAGTCCAACGTTTGTTTCCTCTGACAGAAAGGCAAGACTTATGAGCAAAATCCAGCATCACTTTCATTGTGATTACAAACAAACCATCTTTGCCTGAAACAATGAAACCTCGGTGAAATGTTAAGACAGTTGTGCTGACATAGTTCAAAGCAGGAGGCTGCCATATATAGCAGAAAGCTATAATGGCAAAGAGGCTTTTTGCTTTAAATTGAAATGCAAAGGAGGCCCCAAGCCAAAAGACAGAACTGTTTGAGAGCATCCACTTGCTAAGCAGAAGGACAGTGCTGATTTGGGAAGGGATGGGTGGGGAAAAGGAAGGGGAAAGAAGGGGTCTGAGTGCATAGGATGCTCTGCTGCTATACTGACTTCATACCACAACCAATGTATTAGAGATGCTCTTGAACCTGGTGCTAGTTTCTCCAAGCTTCACTGTCCTGATTCTTCCCATCTCCATCTGATCCAGTTATGGTCTTCAGGTGATCTCTATTGGATTTTTAAAGCCACAACTTTATGAATTGTAACATCATACTTTTCCTGATAACTCAGTGGTTATGTTCTGCAGTAAGTTACTGTACTATTTCACATAATTCTGACTCTTCAGTGTTTTGTTCAGTAAATATCACACACAACCCATACCTCCATTTGCATCAAGTCCACAGTACTCATACAATGGAGTACCAAGACAATCTACAAGTGCTTTACAAATAATGTATTTATGCACCCACTTATTAATTTGACTTACTAATGTAAATTGATCATAGACTTGCATCAAGTCCTCCATTTTGTACTGTTCTAGCACCACAAAATTTTCCAGGTTCGTGCTTATCTTTCTTGCACAGTCTTGGCAATGTACGACATAGGTCTTTCGAGAATTGCTCTCACTAGTGACAAAAAGCAGATCAAAGACTTCCACCTATTAGACAGGAAACAGAAAGTCAACAGTTACAGTTTGATTTTTTAGAAATTAAACCATGAAACTATATTTTCTTCGAAATTTACAACCTTGACTTGCACACGCGAAGAGAAAAATTACATTTGCTCAGGGAAAATCTATCCTAAGGGTCAGGCAAGTGAAATATTCCAAACCCACTAATATTACACTTACAATGTCTGCATGAACAGCGCTGTGGGAAAGCTTCTGGTCAATACAGGCAAAGCACGATTCATACTCTGAATAGGGGCTACTCAGTAACATGGGGATTTACAACAGTTATACCCAATTTTCTTTTTTTAAATTTGTCTGCAAAAGAAGTTAATGATTTATTTCCTTACTTCTCAGTCGTGTGCCCAACCTACCCAAGAGGCTCAGTCAGAAGATGACTAGAAACTCATTCTCAGGAGGTAAGAAAACTTTACTTCCTGTTAAGCTTCATGAAAACTATTATCCAATACCTTAAAGATATTATTAACAGAAAGTAGAATTAAAAATTCCAGGAAAAAGGTAGGTCCCTGTGAAGAAAACGCACTTAGTCTCTCTTTTGGGCTGCTGACTTCTGAAAGGAAGACAGATACACCTTCAAAATGAAGCTGAGCAGACTGAATTTTATGCAGGAAGGGATAACAACTTTTTATACTAACCGAGAACTGAAAATCGACCTTGTGAGTAAAAATGCTGTGGAAGTACTGTGGAAGAGACTGCAGCCTATGTCTAGAAAAACAGCTTGATAAAGCTCTTTGGAGCCTGTACAGCATCACATATATGTGCTGTTAGTATACAGTAGATGCTGCAACTTAAAAGCAATATTAAAATAGCAACAACAGAAGACAAGACAAAATTTAAATAACTATTATAATAGCACACAAGCCCCACACATATATTTACTGACCTCACAAATGCTACAGTAATGAGCTGGCTCGTCCTTTGCTCGCCCGTGCCAGACAATCTCTTTTCCTGCAGCAATTAGAGCTTCCCTCAGTGTCTGACACTGTTTAAGAGTTCTTAACAGGCAGTACCTGTAAGCAAAACCAATTGTATATTCAGTTCTGTATTAAACTTTATAGGAAGACTCAAATAGGATTAAATTTCTTTCAACACCTTGTACCTGGAATTTCCTCTTCCTGTGCAATTTCAGAAACAGCTGTCTACTAAGAATCACTGGACTCATGACTTAGGTAGAAGTCAAACTACATGATTATGGACCTTTCAGTACTGCCCCTGGCCTTGCAAACAGACTTTATGTTTTCATTTTTGACTGGAATGCATGGATGCTCTTTTTTTAAGCACAATACAACGTCGTTTTGGAAAGCAATTAATGTATTTTATTTTGAGCAATGAGTTCATTATCAAAAAGACAGTTCAAACTGCTAAGTTCAAACTCTTTACATTTTGTGTACATGACTACAGCCTAATCCAAAGAACTGCTTTAACTTACATCCTAAAAACCCTATTACTCCCTCAGCACTACTAGACTTTCAGTTACCGCAAGCCTTGACAGGTATAACTTTACATACAGTGTAAGTAAAATCCTTTTAAAAATGAAAGATAGAATATTTTCTTCCATGTAGAACAAAAAAAAGAATAGGTATTAGAAAAATTAGTCCCTTCATAAAAAAAAAAGAAAGAAATGAAGACAAAAACTGGTCAAATGTCAAACTCAAATCAACAACTCCAAGTTCCCCTGCAAAACCCCAATTTTATCTTTACAGTTTTATACAGTTCTCTTCTGTACTAGAAAAATCTAACTTGTTTTCTAGCACTGAGTTACATACGTTCTCTAAAAAGAAGCTGGCAAAGTAGGTCGCCAGATTTCTAAATTACAATGTGATTTACGGTAATTTTTAGCTTTCAGCTATCCTGTTTATTTGAGTTGCAGCCTTTGCAGCCTTTAATCTTCTCCTCCACAGGGTGGTTATGTTACATGCTCATTAGATGCAACAGGAAGACTGAAAAAATGTAAGGGGAATAATAAACACTGGACAGAAAACAAAGTGCTCAAGAGTTCTATCGAAATATTTTCAAACTTGATCCTTCTCCTATTTTAAAGCCTTAAAGACGTAATATATAAATCTGTATTAAAGAAAAATAAAAAAGTTTCTTTCATGTGTTTCCAGGTAGTTAACAGAATCTTAGGCTTACTTTAAGATACTCCCCTCTTGATATTTTCCACATCAATCTTAACTCAAACCAAGCCTATGGCTTCATTAATACCCTTACTGTAAGAATAATGCAAAAATGAAAGCATGTTTCTGTACCAAACATCATGTTTTCATATACCAAAATTGAAGAGAACTGAACAGCTCATCAAGCTGTAAACTGTATGACTAAATCACGTCCAGTCAAATTCAAGTATTTAAGTACAATTTAAAATGGACATCAGGAAGATGTCCTGATTTATTCTAGAAGAGCAGTAAGAAACCTGTTTGAATAGTCAGATCCAGTAAAACTTTTAGAACTGTGGAGACCATCCCAATGGCAATGCAAAATTGAACTCTTTATACCTTTCAGTAATGTATCTTCCCTACTGAATCCAAAATGTATTTTATCTGGCTTCATGATTTTGTAAAAATCCTTTCTCCCATGTCATGTTCTTTTACGTTCCTAGAACTATTTTTGTAAAAGAACTTGGTATTTCAGTTACTCTGGAATTAATTTTTTAAGCCTTTATTACAATGTTCGTACTACCTCTAAAATTTTTCTCTTCCTCAGATACATTTTTAAAAGTCCTTCTAGCTTCCACCTGAGAGGCCTGCAGTTATTTTTTTCTTTTCTTGAGGGTCCCTCAGTCAAGTTTTACATCATTTTGTCTGCCTGTGGTCCTGCTCATGATTCTACTGTTAATATCTTTAAAAAAATCTCATGAGGAAAGCTTCAGTTTTTGCTCTTTTATCTAGCAAGAGAGCACTGAATTGCACATTAACTAATGTGTAAGGAGATTTCAGATTTCTTCCAAAAGCAAAGTCTCCTATTATTCTTTTCCCTAGTGCTATTCTATCTCTTTTAATCATTTACCCGCTTCCTGATATTTATATGTATCCTTGAATTTATTTTTTCTGTAGGGGTTCCTTTCACATAACCAAGTAAGACATATTTGTATTTATCTTTCACACTGGAATTACAAACTACTTTTTATCATTTTCTAAGAGCTATATTCTTTTGTACTATTCTGATACCTAAAAAGCCTCAGAGACAGAAGTCAAACTGCCTGAAGACTTCAGATATCTTCAATGTGCAATTTTAGATACAGACTCTGTATTTGGCAAGAAGATGACAGCTGTGCCACTGATACATTTTTTTCCTGGTGACAAATGAGAAGTCAGCCATTCAAGATTAATTCAACCAGCTGTATCAGAAATCACTATCTCTTAAGTGTTTTTATACACCTGTGTGCATACACACATATGTATATGTAATATAAACACAAATTTCTCTATTTCGTATATAGCAAAATCCAGGAAAAAGTGGACAGCAGCTACTTGCTAGCTGGTGCTATTTTCCTGCAGACAAGCAGTCCACAGGAAAGTTATGCATGAAGATTTATACATTTCCAGGACGCTTAAAAAGCCAAGATCAGATACTGACTAGACTGTGTATTCTGGTGACACCTATTTCTAGGAACAGCTGTACCATGATTTAGAGGTTGCCACAATGAAGAAGTTTTCTCATGTCACTGCTACTAGATGTATTTAACTAGAGCTCATCATTGGGTCTACCTTTTGCACACATAGCACAGTACGTGGGATTTGGCTGACAGCTAACTTGGATGGAAGACTTAATCCAAGTAAACTGGAAATGGTATCAGTAGACTGGAAAACACAAACGCATGCAAGACCTAATTTTGTATCCACTCCTTAAGCATCTGTGTTTATTTGTAAGCTACACCTTAAATTTAGGTGTCTTATTAGAAATGGCTGAGCTGCTGTCAGCCAGCAAGATCACAGGAAATTACCATGTTGTCTTCTGTGTTTCTTCACAATATTGTAAGCAACTCTCTTGGAAAAGGATGCTATGCTCAGTCATGTTTTCTCTTTTTAAACCTGAACCACGGCAAAAGCCCCCAAACTTGTGCAAAAGCAAAATACAGGTGGCTGAAATATCAAAATCATACTTCGCCAAAAACATTCTAGAACTGCTCCGGGCTTTAGAACAGATGCCTGCTGGGCTTGGGAAGATATATAAAGATAATTGTGAAATATGTTTGTGCTGTGGGTTTTTTTGGTGGCTTTTTTTTTTAATGGACATTTTGGCTTCCTCCCTCCCACACCCTGCTTCTTTTCCCCCCATTTCTCACTATATCTCTTCAGTTTCTTCTCTCCCTTCTAAGACACTATGAATCTGAACACTAATAGCTTATTTGAAGAGGCAGGACAGTCAAGCATTCAGCAAAGATTTTCTCTACTCTAGATATTAGTTATTAGATTTTAAATCCTTAAAAATCCTTTAGATTTTATTCAGATAAAATGTTATTCCAAAATCCAGCTTTGCAGTGACTACAAATTTGTCTTAAACTTCCAACATTCTTGGTTCTTACATTATCATTTTACCAGTTCTACTATTCTGCAATACAGATGTTCAAGCCTAAAATAAAATGCTGCTGTAAAAGGTATCTCACTCAGATGTCATCAATAAATCCTACTGGGGATAAAAAGAAATTCTTTTTCATTGCCCTTTTTTGCATGTTAACCCACACTTTTTTTTAAAGGTCCACTTCAAGCCAGATTAAAAAAGGATTCAATTCTTGTGGATCCAGTATGCTGATAATATTGAAGACATGCTCAGGCTAGAAGCTCCTTTGTCAAGGCTTAAGGAAACCGGAGTGCTGCTACCAGAGTATTCTCATGATGAGTAATTTGCTTTGGAAATAATTCCCCACTTTTTTTAGGACAAACCTATGATATATTGTGAACTGTTCATTCATCCCTCAGTCTAGGTATCATGGTGCTGCAACATGAAATATGCAGTATTTGCTTGAAGTTGCACTATTTGAAGAAAATTACTAAAGATGCTCCAAGCCTGGAATATTCCTGCATTTTGGAGTATGCACCTAAAAAATGTCACTAAACTCAATTATCATTTTGCACATCAATTCATTGTTTAAAAGAAAAAGCAAAGGGTAGGAGGCTTTCAAATTCCTACTTGACTCTATTTAAAGCATTTATACTGAATCTCCAAAAGAGTGAATGTGAGCACTAACTAGAGGTTTTAGAAATATAAAGTTTAACTTTGCTGTAAAAATGACTAAACACTCTAGTGTATTTGGGTTGATGACCAGGTGTTTTTTTTTTCCTTACAGTAAGTAATCTGAACAGCTTTTGTCATCTAATTCAATCTGTAAACTGCTGCACAAAGGCTATGGCATATTTAACAAGAAAGTTAATTATATCACTCTGAAGCTGTGCAACAATAACATTAATTAAAACATAGTAAAATTCGTAATATCTTGATTCTTTGAAAAACAGAATATAAACCAAATCTGGCTTGATTCTCAGGAACAGAAGTCTTATTAATCCTTATAATTCTTATAAAGGACTACTTACAAATCAATTACTGTTTTATGCTTGAAGAGTAAAAGGGTACAGTAAATGTTCAAATAAATAAAACTTACTTTATCATTTCAAAAAGCTTTGGATCTGAGACCTTGATATTTCGAGCCATATTCCATGAAAGATGAACCATGGGTACTATGGACTTAACACTCTGCAGTTTATTCCACTCGTACCGTTCCACTGCCAATTTATATTGACAGGCTGTACAAAAACAAAATTTCAGACACAATTAGTGAAATTAAAAAATAAGTATCAACTGCAGCCAAAATAACTTGATTATAATTCAAATTTATATCTTTTAAGGCTATATCTTTTAATGACCCATTCATTCCAACTAGACTTGAATTCTACAGAATTTCTTTTCCAGAGTGCATTTACGATGCTAAAGAACACACAATACCACAGCAGCAACAACTATCAATAAAAAGAAGTTACTGACAAGTGTTCAATTTCTGTGATGAACATAAAGCAATATTTCAAAAAGGGTTACTTAATACATTTTCAAATACAGCACATGAAAAACAAATGGCCTGAACTTGAAATATCTGCATCTCTATTCACTCTATCGTAATTTTACAATGCTGTAGTATATAATTTGTCTTGAAAATGAAGACTACACTTTGAGAGATCTGTTACAATGGGTCAAATTTTTTCATTCTGCAGCCTACTCACCCCACCCTTTTAAAAGAAATGTTTGGCAAAATTTACTGCCGCTGAATATGTGAGCTCTGTTATCAGTCAGCCTTACAATCCTGGATATATTAGTTATTGCACCATCATGAAATGAAGACAAACCTTAAAACTCTTAAGAAAACAAGGGGTTTTGGAAGTATGTTCTTCAAATGATTCACAATCATTTTGCTGAAAAATTTCCCTTCATTCTCACATCTAAAAACTTTTCAAGATCATGGTTCAAAACTAAAGACTTCTAGAGCAGTAAGTGTGAAAATCCTAATATTCCTTTATTAACAAAATTTTACAACTGCTCCAATTTCCTGATGATTTCACTCGAGAGCAATTAGGTATCCACCGTCCCCACAAAGTTAGGACTGCACAAATCCTTAAATTTATATGCAATCTGTAGTGCAGTCTGCTGGGCAGAACAAATTTTAAGAAGAAAAGCTAAGAAATGGCCTATGAGAGAGAGTATGAATTCAATATAAACATTTTGTTCTGCTAGGGTTTGCTATGCAGCTGTTAATTTTTACAAGCACATTAAAGAACAAGCGCAAAGACTGCATTCTTGCTGCCCCCTCTTACCAGCAGAATTATTTAAAGCTTCAACACATCATGTTTTAAAGTACAGTACGGTTGTGGGCTTTTTGTTGTTTTTTTTTTTAATCTAGTAAAACATTGTATATTAGTAAGAAATGGTAGGTTCCATGGCGTAAGTAGTATCCTATCACCTAATTATAGAGTTCAGCACAGGCACTATTCAGCCATACCTGTAAGAGGGCCAACATTCCATGCAATGTTGTTGCACCAGCCAATAGCCTGAACCCAATGAACAGTGCCAGCATTTATCCACACCAAATCCCCGGGTCTTTGAATAAACCTATAAACTGGGACATTGGCTTCATACAAGTCTTCCAAGTTTGGCCACCATGATCCCATTAGAAAATTCATATTATTCCTGAAACAACAAGAAAAATGAAGACTTCAGCATTTATCAGCAAACAGTGATACTTCAATGAAATTACCTGTAAAAACTGATCACCATGATAAACACTTGCTGCATCTAATCAGTGACCCAGGAGGACCAGTCAAAAGGAAAATTTAATCTATACAATTCCTGATCCTAATTCCACATTTCATATCCTGCAATATATTAAAACACTAAACCATCTAGCTTCCATATGAAGTCAGTTTATGGCTTCCAGTTATGTTCTATTTTCTATTTCCCAGTATTTTATTAATGCTGAGGCAGAAAAATCATTGTCAGATCTAGTGTGACACTGGTGCCAAATACTGCACTTTTGACCAGTGACTGATTTCATATACAGACCATACCAGCTCTTAAGAATACTTTCAATTTTGAACAATGCCAACCATGAACTCCTACTGTCAGTGTATGCATGTGAAGCTTATCCACACAAGCAACCCCTTAGCACCATCTCAACTGTGATTCAAAGGTGTGTGCTACATTCAGCCAAGAAATGTTGACCCTCCTGAGAAGTACTGAAGAAACACCTCCATATGGATTTCCTAAGGATTAACTCTTCCACTATGGTTATGTAAAATTCACATTTCTCTCCTATCCTTATCCCAATTTTATACTGCTTTTATACTGCACCATGAGAGATCATTCATAATTCAAAGTTTTCAAGAAAGACAATTCAGTGCTTCTATCAGGCACTCTAGCCATTTTATGAGGTTACCAAGATATTAGATTCTCTGTCACCGTCAAAGGCCAGTATCATGAGGGTAAAAGCCATGTTGTCATCAGAGACATTGCAATTGAATCAGTGGAATTACAATTTTGAGATGGCTAATCTTTGTACAAGTAGATGAAATAAGAACAGTTGACAGCAGACAGGCAGAAGATAAAGAGTTCAGAGACACTGAGATGAATTTGCAGAGATCTGGAAAAGCTCTGAAGAAATGTCAAGTGCTTACTCCAGTTTTAACTGGGCGAGAAACAAAAAATTCTCCTGTAAGATCAGCTTCAGAGGCTACGGTTTGAGTACTAGCATGATAAGGGGACACAATTCCTCCTCCTTTTTGTTTTCTTTTTGGAGGGTGCATGTGCAGGCACATAGAAACCCCAATATTGGAGTGTCTCCCTGACCGTGAGAGCACCTCAACTTCCTCAAGCAAGCTACAAATATGGCAAAGCATGCCATGACACCTCCTGGCCTCTGAGTAAACTAAACCCTCCCTCTAGATGCAGCAAGAAACCATGCCAAAATACCAACGTACACCATGTACATGAAACATAATTAATGATTAACAGCATGCATCACCAGGAAAATACTCCATCACTCCCCAGAAGACCAAAACAAACTTCCAACTCTAGATTTTGCGTTTTGACTTATCTTAAAGTACTTTTCTGACTACATGGAAACACCATAAAATAATGTCCACTTAAAACACCCCCAGTAACCTCCTCCCATTATGTCTGAGAAAAGCACAGAGAACTTGACAGAAACAAACAGCACACCCAGCTTACTTTTCACAGAAGTCATTCATGACACCCCAGTAGCTTTCAGGGACAACAAACCATTCACAGTCACCTGGACCAATATTTATGTTTACTGAACAAAAGTTGTTATTTTCCTGATGACCTGAAATGTAGAAAAAAATAAACACTTTATGTAAGACTGATCTGTCAAAGTAACACTATGAAAATGCACAGCTACTATCATGAAACCCCCTATATCACAGTTCAAGTACTTGTACAGATTTTTTTATGACATGCACACTATTTAGGTACTTCATAGTGTTAAGAAATGCAATTAAGCTATGAGTGACAAGAAAATTCTGCTTTTGTTAGTTTGTGGGAAATGAGAAATTGGAGCTATCGATCTTGTGAATCTGACCAATATTTCAGCAGTTCCCTTTCTGTAGAAATAAATGCTTCAAGATACTAAAGCTTAGATTTTGTCTTTTATGATAGCTCTTGACAGTCCCAGTCAGGAGCAAAACTTTGTGACTCCAGGCACTAAACAGACAAGTAGTAAGTAAATCTTTCTGAAAGAGCTTTCAAAATCAATGTAGAAATGCCAGCGTTTTATCTTCTTTTGACAGCTTGAAAACTAAGCTATAATCCCTAGTGGAATTTTCTGAAGTTGTACTTCAGAAAAAACAAATGCTGAAATTTAGTCCAGATCCTTTAAGTCTCAGTTCAGTGTCCTAACACAGCACTATTCAGTATGGAGGGTTGAGTCCTATCCTCAGCCAGTAAGGAATCTGAAAAGCAAAAGTGTACCGATTTCTATGATCGCACAAGACCTACTTTGGAAACCTATAAAAACTTTCAATGCATATAGACTACAAGTAATGTCCAATTATATAAACCCATCTTCTTTTTTCCCCTTAAAGAATCCAGTACTGCGTGCAAGACATTAGTATGGTAATTACCTAACATTGCAGAAATCCAGGAATTTCCACTATGAGGTAATTTAGTACTTCATATGTGCAGAGTTCAGTTAAACAAGACACTAAAAAAATACTGAGTTTGTACAATTCCATCACATTTAGGCATGCTGTAAGATATGGAAATCTGCAGTGCAGTTAAATCAATACCACAGCAGGAGAACCTTATTTTTTTCATGCTAAGGTATTATACTCACCTGGTGTTCTGCTTCCTGGAACCTTCATGTACAGCTGCACTGTATTCATGCCCAGGATGGTATGACCAACATGGCTTAGAAGATTTCCTGCTGATACCACACGTACAAAAGCAGGAAGTTTTGTCAGTTCATGGAGTTGCAACTTCCACCTGCAGCAAAATAGCAAATTGACAAACTATGAATCCCTAAAACTCTTGAAAGAGTTTGGGAAATAGAAACATTTTCAAAAAAAATGTTAGCATAGGAGATAAAGGAACAGACAACCCAGTGCCATATAACTTAGCATCTAGTAAGAGGGAAACTGAGACAGTGCAGTATCCCTACTTGACAGTTACCAAATTTAAATGTGCTGAAAGCCAGGGTGGCTGGATTCACTCTCAAAGTTAGCCACTCTGCTGCTATACTGCCAGGAAAATCTGCTTGCAATTTACACCTCTGTGTACATCCTTTCCAAGTGAAAACAGAGCTGTACTCTCCCCACACTCATGCCAGCCAGTCAGAAACTGTTAACCATGCTTTCAAGAGCCAAATGATATGATGCTACAACATATGTCAAGAAGCCTGTCTAAACACATCCTACCCTGTGCACACAGTTGCTGTGGCCAAGAAGGTAACAACATGCACGTGCTACAGAACTGAATACTTGCATTAAGAAAAACAGATCTTCAAACACAAAAATCCCAGAACTTTAGCGTAGATCTCTGAAATGTCACCCAGGTTTATGTTACACAATTTCAGAATTGTGGTAATATTTAGAAGTATTTTGACAGTTGAGTGGACAGATTCTTCTTGTTCTAATAACTGAAGTAGATCCGAAATTTTGTACTCCAGCTGGTGGGACTGGCAGCCCAGACGTGCTGGATCTTTTATGGAAATATATACTAACTAGAGATTGAACCAAATAAAAAATTATTACTGGTTACTAAAACCAGGCTCTCAGAGTATTTCTAGTACCTCCTGATGTTTTCCTGAGCTACCTTCATCTACTCTCAGAAGGATATACAGCCCAAAGAATTCTCTATTCCCTTTTTTCTGAGGGAGAGGTATCATGGTTTAGCCAGAGGTAAGTACTGGTCTGGTTTTTACTACATATTTTAAGCCCTGTTCCTGGATAGAGAAGCAAGAGCTAAGAAGAAGTGGAAACAGAAAGGATGACAGTAGGAAAAAAAGGAAACAGAACCAAAATAACAAAATCCAGGCAAACAAATAAAAACCCAAAAGCCCAAACCCTTTAAACTTAAAATTTCTGTGCGAAGACTTAACACTTGGTATTATGAGATGTAATTAAGGTTGTAAGCAAACAATTTAAAGCCTCAGAATGAAAAAAGGAATGTACAAGAAGGAAGAATAGTAAGAACAGTTTCTGATGGATGTTTAAGTTCAAAGATCCTGGAAAAAAGAAAAGCTTGGAAAGCGATTTTAGTGGAGAAGGACTCATAGCAACAGTTTAAAGACCAAAGGTAAGAATTTCATTGTGAAAATGGGGTGTGCAACTGGAACTGGGTTTATCAGCTGACTGACTGAAATCTGAGCAGAACACACTAGTCTTCCAGAAGGAGCATAATATCATAGAATACCACTGTGACCAGGAGAAACTGTAATCAACTTACTTCTTGTCATCTGACAGGTCAATGTTGGTCCCAAACTTGATTGTTTTGAAAGGTCCTCTTCTCCTCCTCCCAGAGCTGTGCATATAAAAAAATGTAACAGGTGAATGTGAAAATGGGAATTATGTAAATAACCACAGAAAACCAACTACAAAATTATCACAGTTATACCACACTTACTTATCAGAAGATGTGGATTCATTATCTGAGTGGTCCTTGTGGTGACTCTTCTTCTCATTTTCCTCCTATAAAATGCAATTGTGGAAAAGTTGGGTTTTTTTAATCTATATAAATATACAGAAAAGCAAGGATATGTACATATACATAAAATATACAGGTATGAGTACTTTCAACATGCTGGTACGATCCTTAAAATATCTGTATCTGCGATTTTATGTCATTATTACTGTTGAGAAAGAAAAAGTTATTAGTCAAAAGCCATTGCAAAAAATTCTGAATGGGTGCAAATTCAGTGAAGCTAAGGCCAGGGCAACAGAAAATATCTACATTGTAAATATTTCTATTAGCCTTCATTACAGTTGCAAATGACTGCACTGGTTTGCATTGCTATGCAGGTGAACATGAATCCAATCTATAGAAATACTGTTAACTTCTTCAGACTAGAACATTTACCTTCCAGCAGGTATCCCAACAGGAAACTAGGATGACTAATATTTATAAAATTGATTTTATAAAATCCATTATGTAAGATCTTTTGAATTTTTCATAGCCATATGCTATTTTAGCACTGCATTAGGACCATGACTAGTGAAAAAATAAATCTAACTAATATTGAATGATGTCACTTAATCTTTTGAGCCGAGTGCACTCAAAACCTTTTTCTAAAGACTCCTTTTTCGGCAAGTATATAGAAGGAAAAAGAATAAGACAAAAAGAAGGAATGAACTGCCTGGAGGCTATCCAAAGATCTAGGGTTTTGAATGGGATTGCTGTTAAATCTCAAAGTGCCCTATGTACCTGAGAAAGTCCTATTCATCCTTTGAATGAAGGACAAAGAGGAACAAAAAAGAACCTCGCGATGACGGATTTATCAAATACTTCAAGACATGTTAGAAAAGCAATGTAACAGTTGCCAGAGGAATGAAAAAAAAAAAAGGATCACTTAGGGCAAGCCAAGAGGATTGTGTCTGTAGAAAGAAGAGACAAAGCTTTCATTTGAACACTATGAAAAGTCACCTAAGGACAGGCATAAGCAGTGTTAGACAAATGACACATGTAAATTGTACATTTTCTTTCTCATTTGCAAGGGAAAAATTAAAATAATAATTCTGAAAATTATTTTATATATGGCATTTTTAACACTAATTTCTAACAGAGAAAGAAAGGAATCACTTTTTGGTGCAAATCCAAAGCTAAGGCTTTCCTGCTGACAAGCTGGAATGTGATCAGTTGAGTACATTATCAAACTTGTATATATATATATATGTATAATGTTCCAGAGAAGTAATGCTCTGGAACAATGTACAAGAATACTAGACTGGTGTAAGTGTTCAAGAGGCACCAGAAAACTTTAGTCGATATCCCACTTAAATTTATAACTACTGCAAAGGAACAAAAAGCCTATTTATGTCCCAATCTCTTGATTACTTCAGTGGCCCCCCAACTTCCCAATGGTATTTCCGTTTCTTTTCCTCATCCTGTATCAGTCTTGCTCAAAACCTAGTAACTACCTTCCCTTCTCTTCAATGACTGATTATTTTCTTCATTTCTGATCTTTTTCTCCAATGCATGAAGTTTAAATTCAGAATTTCGTTCCTTTCTTACTGAAACCACTGCTGCTTCTGTGAAAACTGCAATAGATAATTCCCCACACTGGCATTCTCCCCGTTTTCTAACAACTAGAATAACTTTGTGCCTTAGTTCCACCTTAGCCTAAAATCAGGTAACTTAAGCTTCTGAGAAATGTCCACAGCTAATTCCAATGATGTGCTCACTAACTTCAGCAAAAATACTAAAAAGTAATAAATAACATTTCAAGTATTTCACTCTGTCACGTAAGTTTAACAACTTTTAAACTAAATAGAAATGGTTATGTTTGGAAACAAAGACAAGTGTGAGTGCAAGCTTCTTAAGCCACATCCAAGTTCATTCAGGATACTATGAAGCACAAAGAAATCTGATTTATGTGACTTGAAATCATAAATTTAGAAGCAATACAAGTTGTTTTGTTTTGGAAACAAACAAACAAACAAAAGGCAACTTAAATTCTCACTATTTTAATACAGATATTGACATTATTATACAAAAGCTTAAGCTAACAAGCTTTTAAAGTATGCAACTGCTAGAAGTTTTATACTGAAAAAATGAAGTTTTACATTAAGCATTTGTGAGGAAAGTTCTATCCTATTTGACCCTCTATTCAAAACAAATTTTGTAAATTTACCCGTGCTCTTCATGCTAATGGAAATGTCTCCTTTTCCTTAACAGATTCCATTTGTTTTCTATGGTTCCAGACTTAGTATACAGTTTGTAAATTAAAACTTAAATAATAACAATGGCCTTACCCTTAAAGACTCCTGGAATGAGGAGGCCTGGTACTGTGCATATTTAGCAATTGTTGTATGTGATCTACTGCTTTCACAACGCCAAATTTTCTTTGTTCCAGTGGGGTCCCAGTTTTCATCTGCTGGCTGCAGTAGCTGTGTTCTTACTTCTACTATGTGTTCATTATTTGCTTCTACCAATGTCTTTGTAGAGAAGAGTCCTAGGTCTAATAAATAGGAAATAAAAAATGACAGTTAAAATACAATAGAAGAAAGAAAATTAATACATAAAGTTATTTAAAGGTTTAAACCATCCCAGCCTTCATAACACAGCCTACCCATAGGTTAATAATTAACACTCACAGTTAATAATCAAAAAGCTTTTCTGCACACAACAGTTGAAGCTTAGAAAAAAACTTGGCAGCTATTGTATCGACTATATTTCAAGAAACATTTGACATGCCTTGCGGTAAACAAATCTGCAAAACAACTTTTAAATCTATTACCAATAAAATATTTGTTAGACCTAAGTTTTATGAATGCACTTCCATCAGGTAACACATTTCCTACCAGCAGTGATAATTCCTCTATCTCAGAGTTCAAAACATTTTACACAGTCAGATTACAGATCATTAAATCTAAGCACAGACATGTAGTCATAGCTTTCAATGGAAAAGAAGGCTATCTACAAACTTCCACAACCATAGCTCAGCTCCAATCTGCTCAACAAAATCTGCTGGATTTTGCAGGCTTTTGAGATGATCAAGATTAGAAACAGCAGCAAACTAAGAAATGACACATTACCCTAATTACATGGAATATACAAGTAATACATTATTACAAAAATAAAAAAATCCACCTTTAAGACATGAGACTTCCCTTGAAAAAACTCTTTTTTTTCCTGAAGTAAAAAATCCATAAAAACTAATCTTACCTAATTTAAGCGCTCCAGCAAGGCCACGTATTACAGTAACAGGGTTGTTTGGATTTGTACAAAATTGATGTAAAGGTGGAAAGAAAGCATCTCGTTTATTTTCCAACTGTAAAATGGCAATGGAATATTAGATGTCAGATGAATTTAGACTCCTTATTTGTAAAACAAGGAAAACAGGATAAAGAAAAACAAGAGGAAGAAGACGGGAATGTTCTCTGTTTTCCTGCATTTGTAAGGAATGAACAACTACATTATACAACCCCTTCCATGTTAAAAACTGGGTTCACTCCTGAAATTAATTTGTTACTACAATTTATTTCTTGGCATGAATTATTCCCACATTACTTTGGCTTTTGCAACTTAGGTTTCCTGCAGTTTTTTTCCTTATCTTATCGTATTCTTGGACATTCCCTATATCTACAGAATTCTTTGAAGAGCAAGATAACATACTTTCTTCTAAGAAGTCAAAAAAGCTAACTCTAAAGATAACATATACAAGAAGCAGTATAATTAAAAAGACTACTCTTACAGTGTATCTCGTGTTAAACAGAAAGGTTGCATTGATTTTCTTACGCCTCTGCGCACAACTGCTTCCAATTTCATCTAGCTCTCATCTCAGGCAGACTGCTTGTGTAGTATCAAACCAAAGTGCCGACTGCTTCTGGTCCTCAATTTGAGCTGACCAAACTAACTTGAGGTTTTCTTGCTGGCTCTACAGACATACTGTAATTTATTCTTCTGTTTTCAAGAGAGTGGACATCTGTTACTAAGGAAGTCAGCTCAAGCTCTTCATAAAGATATCATGAAAAGTTAATTTTAGAACAGAAGTTTTAATCCTTGCATAAAAAGACACTACGCAGCTAAAACGTGCCTTTCCCTAATGACGTTTTGTTCTTACTTTCACCCCAACTTTTTTTTTACTATATTTTGTAGGAAATCATTAGGAGAGTATAATTACTTGTTCATTTATACCTGAAGTGTCACTTGCAAAAAACGTACATACGTATTGGAAACACTGCGTGTTGTATCTAATGACTTGTTTTGCTTATTCTGCCAATATTTTGAGTATTAACAAACCCTCAAAAATTTCTGAAGCTGTTTTTCAGGTATGTATATTTCAGGTTTGTAATATTCAGATATCCAAACACTTGCAAAAGGCAGTCAGCAATGTACTTCTACCATGAAATTTACTTACATAAATACTAGGTGTAGGTGGATTCAGCTTGTCCTTTGGCAAGGGAGGGTACGGTGGAGGCGGTGGTCGTGGAGGTGGGCATTTATCCAATAGAATACTACTGTTAGATAAGCCATTTTTACCCAGATTCCTAAAAGGAAAAAAGAGCTGCCTCTGTCAATTCTTGACAAATAAAATAAATACATATTAGTGTCATTTCTTCTGCAAAATACTGATGTATATGGAGAAGCTGTAATTCAAGATGCAAATAAAGCTCATATATTTTAATCAAGAATTCCTAGTCTATAATTTGATATTATTCAAAATAATTCCCGCTCTCCTGCCAAATCTGCAACATCACCACTATGAGTTAAAAATATAGCCATTTTAAATACAAGCAAGTATGACTCATTCAACAAAATTTAACAGAAAAAAGAAGTTTTCAAGTAGGAACAGCAAAGAACCTTTCTAGGTCAGCACTGGCTGGTGGATATCAATTCACAGCAGTTGAGATAACACAGTCTGGTAATGCTGTGCACAGCACTGTGGCAGAGCACAGTCAGAAAATGACAATGCTTCAGCTAAAAAAATGCTTAGTCACAAAACCAACTGCAGCTACACTAATGACACTAAATTGAACAACCACCTACCCCTCTTTGACTTAACATTTCAAAGCCAGGAGGAGCCACTGCTGCATAATCCATTTGTTTGAGCAACAGAGGAAAGGAACAAATTGCTGTGTCAACACCCACACACATGCCTGAATGAGAACCTTGCCTGTTGTATTTGTAGCCTTTCTATGGGGATTTCCAGATGTGGATAGCCCACCACATGTATTAACTTTCCTATAATGACCAACCCGAAAAACCTACATTCTGAGCTTAGTCTATATTCAATATCCAGCTGCAGCCACCAGGAAAGTATGTATTAACAAAGCCATCCCTTAAATTTTTGTTAAAAACGACTCAGCTACTCCAAAATTCTTCCTGCTAAATGCTATTCAAATCCTTCTTCCAACCTCACTTGATTCACCGGCTGCTGCTACCTCATCTCAGCATCCCACAGAATGAGATATTTCTAATGCATAATGTAGTCATGTATCTTTGTAAAACTCACTGGTTACAGAAAAGTTGTTCTGGTAACAAGTCTTCAGCAGAAAACACATCTGGCTTACATTAGATGAAACTCCCGGCAATAGAGCTTGTCTCAAACAGAGAAACTGTGATACTGGCACTGAGGAACACTGGAGAGTTGGATGCTGGCATGTGAGACCACTGCTTCAAATCAAGCTACCACAAGCCACGAGTAAGATGGACTTGGGGTGTGAGATCAGATGAGACTGACTGACACTTTAAAGAAAATGAGCAACCACCTCACGTACCCCAAGCCATCCTGAGAAACTGGTGCTCACCACAACAAACAAGTCAGTCATTCAGTTCAGAGCTTACACCAGCTTTCTAACCCATAGATTGCTCTCCCCTGACAGAAGATCAGAGCAGTACAGACAGAAACATATTTAACAACTGTCTCCAAAGAACGCCTGTCAAAATCCTGAACACAGCTTATTCCCTGGGCTAGGTTAAGTCTAATGCCAGAAGAGACTGCAACATCAAAGAAACTGAGAAAACAATCCAGAAGTTTTGCTTAGACATCATCCAACTTGACAAACAATTCACTGGCAATGCTTAATGTCTGATGCCATTCTTGCAAAGACCCTATTGTCCCTACAAAAAAACCCCAAACAAAACAGAAAAACAGGGGGTGGGGTGGTCCACCCCCCAACATGAAATAAAACACCATCAGCAAAAGAAATTTATTGACCACAGCTGCACAAATTCAGACCACTTATACACAGTGAAACTATAATCTGAATAGTAGGTATTAGAAAACACGATAATATTTGCATTACCAAACTGAGAAATAAAATCAAGAAAAGCAAATGTAAAGTATTAAAAATCAAAGAGAACTTCAACAAAATTCAGTCTGCATTGATAAATAATTCCCAGGTGCCTTCTCAGCCAAGAAAGATGAGAAAGACAACCTGAAGAAAAAGGGACATTGCTCATAATTAGCATGACTAAAGCTACTGTAGTCACTAGAAGATAATTACCACAGCAAAAGCCCTGTAAAGCCAGGGTATGAGGGGTCTTCACAGAAGGGGAACTACAGAGGAAGAAGAAACTCCTGTATGCTTAGAGAAACAGGACTCAAAAAGCAAAGCAGATGGAGAAGAAAGCAGACAGTAGAGAGGAAAAGATCAGATGAACAAAGATATCTCAAACCCAGCACTTGAAGCTGATACTACCAAATGTATGCCACAGTTTCCTATTAAAGTTACTAAACCCTGTGTGGAAATTTCGAGAGGGGAAAGGGGCCAAAGAAAAGCAAAGCTGAGAAAAACGCTCAAAATTCAAGTGGCACAGGAAACAGATGGGCAGAGTATTTAAAGTTGTCTTTAACAGACCAGTTTCACTCTTTTTTTTTACTATGAATCAGAATGACTTACTATTAATAACAATGCAAGAGGGCTATTAAAAATAATGCTGTAATTAATAGTGTGCGAAACAGAACAGAAATTAGAAAAAAAAAAGCCTCACAACAGAAGTACTAAAAAGATTTGGTCTTGGCACCTGAAATGGTGTGAACGTCCATGGCTAGCCACTCACCTCTGGAAATACACAACTACAGCCAGTGCCAGGAAAGGGAAAGGCCCTTTTGAACCACAGCAATTGTGAGGAAAATCTCATATATCTCTGTTTCATGAGTATATGTTTTTTTGTGAGAGGATTTCATACTGACTGAAAGAGGCAACAGATGCAATGCTCAAGAAAAAACAGCATGAATTAAGTCCCCAGATGAAACCGGATGCCCAGTAATCTACAATGCCATGATGGAGGAATGAAGAAAACAGACTTAATTCATTTAAATTGACTTTCCAGAGGGAATTGGCTTTTCACAGACTGTGCAAGCAGAACATCCTTTATACCTGCAGAGTGGGAAAAGAAGGCAGGAGCAGCTGTCAGCCTCAGAAAGGAAAGGACAGGGGTGCACACTTATGTCTAGCATTGTCCTGAGCAAAAGCTGCAGCTCTCTATCCACTGCCGTCTCCTCCATGGGTAAAAGCAGTAAGTCATGCAACTGCTTTAACCTGAGGACCAAACTCAAACTGCCATGTGTTTATAAGCAGCTATAGATAAAACAGGTGCCTTGATTTCATGTAACTATGGGTGTTCCTTGAATAAGCAATTATCAGATTCATTAAAATACACCTTTATTTTTCCATTTTACTGCTTTGTAGGATACATTCCAACAACCTTCTCAAAACAGTTTACAGCCTTCACTCTTAGAGAGTAGCTTCTCCTCCAGTTGTACCAAACCATGCAGTTAAAAGAGAAGCAGAGGTGTGACCCATCTTGCTCTGCAGTAATATTTGTCCTCTTCATTATAGAGCACTCACTCCCCAGTCTGTGCTTTTAGCAAATATTAACACACGTAATTTAATGCTACCAAGGGATTTATTGACAAATGGAGACCGATGGCTTAGCCTGAGACAATTCCTTTACACTTCTCTTGGGTTTACTATCTTCACTGCATGGACAACCCAGTAGCTTACTCTGCAGCTGGGACATCCCTTCACTACTGGAAGATGGACTCCAGCTGCTCCACCCTTAACAGACTCCCCTGTTGGAGTCCTACAGCACTATCAAACCTAAGTAAGAAAGACCAAAATCTGATTCCAAGGCAATATTACTAAAATATTTACAACTACATGAAATTCATCAGGTAGCTGCTATGTACTTCACAGGTAGTGCACTGACACTGCATCATTCCAGATGACTAAAAAGAGACACCATACAAATTTAAAGCCAACTGTGTTACACAGCTCTATTAATTTTAACTATTACATAAACTCTCAACCACATCAAGAATATTAAAGTTAACATGATAAAACTTATGTTCTGAGAACCAGGAATCATTATCTTTAATTACCATCCTTTACATTTATTAAATTAATTACCTCAATAACTCTATTATTTTGCTTATGCCTAATGTCACTAAGAGGACTTAATCTGTTTCTCAGAAAGCAGTCCCACAGTGCTTTTCAAGTCCTCTGGAACCTTTTCTGTTTTCCAAGAATGATAAAAAAGAAATAACCTGTATGAACAATAAACTGCAATTCTCTGGCCTGCTCTTTCAGAGGCTCATGGATCTGCGTTTTTCAGGCCTCTGACTTAAAAATGCCAAATTTAACTACTGTATAACTTTCTCCTTGATAACTGTTAAAACTAAAAGCATGTTATCATACATCCCATGATGTCAACTTTGTATCTGCCTTTTTCCCAAGAACAGAACACAAATATTTACTGAACTGTCTTGCCTCTCTCCACTGTTCTGATATCTCTGTGCAGTCATAACACATTACTGGGTTTTGTGTTTTTAATTTTTCATTCTTCGCTACTGTTTTCCAAACTTCATTTATGAGTTTTTTAGAATGCTTCGCTTTGGAACTTTAAAAAAATATTTGCCCTTCTGTTTTTTTAATTGAAAGACAGACTTCTTGATAATAACGAAAACTGCCTAAACAATTTGCAGTTATCTGTACATTTGGATTTTAGGCATACTTTACTGGCCCGAACAAAAGTTACTACCATCTGCACTTAAGCAGTTATTTTTGTTGTGAAGTCTGTTTAAGAGATTGAGGATTATCTGCATGAGAATTAACAAGCTTTTTACTGCTCAAGAGATTACAGTTATTCTGAAGAACAAACTTAATACCCTCTCTTCCCAAATAAAAATCACGTTAACATGAATATAAGGAGCTGTGTATTTATGTGACAATCTTAACTCAAATCTTTCAGAATTAAGTAATCTACGAAGAAGAACAAACAAAACATTTTAAAAATGTGCCTGTAGAAGATATCAGCTTAAGTACTGGGATGCACAGTACATACTCGACCCAGTCCTGACTGAAAACACAAATTCACAGGCCTTAACAATTAGTGGATACTATTAACTCCTTTCATACTGCAAGTTACTACAAAACCACAGAAAAAACGTCTGCCAACACCTATCACCCTGGGAAAGAGGTGGATACTCTTGATGCCTCAGTGGGGCTCTCTAAAGCTTACGTCCCCAAGCTGCTTCTATAGCCAGTAGAGAGAGATGAGCTTTCAAAGGGGAATATAAAGAAGTCAAGTCAAGCTTACATTATGCCTAAACGCAAGTAATGCCAGATAATTATACAACCTGTTTATCACGCAATTCTCTAACCCAGCCTTTCACAACCATGTACTAGCTGGCAATACTCCCAGGGATCTTTCTTTTTAAACCTACAGAAAATCCTACAATAGAATTGTGGATTTTGTCATTATGCAAATATATTTCTAATAATTTTTGAATTCTGTTCTGGCTTTGACCTCAATAGTACAGGTTGGCAGTGAATTTCATAGGTTAATTATATGTTATGTAAGAAATAATGTTCCCTTTCTCCTTTTGCTAATGATTTTACATATTTGCTTTCTATTTCATTTGCTGATCACCTTGTTCTTAGGTTGTGAGACAAACAGAATCACATTAACGACTTACGTAAGAAAAGCATTGTAACAATTGGCACCAAACTTTCTCATACGCTTGTCTTCCCCCTAAACTATAAATCTTTCCTATTTTTTTTTTTTTACTTCCAGATAATTCTGCTTCCCATCTGCAGGTTTTTTTTTTATTTGTCTTCTTATGCTAAGCAGGGCTTAGCTTCTGAAATCACAATATTTCAGATTTTTTTCTTAAAACTTTTGCTATGGTGAAACTGACTTGCCAGAAGTAATGTGCCTTTAGAGCAACTGAACAATTTTGCCTTCAAGCCAAAAAAGTCTTTTGCTTACAGACAAAGAAACCTCCCAATAAAACAAGAATTGCTTTTGTTGTTTTTGTTTTTAAGAACAAAATACAAACTTAATCCAACTCCTTTCTCCACAAAGTACTTCCCCTCAAATAGATTTAGGCTCTTTGCCTTTGGACTGCACAGTTCCCAAACTAGTGATTCACTAATTGACTTCCCAAAGCAGGCTTAATTGCCAGGGAGCAGCACCTTCAGGAAGATCAGCCCAAGCTTGCTTCTGCTCCAGGCTTCAACACAGAGCTCACCCAGCAACAAGATGACTGTACACTGTAGCCCCTACATTGCTTTTCCCACTCCTACTGAAGCTTATTTCCTCTGCCTGTGCACATGCTGGTCATTTATAAGACCCTTTTCCAGACTGTTTAACCCAGACCATTTTCTATTTGCTGTCCTATAGTCTTCCCTTTTTCTACAAAGTTCCTTGAAAGGCAGCTAATCTCTCATCTGATCCTACCACTTTATTTTCTCAATGAATTGCTCTCTACTCTGCTTTATTTTTCCACACCAAGCAAAAAGAACTATAAAAAGGCGTGGTAGCCCCTTTTAATATGCATTACCATCAAGCCTAAACCTCTCATTTGCCTTCCCAGTTAAGCCAAATTGGTAAAGCTTTCAAGTTCAGAAATAACTTACAAGTTTTCAAATTACTCTTTCCAAATGCAACCATAAAAATGACAACAGCAACCTTGAGCTGATATGAAGTTGCCCAGTTATCCATCTTGGCTCTTCAGAATTGTTTGAGAACCTCTTGTACGGACTTCGTCATTATCAAACAAAAGTGTAGTTTGAAGCTTTGACTGTTCTTTCAAGGCTGAGAACAGGCTTTAATAAATAATGATAAAAAAGTATCAACGAAGCTATTCCTTGTATCTTTTACGAGAAACAAAACAAGTCAATTCAGGAACTTATCTACACTAGTTAAGGGAAGGACTTGACCTTCTGTCGGCTTGGAAAGGACAAGCGGTGGACCCTTTTAACTGAGATGGATACTGAATTTTTAACATCACTCCTCCAGGATGTTAATGAGATGCACCAGTTGAAACACAGACCTAGAAATCTGCTGGTTTCATTTCAGCAGAAATAAACAGCTCAAGTGTTAAATCTCAAGTCTTGTGATGATGTTTCATTCTCCTTTCCTTCTGAAAGGATTGCTCACAGGGAAAAGATAGTACCAGAAAAGAGCTTTTGAAAACAGCCTTTTTAAGGAGACCTGATACACAACTAGACAAAGGAGCACACTTTTGTTCCCCCCATGTATTCACAATTGGCTTTTCTAACAACAAACCCAGAGCAGTTATTCCCAGCATATTTTCTTCTTTCAATCAATTTTCATTTATGCTCAAAAATTTTATTTTTTTAACTGCTTTAACAGGGGATTTTCTCTAGGAATCTAAGGAAGGATACTTAATTTAATTGTACACTCTCATATCTGTTATTTTGCTCAGAGGCTTAAAGGAATTTAGTTTATTATGTAGACTGTTTACCCAATGTAGTAATTCAGTTGTTTTATAACCACCTTAAAATTTACTTTTGCAATCAGTTTTATTGGTAGAACAGACTAACCAAATCACACTTACATTTTCCAGAATCACCTCCTCACTTCTCTTTCATCCATACACTCCAACAGCAGTTTAACAAGATGAGCATATTTGTTACCCTATTTATTCTTCAGAACAGCATCGTAATGAGATTTGCATATTTTAGTCAATTGCTCAGCTACTGCATTTCTAAATTCCTTGTAGCTTTTCAATGAACACTGTCTAGCTCTTCAAGGGAAGTTCCTCGCAGAAGTATCAATTGCTGTGCTAGCACCTTCTGTTTGACCCCTTCGCAGCCTCCTACTGGATAAATAGAACAGGCCTCTGTTAAATATTTCCTCAACATTCTCACCCAGGAAGATGGATATAAAGAAACTTTTCAGTCTCTGCAATAATCCTGCCCTACTTAAGCGCTCACTCTAGTCTCTGGCAAAACAAAACATTTACTAAGTATTTTTCCACAGACCAGACAACCTATTCACATATAACAAAAAAAAGACTCAAATGGAGTTTTCTGTTTGGCATGTGTTCTGCATCTTATGATACAAAGCATCTCCATTCACCTAATGCCTTCACTTGAGCAGCTTTTATTAAGATGACACTTGTTTACAGAATGCAAAATTACAATCTCCCAGTATTTATTTTTGCCTGACTACTTCCATTTTTGCTTTACTGTTATGCGTGATTTTTGAACCCTTTTTCTAGTAACTGCTTTTACCTTAAAAAACACCAAACTTCCATGTATCTGATGTTCCTTTGTTTTTACGCCACAAGCAAAATCCTAGCAACAAACAAGTCAGGTTTTGGTGGTTAATATTACCATGCTGCTTCCTGATAAAACCCCTTCTGTGAGAACAGGAATTTCATTATGCTGCAGTTCATTATCCTGTAGTAGGTCAACTGCAGTTACATTGTGAATCAACTTCCACGCATTACTTAATCCCAAAATGCTAATAATTTGGGGTCTTTTGTGCTTTAAGCACAAATAAACCTGTATGGCCTAAAAGATATAAAAAAATAGCTTCTCTTAGACAATACTTTTTTTAAACCTGGAGCGTCTTAAAAGATTATTTAATAAAGAGACTTCTGAGGAATTTCCATGCGAGTTATGAGTAACATAAACAATCTGTTTTTGAAGTAAGCATGCAGTAAACAGAGACAAATGCAGAATAGTGAGGAAGGAAAAAAAAAATAACCTAGAGCCCCAGCTACAAAAAAAAGCAAGCTACATCCACCTGTTCCTACCTGCCAAAATGTCTTTGTTTTTTTTTTTCCTTAGAAAATACCATCAGGACAATAGGGCAGGCTGCATCAAGTAAGAATTGTCAGAGAGCAAGAAAAGTATGCCAGAAGATACGAGAATGTAATTACCCACATTAGAGATGAAGCCGGAATGTCTTTCTGAACATATTAAATGTTCATGAAATAAAGGTATGTATGTAACAACTGGCAAATATTAATGCATTTAAGGCTCCAATATGTAGTAACTCTTACCACAGGACAATTCCCCTCCCCCTGTGCAAGAAGACTATTCTAGTGCAGTTGTTTGGGAGTTTGTTTTGTAAAGGCTAAAAACCTCACAATTAAAACCCAACAAATTTTCATGTTTTCTACTATGGATGGATTTCCTGCATTTTTTACAGTAAATCTAAAAATCAACATCCTTGGTCACAAATTCACTTTTGTATTTTAAGATACCACTTGCAGAGATAGCACCCAAATGGAATTAACACTGCATTACCTTACATTGTTTAATAAAGGCTAACATGCAGTAATGAAGTTCACAGTATCTGATACAACAGTATATGAGCATCTTCTGTATATGTATATATATGTATGTATATGTATGTATATGTATGTATATAAAGGTTGACTTATTTTGTGAGTAAGCAAAGCTTTCAGCAGAGTATCTTTCAGTAGTCTCCCCTCTAGACATTTTCCCCTATGTCAATCACACACGTGGTATCACGACAAGGATGTTCTCCCCACAGCTCTGCTCCTGAGCTCTCACTTGAGTGCATGCACACCTTCAAACTACGTATTTTAAAAGAAAGCAAGGGCTAATCTGCTACATACTACATGGCTGGGACAGCCTCATCCTCAAATTTATGCATGTAAACTTTAGGCTTATCCTAAAACTGTTGCAACTGTTACCTTGTTGCCAGTCCCACAAAATTTCTCAGAATCTGTATTATTATTATTAGTAGTAGTAGTATATATATGCAGACACTTTCCAGCAAATATATTTTGAGTATGAGAGATCCTGTCTCTAAACTCTGTGAAAGTAGCCCCAGCCCAGACTAAAGCATTTATTGACCTCCAAGTTCCTGGAAAAACCCCAAGCATTTCCTCCCATTGCTCATTTATCTTAATTATCCAGCTTCTAAATCCTCTGCCTTGCTGAATTAAGGTGCAGACAGGCTGAAGAGGGAGCTCTCAATCTCTACTCAGTAAGCAAGACAGTAAAAGGTACATCTTATTAAGCTGTCTGCAAAATACATGGGGCAAAGTATTAGCTTACCTCCCTTGAAAAATTGTAATGACACGAGCCTGGGAAAAAAACAATGACTATAAAGAAACACTGTAGAGAAAGACAAGAGACCTCATCATCATGTTAGGAAGTGCTTATTTAAGGGCCAGTATTTCATAATTAGGGCCCCTAAATACAGTTAGAAACTTCTATGTACAATTTAAAGCAAAACATACAGAGAAGAAAGGGCAGTGGCAGTATCTGGCCAAGCGAAAAGTAAAGATGACATGTAGGTCATGGCAAAGATCTATAGCTTCTGGACCTGCTTAAAACTCAGCCCCCATCTGCACTGAATTCACAAGTTGGAGCTGGAGTCAGTCAGACTTTGGCAGACAGATTTTTCTGCCTCTCCTTAGACAAGGTGCAGCTAAGGGCTTAGTGGCAGTGCTCAGCTGTGCCTGTGACCTGCTGCAAAACCTGCTGTCAGCACATGGGCCTGAGCCAGAGCTACTGATCCCAAACTGCAAATCTCACCTTTAAAGAGCTTGATAAACAGCATGCTAAAACAATCAAAATGCAACATTTGGCTAGAGAAGTACACTCCCCATTATCCTCCCAGGAAAGCTGTATTTAAATTTCTGCTAAGCAAATTCTGAAGACACGGATCAGCTGAACTTCAAGAACTCTGAGTCTGTAACAATCTTTTATGCGTATTTGCAATGCACTCATCCTAACACCATACACAAAAGCTATTTTTATACTTCTATCAGCAATAACACATACACAGTCCTAATTAAAAAAAGCTGTTAAGCTCTTCATTTTTATGAATGCAGTAAGATGTAGAAACTTCACTTGAAAATGAATATTACAATATAAACCAATATCTGAAAGATCACAAAATAAGCTCCCTACAGTTTGGGTTTTTTCCTCTCTGGACTCACTCCAGTAGGTCCACATCCCTCTTGTGTTGGGGATCTCACAGCTCAATGCAGTAACAAAAGCAGAGTAGAGGAGCAGAATCACCTCCCTCGACCGGGTGGCCATGTTCCTTTCAATGCAGCCCAGCATACAGTTTGTTTCTGGGCTTCAAGCGCACACAGGTTTGGATATTAGGAAGAATTTCTTCAGTGAAAGGAGGGTCAAGCACTGGAACAGGCTGCCCAGGGAAGTGCTGGAGTCACCATCCCTGGAGACATTTAGATGACGTGTAGATGTGGCACTTAGAGACATGGTTTAGTTGTGGACTCGGCAATGCTGGGTTAACAGCTGGACTCTTAAACGTGATCTTAAAGGTCTTTTCCAACACAAATGATTTTAAGTATGCATGAGCTCTATCTACTTTTGAATGAGAATTAATTACTTTTGAAAAGCTTTCTCTAAACTGTGTCTTGTAGAGTTTGTTCCACTATAAATAGAACAAATTATCTTATGTTTAACTTTGTCATGTTTTAAGCTAAAACTACGACTAATGTACATTGCATGATAACACGGGGCACTAATATCAAACAGTTACATACTGTAAATGAAGCTTACAGTTAACTAGCTTTCCCACGTAGACAAAGTTTCAGTGTATAACACAATATAAAGCTGTCTGTTTCTAGCAGAGGTGACTGAATGGATAAAATTTGTCTATGTAAGTAATACGCTATACTTCTGCTTGACAGCACATTCATACTCCATAGGTACTCCAAAGCTTCATAAAGGGACCTTCACTCTTCTAAGTAAAGACAAAATTGGAAGTATTGCTGCCAGCTTTAATGGAAAATTAAGCCAGCCACTGGAATAATCTTCCAGTGTTATCACATATATTTTGAATGTTGGCACTTGTAACATTGTCCATTAAAAACTCCTACAATACTTTAAAATGGCTAAGGATTTCACTCTGATAAAATCTGTTCAGTGACGACACAGCACAGAGCAATAATAAGAGCAACATTATATGCAGAGCTCTGCTATTGTGCACAATGTCTGAAGATAGGGCTTGTAAGTGGTGTGGGGGGAGGAAAGTCTCAGAAGGCTGCAGAATCACCAAGTCTTAGAAAAAGAAACTATTACTACTGTGGCAAAATACATCTTCCTTGATGTAGGGGAGTCTATGAAATTAGCCTTTTTATTGTTAGTGCCTGCATCTAACGAAAGAGTTAGATGTGAAAGGGACTCTGAAAAATGTGCTTGTTGGATATAACCATCAAGTCCCAGCAGTTTAACTTCTGCTGGAGGTTCCTGTCCTCTGACAACTATATACCAATGTCACACCAATAACCTAAACTGTGCAACCCTCACAGATGCATTTCTATTTCTTTTTCTTTGGAAAGATGGTGGTGGTGTTACCGCTATTTTTGGTGACTTAACAACACTGAGATAAGAAATAAATAGCTAAGAAGCATATAGAGATGTCAAGACTTAGGGCCTGGTGTTTCTGCTACAATTCCTTTTAGCAAGACAGACCCAGGCACTACCAGAATTCCACCAGAATCTTAAGGGAATGCATTTTAGCTGAGTATATGGACACAAAACAAGCCTAATAATTCTAGTGCCAACATGCCTGTCAAGAAGATAGGACTTATGCATCAGAGATGCATGCTGACAGATTTAGCAGCAGTGGTTTTCATGTATGATTGCCCTCAGTCTACCATATTCCTCTGCCACAAGCCACTGGCTATTGCACATGTAGGCAAATTTGTTGTATTTCCATACCACTATATCACTGTCTGTATACCACCACAGCTTACTGTGTATCTTTGCCAGAAATCATTGCTACGAAGAATTATCTAGAAGCTCTACCACACAGGCCTCCACACTCCATGCCATCCCGTATTACTAGCAATGAAGGCACCACGGAATACACTGTGCAATTTGCAACTTGCACAATTACAGTGGAATCATCCGTCAGGTTTCCTAGTGGCCGGCCTCATCTTTTGCCTTAATCCTTTACACATCTGATCTAAAATGATTTAAGCTTGCCAACTAAAGAAAAAAAAAGACAAGACAGTAATAGCATATCTGCTTATCAACTGGAATATGAGATAGAGGACCAAGACTCACACCTCTCAAAAGTCAAAACTAATGTGACAGACTTCCAACTAGCTGAAACTGCACTTTTTAAAGCACAATCCACCAACTGAACAGCTCCTATACTTGAGCTATACATACTGAAACCACTGCTATAAAAAACCCCACATAGCTACTACAGAACTGGAAGGGCAAGCTGA